>NW_020664440.1:12765267-12825567 GCF_002925995.2 Terrapene triunguis
GGGGGGGGGGGGGGGAGAGCCGAGCCCCAGCCGGGGCTCGCTGCCCTGCCCCCGGCGCTCTGGCCGCCGGGGGGGAGAGCCGAGTCCCCCCCGGCGCTCTGCCCTCCCCCCGGAGGCTTTTTCGCCTGGGGCGGCGAAAAAGCCAGAGCCGGCCCTGTCTGTTACTAAAGTTCTTTTGGCACCTGAGAGGCTCTGAAAAGTGTCACATGTTGCAATTAACATACATTTTCAGCACATATACAATTAATATATGGGGCAGATGGGAAAGTGGAGTTGTTGACCCTTATTCATGGGCTCCTGCTCAGCAGGCCAGTGCAGACAATGTGCACGATGGGCTAGCTGGTAAACCGATAAAAAAATAAATTATGCAATCAGTGACCAAACTACTCCAGTTCCTGGGCAGAGTATTCACCCTGTGGAGAGAGAAGTCATCGTATATGAAACAGATGGAACTGATCAGATGAACGGTTATCTTAATCAGGCCAATACTGTACCAATATGGGGCCCAAACCTGCTCCCTCTGAATTTCAGTGGGAGTTAAGCTTAGGCCCAGGGAGACATAAAATCAAAATGACAGCATTGTTCACTTTCCAAGAGAAGTATCAGGAACACACAATTGAGCTTTTGGTGATCAAATCAAAGAATTAAAATTAAGCTTGTGAAGTGCTTGTTGAAATGTTTTCAAGAGGGTAACCAGCTCTCACTTAGCAACATGCATAATATATCGAGATGGGTGGATGTGTGTGTGTAATCACCCTCTAGTGACTGGCCCACAGAGAGAATAAAGAACCTATTATTGTAACCAGCTATTGAACATCCTCTTCACCTCAAGTGATACACACCTGTGTTTTTGGAGTCCTGATTCCCAAAGTCAGAAGGGGAGGTGGGGAGTGGCTTATCTAGAGACTGGTTCTGTTGCTTGCAGTTTGGATTCACTGCACAATATACTAAGTATATGAACAAAACTATTGCTTTTAGAGAAACAGAACTTCCACTGGTTCTACTTTTTAAAATATGAATTAATAACCCAGTAACAGGGTGTAGCTTTTACTATGAGGCTCTTTTGCTTTATTCTTATTATCAGCCCAGTTCCTACTATTAGTTGGAGAAGAGCAGATGGTAAACAAATACCCAGGAAAGCCAGGAGACAAAAATCGAGTGGAGTTCTCGAAATCCCAAACTTTCAGCAGGAAGATGCTGGTCTATACGAGTGTGTGGCTGAAAACGTGAGAGGAAAGAACATGGCACGAGGGCAGCTTACAATTTATGGTAAACAGCATGACAACTTTCCTGGTTTTTTTTATTGCAGCACAAGCAATGTGTAGTAAACGTTTTGTCAGGATGTCATTGTTTTTTTATGTTTCTTAAATTATTTTATTTTGCCAGCAGTAGTGCTCAAAGAGTGCAATTTGAAATAAAATAAAATCTTTCTGAGTAGGGCATATTGATTGTGACTAAGAAGTGAGGGGAAATGAAAACATGCATTGTGGAAAGGAGACTGGCATGGTAACACACAGAAAGCAATTGTAAAGCAATTTATTTGCCTTTCCCTACCAATAGCTGCAAACCTAACACTCCTGTGAGGCATTCTGGTTGTTATGATTTGTGATTTATTATGAGAGCTGTGTGCTGCCCTTCATTAATCATTGGTAATTGCTCTTAGCTGGTTAAGGGCTGTTTTTAGAAGGGGTTTTGGTGGTAACACTACACAGACTGAAAACTGTTGGTGATTAACCAAGTCAGTGCCTGACCAATCCTTCCCACTCCAAAGACTGTCTGTATCTGCTGTTCTTAGAGTCAAATCACAGGTATTGATCCGAGCACGATTTAAATGTAAAATTTCAAATGCATAGGCCTTCTATTAAGCTTGTATTGGTGCCTCTAATCTGAATAGAAGTGTCTGCAGATACATAGATTCATAGATTCATAGATTCATAGATTCTAGGACTGGAAGGGACCTCGAGAGGTCATCGAGTCCAGTCCCCTGCCCGCATGGCAGGACCAAATACTGTCTAGACCATCCCTGATGGGCATTTATCTAACTTACTCTTAAATATCTCCAGAGATGGAGATTCCACAACCTCCCTAGGCAATTTATTCCAGTGTTTAACCACCCTGACAGTTAGGAACTTTTTCCTGATGTCCAACCTAGACCTCCCTTGCTGCAGTTTAAGCCCATTGCTTCTTGTTCTATCCTCAGAGGCTAAGGTGAACAAGTTTTCTCCCTCCTCCTTATGACACCCTTTTAGATACCTGAAAACTGCTATCATGTCCCCTCTCAGTCTTCTCTTTTCCAAACTAAACAAACCCAATTCTTTCAGCCTTCCTTCATAGGTCATGTTCTCAAGACCTTTAATCATTCTTGTTGCTCTTCTCTGGACCCTTTCCAATTTCTCCACATCTTTCTTGAAATGCGGTGCCCAGAACTGGACACAATACTCCAGCTGAGGCCTAACCAGAGCAGAGTAGAGCGGAAGAATGACTTCTCGTGTCTTGCTCACAACACACCTGTTAATACATCCCAGAATCATGTATGCTTTTTTTGCAACAGCATCACACTGTTGACTCATATTTAGCTTGTGGTCCACTATAACCCCTAGATCCCTTTCTGCCGTACTCCTTCCTAGACAGTCTCTTCCCATTCTGTATGTGTGAAACTGATTTTTCCTTCCTAAGTGGAGCACTTTGCATTTGTCTTTGTTAAACTTCATCCTGTTTAACTCAGACCATTTCTCCAATTTGTCCAGATCATTTTGAATTATGACCCTGTCCTCCAAAGCAGTTGCAATCCCTCCCAGTTTGGTATCATCCGCAAACTTAATAATCGTACTTTCTATACCAATATCTAAGTCGTTAATGAAGATATTGAACAGAGCCGGTCCCAAAACAGACCCCTGCGGAACCCCACTCGTTATGCCTTTCCAGCAGGATTGGGAACCATTAATAACAACTCTCTGAGTACGGTTATCCAGCCAGTTATGCACCCACCTTATAGTAGCCCCATCTAAATTGTATTTGCCTAGTTTGTCGATAAGAATATCATGCGAGACCGTATCAAATGCCTTACTAAAGTCTAGGTATACCACATCCACAGCTTCTCCCTTATCCACAAGACTCGTTATCCTATCGAAGAAAGCTATCAGATTGGTTTGACATGATTTGTTCTTTACAAATCCATGCTGGCTGTTCCCTATCACCTTACCACCTTCCAAGTGTTTGCAGATGATTTCCTTAATTACTTGCTCCATTATCTTCCCTGGCACAGAAGTTAAACTAACTGGTCTGTAGTTTCCTGGGTTGTTTTTATTTCCCTTTTTATAGATGGGCACTATATTTGCCCTTTTCCAGTCTTCTGGAATCTCTCCCGTCTCCCATGATTTTCCAAAGATAATAGCTAGAGGCTCAGATACCTCCTCTATTAGCTCCTTGAGTATTCTAGGATGCATTTCATCAGGCCCTGGTGACTTGCAGGCATCTAACTTTTCTAAGTGATTTTTAACTTGTTCTTTTTTTATTTTATCTGCTAAACCTACCCCCTTCCCATTAGCATTCACTAGGGTAGGCATTCCTTCAGACTTCTCGGTGAAGACCGAAACAAAGAAGTCATTAAGCATCTCTGCCATTTCCAAGTTTCCTGTTACTGTTTCTCCGTCTTCACTAAGCAGTGGGCCTACCCTGTCTTTGGTCTTCCTCTTGCTTCTAATGATCATCTATTGGAAATTCAGCCCCAAATTGTGTCAGCCTTTAGGAAACGACCTGAGCTTGCAGTTGCAAAGTTTGAGCTGGTCTAAGTTACATTAGATTTACTCTTTTTGGATACGAGGGAGAATCATGTTGCGTTTTTTAAAGGTAAGAAAGCACTGGCTAATAATGTTCATGGTTTGGGATTTATTTTCATTTTGGTTATTTTTTTGGAACCTGCAGAATATACAAGTGTGTGCACCCATGCGTGCGCGCACACACACACACACCCCAACACACACACCCACACACACCCCAGCAGACACACACACACACACACACAGAGTTGTCCTTGCTTTACACTCCCAACAGGCTTCAGAAGTCCCTGTGGCATAGTTACCACTCTATTTCCAGACACAGCTTCTTCTGGAGCACCTTGGTGTCCTCCACTGAGGGAACAGTTCAAGCGTGACCCAACATTCTCTCCCCTGCACCTGTACTGAGCACAGTTATTCTTTAGAGTGCAGAGCTCTATCCGCCTGAGAGACTGGATTGAACTCGAGACCAAATCTATGTTCCCCACCAAGACAGTACAGCATGTCTGCACTGCACTGCTGGCACAACCTTTGTTAGATTATAAGAAGTAAGCATAATGAATTTGGTGACCTCAATCCAATTCCCAGTGGACAATTGTCCACATCACAAAAGCCACAACCACAATTGCTGTCAATTGTCATATTTATCAGCAGTCTTTGCAGAGAAGCTAAGGCTTTTACGGGATGATGGAGACTGAGCTACCCTCTTATCCCTAAAACCTATTCCTCCAGGTCGGGGTTGAAGCACATTGCAGTGCAATGCTGAGAAGCTTGTTCTACTGCTGTCTGTGCTCCTATCTTTAATCTGGGTAAATAGAGGAATTCAGTCTCCAGAACTGTCCATCGGTCACCAGTGACCAGTGCTAATTCCACTTTTTATTTGAAAGATATTAAATTAAAATATTATCTTCTTTTTATCCTCACTAGTGTCATTTTGAGGCTGGCATAATCTGTCCAGTTTTCAAGGAGACCTTTTTTTTTGGCAGCCATTTAATGTTGAAAATGTAGACCGTTTTCAAAACTTAGGCCCTGAAACTTGACCCTGAGTTTCATACAAAGGCTAAAAATTTCATCCTGAAAGCAACTTTGTGTAAATACTTCATATGAGTAGCTAATATTGAATGAAAGCATATTCCTTTAATCCTTTTTCTTTTTAAAGCTGGGAAATGTTATATCTTTATGGAAATATAACTAAGGTTGTTACAGCTTTTCAAGTTGTTTCTAGTGGGTCAAAGGTTCACATCCTAAAAAGAGGAACACTCCAGAGTATTTGATATGGAAAATCAGACTTGTCACTTACTTGCAGCATTGCTCAGGGAAATGTTCTATCGCAATGCATGCCCTCAGAGATTAAAATCTGGCTCTAACAGTGTTACTCTTTTAAACTGAGTTATCTACTTCTGTGAACAGTGGAAAAAAAGAAAATGAAATTCAAATTTGCCTGCTTGCTGTAGATAACCCAGGCATTCCTCCTTTGTCAACCACTTTTGGTGCTTCAAAAAGTTGTCAGGAAAGACTGACTTTTGTTGTATTTCAGTCTTGTATCAATGCTTATTCTTTTGTGTGACTTTTCCCTTTGCTAGCATATTAGTGACACCAAAGTTGTCTGGCATTCTCACTGCAGCAGGAAAGAATAATTAAACATGAAAGATGTATTCTTTCATAGAGTTCTCTGTTTTGAGACACTAAAATATGTTGTGCTGTTCTTTTCCAAAGGCATGTATTCCCGTTATCCAGCTGTCCTATTTCATTATTAGAAAATGGATCAAATTAATATAATTATAAGTACTTGTATTTCTCAACCAAAAGTACATGGCAAACCCTGACTTGAACATTGCTTTCCTTGTTATTTTTACCATAAGAGGCTATCATAACACACACAGTGCCTAACAGGTGTTTTGTGTCTGAGATTAACTCTTGAATACTAGTGAATTAAGTTTGGAAATGTACCTCTCTTTTTTAGCCCTTATGTATTGCTTATCCATACACCACCGTAACAGTCACAGGTATGTTGTACGGTATACCTGGCTTAACAATCTGCTCCCTATTGAGCTGAGAAAAAAAAGAGCTTTCATAACAAGATCTAGTTTGAATCTCTGCTGCTGAAGAAGGTGTGCAAATTCCCTCTGCAATGCAGTGAGCCTTCAAACTTGAGCCTATTACCAGATCCAGGGCTCCCAGCTGGTAGGAATGCATTATTGCCATCTGATTTGGACAGGCTCCTGGGCTTCTAGCTTCTGCTTTCTCATTGAACTGATTGAACTTGGAAGTAAGGTTCCTCAGAAGTCAGAGCAATATGTTTTGATCCAAAACATTTCTGAAGGATTCACTTTAACCTGACTTCTATTTTTAATCCGACCGCTCGTAAATTTTAAACTTGATGACCTCACATGAAGCAAAGATTGATATCTTATGCAGAGGTAAAAACCAAACACTTTTAGGGTTTTCCAAGGTGACTCTTCTGAGCTAATTCTGAGACATGCTTTTCTTTTCACCAAGCTGGCATCAAGATAACTTTTTTATTTATTATTATTTTTTATTACTTGCCATGGCTCCTGGGAGCCCAAGTCATGAGCCAGGACCGCATTGTACAAACACAGAACAAAAAGGCAGTCTCTGTCCCAAAGAGCTTACAGACTAAATATAAAACAGGAGACAGCAAGTGGACACAGATTGATGGGAGAACACAAAAAAAAACAATGGTGTTGCTTTTTCAACTACTGTGATTAAAAACATTCCTAGGAAAAATGGGCCAATTACATTCCTGCTATAATTGTACTGAAAGCAGTGAACCTGATTCTCCACTGTCTTGCACTTAGTGGGAGTAAAATGCTACCTCATCATAGCATTTTATACTCATGTTACGTTCGTATTGTAGAAGTGTAAATGACTAGAGCTGGGCATAATTTTTTAGCTGAAACTGTTTTCAACAAAAAACGCTCTTCAGTGACACTGAAATGTGCCCCAAGTTTGACAAATTGGGTCGAAAAAACAAAACATATATGAAAAAGTCAGTGTTTTGTTTTTACATTTCTTAAAAGAAATGTTTCAAATTTTTGATTCAAAATGACTTTTTGTTTTAGAATGTATTATTTTTTAAAAAGTTAAAAACTGCTTAAAAAACAAAACAATATTTTTTCCATTTTTCTATTTGCTAAAGATTTCAGTTTTGCGTTGAGCTGAAACAATTTTTTTTATTTTTAGAATTGCCAGCAAACTTAAAAATCAGTTATTAGCAAGCTCTATAAATGACAGAAGTCTAAGTATATTACACCAATGCTATTGCCTTTGGTGGATACAGATAATAGTGCTGACGTAATATACTTAGACTTCCACATCGCATGACATTTTGATTAAAAAACTAGACACAGCTCCAGTTGAGGCTTCACTAGTGCTGAGTAGAGAAGAACAATAACTTCCCATGTTTTTGATATGACTCTCCTATTAATACACTGCAGCTTGAGATTTCTCTTTTTTGGCACTGCATCACATTGTTGGCTCATATTCAAGTTGTGATCCACAGTAACCCCCAGATCTTTTTCTACAGTACTATCACTTGGCAAATTATTCCCCATTTTGTATTTCTGACCAGTTCTCCATGTTATCAAGGTCATTTTGAATTCTAATCCTGTCCTCCAAAGTGCTTGCAACCCTGCCCACTTGGTGCCATCCACAAATTTTGTAAGCATACTCTTTACTCCATTACCCAAGTCATTAATGAATATATTGAGGAGTACAGCACCCTGGACAGAACCTTGAGGAAACTTACTGGATAGATCCTCCTAGTTTGACAGTAAACTATTAGTAACTATTCTTTGAATCTTTGATTCAAGGAGCTGAATCTATTTAACTTAACAAAGGTAAGGTTAGGGGGTGAATATCAAATATTTGTAATTACCTACAAATATTTGATAATGGGCTCTTCAGTCTATCAGACAAAGGTATTACACAATCCAATGTCTGGAAGTTGAAGTTAGACAATTTCCGACTAGTTATAAGGTGTAATATTTTAACAGTGAGGGTAATTAACCATTGGAACAAATTACTAAGAGTCATGGTGGATGCTTTATCACTAGCAATCTTAAAATGAAGATTGAATGTTTTTTAAAATCAGATCCTCTAGTTCAAAGGGAAGTATTTGGGGGAAGTTCTATGGCCTATGTTATGCCAGAGGTCAGACTAGATATCACAGTGGTCACTTCTGGCCTTGGAATCTATGAAGCTATGACTATTCAAGGTGCAAAACACATTGTCAGCTCTGATTTTTACTTCCACACTGTGGTGTAGTCCTGAATGGACAATTACGAGCATGCCCCCGCCAGTATGACCTCAGATGCATGTTGTGTGATGGACACCATTTTGCTCTGCATCCTCCATGTAGTTTGAGGTCACGCTGTGTGGAAGACGCTGTTTTGAGAACAAAACGTCATCCTCCAGATGGCAAACATCCCAGTAAGCTGTTCCAGTGTGAACTGGCCCCACTACAGTGCTCCATGCCAGCTGAGCAAAGGCACTCAGCTTTGCCATGCACCTTCTTTTACAAGTCCCATGTAAAACAAGTTTTCACTGATAGCAAATAATGTAAAGTATACAAAACAAATGGCTACATGATGTCTTTAAAAGGCCTTTTGCAAGTGAAATCAATTTTCAAAAGTGCCAACTCCCATTTTAAAAAAAGTGATGTAAGCACTTGAGCACCTAAACCCTATTGACGTTTAATGAGACTAAGTGTTTTTTGAAAATTTTACCCAAAAGTGACTTAAGAGTCCCATTTTCAAAAGTGAATTAGGCATTTCAGAGCCTAAATCTCTTTAAAAGTCAATGTCTAGAGTGGATACTGCTTGCCAGTCAGCTACAGTGGGAACCACATTGACACATACTCAAAGAAAAAAGAACAGTTACCCTACAGTGGTTCTTTGAGATTGTAACAGGGTGGCTTACCTCATGGGCAGGAGAGGCTGGGGATAAGCCAATCTCCATTACAGAATGATCTCCACCTGAGAGGAATCAGGTAATTCCAGTACAAAAAGGAGCGGGAGGTTGCAGTGAAGGTGGGAACCCTTGGAAACTCTGGGTATATTTGTACACACTGCAGGGAACAGCAAGTCTCTGAGTCAGCAGGGGAAAGTTCAAGAAGCAGGAGACAGTGCAGAAAGCTCTTGAGGCAAAGAGGCCTGAGAGAGACCCTGTCCAAGCAGGGGAGGGACTGCAAAGGCCCAGCTGGGAAGACCTGTGAAGGAGGACAATTTCTAGGCAGGAGATGCTGCAGGAGAAGCAGAAAGGCAGTCCCTCAGGGAGCTGGGTTTGTGCCCAACTGAAAGTGGGATGAAGACTGTGCGTGAGTTTGCGTTCTATATTTGAAAGTGTTATTTTGATACCGAACTGGGATTGAGGCCCAGAGGGCCAGTATGCACCTGAGAACTCAATAAATAGGATCCTAAGAGGGGATTGTTTGAACTACCTTTAAACTGAGTTTTTAAAGGCTCTCGAAGAGAGTAGGAAGCTGAGGCAGGGTGCTGTAGAGCGACCTCTGGCCACTGGGGGTGCTTGGGTTACAGAGATTGTTGTCAGTGCAGATCCCATGATCACCCTCCATCCCCACTTTTCAGTGTTCTCAGTGACATGGGCTTTGGATTGTGAGGGATCTGACGGACCTGCACCACCCTTTATGCCCTCATATGGGAGCGCTGGGAGGCTTGGGGCATATACGTGACCCTGTTGGTAAAAAGACTCCAATTTTGTGAGCATAAGATGCGTGCACTCCTATAATGGAATCCACGCTGATGACATCATGAATAACCACAGTTATTGTAGGGTAAGAAACTGTTCTTTATAGACTGCCCCTTTCTCAAAGAACTTACAAATGAAAGCCATGATCCTGCAAACCCTTATGTGTATCCTTAACTTAAGCACATGTGTAGGCCTATTAACTTCAATGTGAATAAAGTGAAGTTAATTTAAGTAAATGCTTGCAAGTTTGGGGGCGTGAATGTGCATGACTGACAAAGGGAGTATTAAGCTATGTCTATGGTAGAGCAGGGCCGGCTCCAGGCACCAGCCTTCCAAGCAGGTGCTTGGGGTGGCAATCTGCAAGGGGCGGCAGTCCGTGTGTTTTTGCCCCCAAGCAGCATGCCGAATTGCCGCCACGGATGGCGGGGGCAGTCCATGCGCTGTTAGGGTGGCACGTGCGTTTCCGCGGCGGGGGCAATTCGGCGGCAGCTTCTATGTTCAGCTGCCCCCGGCTGAAGACAGAAGCTGCCGCCGAATTACCGTCACCGCGGAAACGCGCATGCCGCCCTAACGGCACACTGACTGCCCCCGCCGTCCACGGCGGCAATTCGGCACGCTGCTTGGGGCGGCAAAAACAGTAGAGCCAGCCCTGCGGTAGAGATCTCACAGCAGCATAGCTGTACTGATGCCACTGCGCTACTGTAAGATCTCCTATTTTAGCCACTCTATGCCGACGGGAGAGAGCTCTCCCGGTGACATAATTAAACCGTCCCCAAAGAGCGACAGTAGCTATGCTAGTGGGAGAGCGTCTCCCGCCAACATAACGCTGTTCACACCAGCGCTTCTGTCGGTGTAACTTACGTCACTCAGAGGGGTGGGTTTTTTTACACCCCCGAGGGACAAAAGTTATACCCACAAAAGTGCTAGTGTAGACATAGCCTTACTATCCTAATTATACAGATGGGGACCTGAGGAGCAGAGAGATTAATTGGTTTGCCCAATGTCATTCAGAAAGTTGGTGGCAAAGCTGGGAAGTGACCCCAACTCTCCTGAGTGCCAGTATAGTTCCTTAATCCCAAAACCATCCTTCCTCTCTGAGTTTCTTGACTCTGCTGTCAAACTTGCTAGAGCAATGGAGGCTGAGTTTTGGAAACCTTAAAAAAAAAAGCATATAAAGTATTCAAATGTCTAAACAAAATAGGGCACTATTAACCAAATAGTAACGGAAAAGTTCCAATGGAGAATACTTTCTACAAACTCATTTATTTCTATATAGTATCTATTTCTACAGTACATGAGCACACCAAACAAATCTTTAGACAAGAAAACCAGGTCAGGCTGAAGGGACATTCAAGGAGTTGCTTAGTTTATATCTCCCTTGAGATAGTGTTCCCTGCAGAGCACTTCCCTGATAAACAAAGATGGGGGAAAACATTAAGGTAGGCATCATGATTTCTAAAAATAGCAGAGTAGAGAAGAGACAGCACTCTTCTGTAATGAATTGCATTTATTTATTTATTTATTTATTTATTTTGTAATAAATACTTAATTGGGACGGTCCATTCAGAGTAAATAACCGTCCAATTCAGGCCCTAATCCTGCAAAGAATTGTGAATGCTTATCTTTACACACATGAGTAATCCTATTGTAATCCGAAGGCGGCTGATTCTCGTTTATGCTAAGGCCACTTTATACCATTCTGGCAATGTAAAGCAGCCTTAAATGTAAATTATATTATTCCTGCTTCTAGGTCCCTTTTACACTGCCAGAGAGGTGTACTGAGAACCAGGATCAAGAAGTCTTTGTAGGGCTGGGGCTTGAAATCATAGGCTATTTTTTTAAATTCCAAAAAGACTTGAGGTGAAATAAAATACTGTTCAACTAAAATACAATAAAATCAGTATGATCCTTAGTATAATTTATTAGTTAAAAATAAGAGTTTCAATGATGATCATAAGACCTTCCAACTTCCCACAGTCTCTTGCAGTATCTGCAGTCTGTTGCATAAGTGAGTGAATAGCAAAAACTTCTCGCATACTGCTTCCCTTTATAAATGTATACCGAGTCTGCAACACATGATTATCGGTGCCATTACAAAAGGCAAAAAAAGAAAATACATAATTGTACAAAATGTTTTATGAGAGGAAATAGGCTGGTATAACTAGGCAACATAATGTCAAATGAAATTCAACATAGATAAATATAGTGTAAAGCACATTGGAAGGACCAATTTAAATAGTTGTTTTTAACTGTTCTTTTGTTAACTCCTTCAAGTTCTTCTTCTACTACTTCTGTGATATTATAGTATTGACCAAAGGCCCCCGTCAGGATTGTGCTGGTGCTGTACAAACAGAGAAAAGACAATCCCTTCCCAGAATGTGTTACTTTCTCCAGACACAAACAGGTGAAGGATAGGATGATGAGGATACAGTAGTCAAGCCAATGAACCTGCTGAAGTTGCACAGCTTTGTTAGATGAATGGATTATCATTTGTTTTTTATTGAGGGTAGAGAAAAGGAAACAGCTTGTCACCTGCTTCCACATGGTCACTAAGAATTCTAACAGATTAGGGATGTATGAATTAGTGAGACTGTGTTCATCTTTGTCCCAATATAACATGTGTGCTTAATTGTCCCTCATAGGGGGCAAACATCATTCACTGTGTAAATGCTTCAGAACAAAAAAATGCTTTATTGTTAATTATTTTGTTCAGCTGTTTTAGTTCGTACTCGTGTTTGGCTCTCTGGTCTGATTCCCAGGTTCACTTTCAGCGTCTTCATAAAGGATAGATACAACAATAGGCAGTCTTCTAGCCCTTCAATAGAGTATCTGCTGTTAATGATGAATTACACAGCCTGGGCCAGGTCCTCTGCTGCTATAAATTGCCTTAGCTCCACTGAAGTCTATATACAGCAATCGTGAATCTAACAATATGTGTATTAGTTGCTCTTTGGCTCCAGACACATCTTTGCTAGTTTTGTCTGTTTCATCTTCAGACTTGCTTTTAACCCTTTTAGTGCAGGATTTCAGGTCCAGCCTTACCTGGGTCTCCTTTTTGGCAATTTGTGCAATAATTGCAACACAGCTTAGGCTATTTGGACATATAAGTGTCAGACTATATTTGCACTTATTTGGGTTAGGGTGGCCAGGTGCCTGGATTTTGACCAGAAAGTCTGGTCGAAAAGGGGACCTGACAGTGTCCGGTCAGCTCTACTGACAGAACACCCAGAGTCCAGTTACCGTGGGCGGGGGAGGCAGGGTGGCGCTGGGTCATCACCCACTCCAGCCCCTACTCCGCCAGGGCCTCCTCCTACCTGCATCAGGCAGCTGCAGCTCCCAACCCCGGCAAAGCAGGCAAGTCCCTCCTGACCCGGGCGGAGGGGTGGGAGGGGGAAAGCAGTGAGCGAGGAGAAGGAGGGGGAAAGAGGCATGGATAGGAGTGGAGCCTTGGGGGAAGAGCCAGGGCAGGGACAGGACCTTGGAGGAAGAGGCGGGGCAGGGGTGGGGACTCATGGGAAAGAGGGAGGTTCTCGCACTCCTACTGGAGTGGCTGGTTTTTAAAATTACCAAATTGGCAACCCTAATCTGAGTATAGTTACTCACTTAGCTCTCTAAATGTCCTAAACTACACCTTTAAACCTTTGAATGTGGTAAAAGGTGAGCAGGGCTTTGGAAATGTGTCCCTTAATCTCCACTTTACATTGTACCTGCCAGAGACTGAGATCCAGGCCCTGATTCCATCACTTGAGATGGATTTCTTTTCTTTAAAGAATACTTGTATCCATCCAGTCAACCATTTTTGTATTTTTTTCTTGCCGTTTTTTCCCTTTCTCTCATAGATGTGACATATGCCAATTTCTTGTGATGTTAATATAATTCTTAAATTAGCTTCCATGCTGCTTTTATGATTTCTAATGACCTAGTTTTTCCCTTCAGGAGTTTTCAGGGGTCTGGAAGAAGCTCTACTAACAAAGGAGCAGCTTTTTCAATATAGCTGCCTTTAAACTAGCAGCTGTTGCCAGCACAGCCATGTCAGTCACAAATCGCACTTCTTCACACCCCAGACCTACATAGCTATGGCGTTAAAAGTTTGTAGTGTACACCGGGCCTTACACCCTTATTCTATTTTTTTTAAATTAGCCTGCTTGAAGCTTTGTATCACTTTACTGCTTGTTTGTATGACCCCCAATGGGAGGATGTCAAAATTTCATTATATTATGGCAGCTGGTACTGGTGGCTCAAACACACCTATTTCATGAACCAGCCCCGGCGTTTTACATAAGACTAAATTAGGAGAATGTCTTGTATTCTCTAGACCAAGTGGTTCAATGGAGAGTTTGACCTAATTAGGAATGTCTCCCAAAGAGAAGCACAGAACTGCATTCCTGTGAAACAATGGGCCCTGCTGTTGTCACTGAGATTTATTATTGACCTACTAAGCTTTCACTATAGCGGTCTGCATCATAAATAGCATTAGGATAAAAAGTTTAACCAGTTCACATAACCAGAATGGAGTATGGTTCAAGTCTGTGGCTCACAGGTGCTGCACAAGAGATTGAAATAAATAGCTTCTGTAGCTGCTTGGATCATTTCCAGCATCAGAAGTGTGAGTCAAGATGCAATTACTTGCATTAAGATTTAAGATTTGGTAACCTGAATAAAATAAAGAATGGAACGTTCTAAAAGTAGGGATCTGATTTCTCCTTCCAGTTAATAAACACTGGCTCAGTCCTTCAATCCAGGACTGGACAGGCAAAAAGCTGCCATTTGCATGGGTGAAATCTTTGCTTATGCAAGGAATGTAAGATTGATAGCCACAAAAGGAAAAAGAAAGATCTAAAATCTCACCTATTATAGAATATGAGTTCTTATATTTCACCTGAGACATTTATATGTGACATTCCAATATAACTATGCCACAGAGCACACTGTACAGATTATGTAGATTTTCTTCATAATGTGAGAGCTGCTTTTGATTATTTTGTCTATTTTTTAAAAAGAGCAACTTGTTTTATTGGGAAATGGGAAATGAACAAAACAAAAAGGAGGTTTTTATAGAGCACCTTTCATAACAAAGGGTATCCTAAGGTTTTCTTCAAAGTTATGAGTTAGATGCTAACAGTAATAGTAGCCATGTAAACAAATTGTGCAGTCAGCTGTAACTTGTAAATAGCATTAAATCTTGGAACCTGTGGCACTGAAAGAAGGAATGTATGCTGGAACTCATTACTTCATGTCTTATTCAATACAGTGCTAAACAGTTGCCACCCATCTTGCTATGTTTCACGGCCTCCCCTTTTTATGTCTCTTGGGATGCATGTTATGAACAAGCCTTAAGTCACAGGTGGGCAAACTACAGCCCGCGGGCCACATCTGGCCTGCAGGACCCTGCTGTCTGGCCCCTGAACTCCTGGCCTGGGAGGCTAGCCCCCGGCCCCTCCCTTGCTGTCTCCCCTCCCCCGCAGCCTCAGCTTGCCCCGCCGCAATCCTCTGGGTGGCGGGGATGCCTGACCTGGTGCTCTGTGCTGCGTGGTGCGTGGCTGGCTCCAGCCAGGCGACACGGCTGCCTGACCTGGTGCTCTGAGCTGTGCGGTGGCGTGGCTGGCTCCAGCCAGACGACACGGCTGCCTGTCCTGGTGCTCTGGGCAGTGCGGCTGTAGAGCCGTCAGCCACCAGTGCTCCAGGCAGCGCGCTAAGGGGGCAGGGAGCGGGGGGGGGGGGTTGGATAGAGGGCAAGAGAGTTCGGGGTGGTGGTCAGGGGGCAGGGGTATGGATAGGGGTTGGTCAGAGCGGGGTTGAATGGGGGCGCAGGGGTCCCGGGGGGCAGTCAGGAAGGAGAGGGGGGGTTGGATGGGGTGGCGGAGGGCAGTCAGGGGCAAGGGTTCTGGCAGAGGTCAGGGAGAAGGGGTGGTTGGATGGGGCAGGGGTCCTGGGGGGAGTCCATTGGGGGCAAGAAGCAGGGGGGGTTGGATAGGGGGCAGGGGCCGGGCCACGCCTGGCTGTTTGGAGAAGCACAGCCTAACCGTCCCTCCATACAATTTCAGAAACCTGATGTGGCCCTCAGGCCAAAAACTTTTCCCGCCCCGCCTTAAGTATAACAGTAGGAAAGGTGGGAAGGGGTAAACCTTGTCCACCTCTCCATTTTTGGTTGTGAGGTCTGTTTAAATTCTACATTAACATTGTTTCACCATATTAAGTTTGCCTTTCTGCTTTTGTAATTCCCCACTGAGTATTTCTGTGGTGTATTTAAGATTCTATGCAAATTTCTGTGTTTTTCCCCTTTGGTTTGTTGTTTGTTGTTTATAGACACAGTGGGAGAGGAAATATTCCATGTGGCATATGTGGAATTAGGTGCATATCTGTCATGAACAGCAACATCAGTTGCGACTAATTCCCCAGACAGAACATTAAAAAAGTATCCCAGCTCTTTGAGGTTTCTTGGGTCTATCAGCAGGAACATATAAAGACAGACACAGCGGTATTTAAAGTGTAGTGATGTCAACTTTCCATTCGACTTAACGTTTGGTGTTTGTTATCAAGTTTGTTTTTTTCATCTATTCTGTCAAACCTTTCTCTGATCCCTCATCTCAGTCTAAACGGGATTTATAAAGCCGTTGTCTTTTGTTTGAGAAATCCTAATTGTTTTATCTGATTATCGAGGGAAAGTATAGAAAAATATTATCCAGGTTCTTGGAGACCTCTGCTGGTAGTATTTTTTTTTTAATTCTTTCAGGTTGTGTTTGTTATTTTAAAATAGGGCAAATCTATCTTTAAGAAAAACCTGAAACACATCTGATTTTAGTAGAGTCCTGAAGCTCAGGCTGAGTTTTTTTGAAAGGGTCACTGGGGTTTTGTGCAGTGAACTAGAGACAAACTTGCGCCAATGTGGCTTTGTGGGGATAACATAAACTCAGTTTTTTTTTCAAGATTTCAGCAAAACTTGAGAGTTACAGCAGAAATTTGCTCTCAGTTTTGAGTATGGATAATTTCAGGGTGTGAAAACATACCTGACACAAAACTAGAAAAAGGTTTATACTGACACCTGCGAACGACAAACGCCAGTTTTCACAGAGATCTATTTAGAAGATTAAGTATGTGAAGTCAGTACTTTAAAAGCTACTATTTTAAGGTCCCAATCCTCTGAACCCTTATTGACATGAGATGCCTTTTTCTGCACATGTATCCTTTATTCACATGAGTAGCTCAGGTTTTGCAGGATCTGTCCCTAAATTAGCAAGGGGCCAAGATGTGGTATTAGGTTCTGCAATTAAATCTAAATACCAACTATCCAAAATTTGAAATTAGGCCCATTACAGAAGCATGACTGAGTACAGTGCTTGAATGTAGATCCTAACATTTCCAAAGCTTAAAGGGTTTTGATCAAGAGCTGCAATCCAGCACGCCACTTAGGCCCAGTTCGTGAAAACATCAGGAAAGCACTAACTTCAAGCATGCCAGGAGTCCCGTTTATTTCAACGGCACTTCTCATGAGCTGAAGTACTTCATTTCTGAAGATGTGATTTTTTTTTTATTAAATACTTATATTAAAAATAAAAGTTGGGAAACTAGGTCCTGATCCTGTTCCCATGGACTTCAAAAGAAGCAGAATTGGACCCCTAGGGAAAAAATCGTCAAAGCGAATCCAATGGTATTAAATATGTGATTCTTTGAGGAAAGCTATTTGGGGGGTTTGCTGGCATCTAGAAAATAGACTCTCGTTTACAAACATGGTTTTATTCATTACTTTCTGCATTGCAGCACCACCTAACTGGATTCAGAAAATAAGTGATGTGCACAAAGCTATAGAAGAAAGCATCTTTTGGGAGTGTAAAGCAAATGGGAGACCAAAGCCTTCATACAGCTGGCTAAAGGATGGTGAACCATTGATACCTCGGGTAAGAACATTGCTGAAGTCTAATGCCTATGTTCTTTGAACGAGGTGGCCTTTTGCAGAATGTTCTATATGGATTCTGCTGATTTGGCAGCTTTTTCATGTCTGCATAGTTCACTGCCTTTGAAATAGAAGTGAAAACAATGATGGAAATTCAAGCTAGAGCATATTTTCTACCCTCGTGAGTCAATGCCATTGTATGACATTGAGTTCCTGTATTGAAGAAAAATAGTCCTTTACTTTCTGTAGGATGATGAGGAAGGCTTCAGGACAGGTTCAGAAGAGATTTATATTAGGGCAAACAGGTTACATGAAACAATTATACTTTTACAAGTATCTATAGCTCTGTGGAAAGAGTAATTCATAATACTAATCTGATGGTCGAGAGGCCCAGTAAAATCAGGTACCGTGGGGTTTTAGGACATAAAATGATTTTCATTCGATAGTTTTCAGCTGAACTTCAAATGTTAATGAAACTTTGGCATTTCCTCCAGTCTCTAAACAATAATCCAATTCCTCTTGTTCAGATTTGTTCCTGTACAGGCAACCAGAGACTTGACCTGCCATTAGCAGTGCCATGAAGAACTGCCTACAGATTAGCAATCCATAGAAGTGTGGGATAAAGCTCACTCTCCCCCTGCCCCACTCCTTCTCTCACTAGAGGGCAACTTTGAGTCCTAGGATTGTCTCAATTAGACAGCAAAACTAAAGCAAATTACTAAAGGGTTATCAGGGTAGCCTGCATTTTTCTCCCTCCACTTAATGTGAAAGGACATGGATGCCTAGATTTGATCAAGTTCTAATAAAGATTGCACAAACATTAAATTGCCACCCTGCAGCCAAGTAGAAAGCCAATAGCTCTTTATATTCCTTATTTTTTTAAAATGGCAGAACTCCCAGGGGGGGAGGGAACATTTTGCTGTACTTATTAAAATTGATAACACGAGTTCCATATCCTTAGGCTGACAAATGATACCATAGTCTTTTGTTCCACACGCTAATTTTACTTCATGCTGGTCACTAGCAGATGGTCTTGTTCTTAAATCACGTTAGTGGCAGAAATAAAGTAAAGGATCATTAAATTATTAACATCTACATTTTCCCCCCAGTAAACTGCAGCTGATTTTAAATGTTTCTCCCTGCACCACCTAAGATGATTATTATTCCTATTAACCTTCAGAGGGCTACAGGCTAATAACTCAACTGTTTTAAATGCTCTCAAGAATGTATTTGACCATGATACACTACCTTAAAACAGAAGTGCATTTTTAGATTCGAGTTTATCTCTTTGAAGGGGATATTAATCTGAATGGTTTAGGTATTAAATCAATGAGAACTCAAGGGAGAGTCCTCCAATTTAAATTGCATTTACCAACTACGGTATTGGTTTTTCCATTTAACGTCTAACCTGATATAAATTTAGTTGACAGACAAATAGATTGTAGCATGTAAATTGTTCATATTACTATTTTTTTCTTGTCCCCTGTGATATAAGATATGACACAGCTGCTGTAACATATAAATTCTAAGGTGGGGTTTCCTTATTTGTTTCGTTGTTCTACAGGACAGAATTCAGATAGAACTTGGAGCACTTACAATAACAAATGTGAATCTGTCAGATGCAGGCATGTATCAGTGTGTAGCAGAAA
Organism: Terrapene triunguis; assembly: GCF_002925995.2. Taxonomy (NCBI): domain Eukaryota; kingdom Metazoa; phylum Chordata; order Testudines; family Emydidae; genus Terrapene; species Terrapene triunguis. The sequence continues at coordinate 12,784,314 of NW_020664440.1, forward strand.
ACAGACATGGAGTCATTTTCACCAGTGCGGAGTTGAGTGTAATTGGTGAGTTTCCTTTCCTAAAAACCGAAAATCTCTTGTAACCTATACCAATGTTGTGAAGCTTAAATGTCTCTGCCAAGAGTACATCACTATACCTCCGGCACCAAGGAAACAAGTATACTAAATATTATTGAGGCAGGTGGAGATACACGGAATAAAGAATTCCGCATATCACTCTATCTTGTTGTTAATACAGGTACCTGAGCATGAAAGTTGGTGGCGTACCACACACCTCGTGGTGTTTAGAAGCCCCTATATCAGCCTTTTAATAAGACAGTAGGAACCAGTGATAGTGCAGTTGGGACTTGATCCATGTTGAACTCAGTAAATCTGTCTATTGAATACAGAGTCTGAATTGAATCCTCTTTAGGAAACTGCAAAACTTTCCTCTTTGAATAGCCTTTTCACCCTAAGAATGACACTCACAATGCTGACACCCTCTTCAACCCCTAAATCCCTAAAAGACCTCTACCTTAAGCAGAGTTTTGACACCACAAAAAGGGAAGTGCCGAAGACTCCGTAACATCCCATAGGGACTTCATTATTGCTACTGATTTTATGTGGAAAGCAGTATAAAACCCTAAGACAGAGAGACAGACTGACTTCAGTGGGTCATGCCCATGTTATATATCCATATTAGTGATCATAATGACAGCTATAAATTGTGTCAATGTATTGCAATAGTAAAACTGCAGTTCTTCCTATATATCTGCTTATAGTCAAATTGTTCTATGACTACACGACAAGAGGGTTCCATTGTATGCATTTTTCTTTTGCAACAGTCTACTATGAGTACGTGCTGAGCAGCTCATTTGTCAAGTGATTGTCAATCCACACATGGGAATTTAAAAAGTGTTAAGTATCAGGGGGTAGCCGTGTTAGTCTGTATCTACAAAAACAACAAGGAGTCTGGTGGCACCTTAAAGACGTGAGGTTTTTACCCACGAAAGCTTATGCCCAAATAAATCTGTTAGTCTTTAAGGTGCCACCAGACTCTTTGTTGTTTTTAAAAAGTGTTATGCACTCTGAGGCCCATTCAGCAAGTAAACACTTTGGGGCTGGTATATTGGCCTCTATTGCACTGGAGTACAGTAAGAGTAACTCACTAGTTACACCTGGTAAAATTGGTGTAAGCAAGAAGAAAATCAGGGTCAATTTGTGTAGCACTAGAGCAAGTCCAGAATGGAGAGACAGGCTGTTTGCTGGTCTTGCATATTGTACAATTCCGTTTAACCCGGGGTTTTGGCTATCCCTTCATACCATAAGATAAAAAGAGTTTCAGATAATGAGGAGCCAACCAGACAGTTTTACAAGGATCCATGGACTGAGCCTCAGACCATCACTTTGAACTAGAAATCTTGTCTCCTTATCTTATCTGCAGAGGGGGAAGCTGGAGCACAGAGAGACTAATTTTGATTCTCCTCTCACTTATTCTGGTGAGAATCAGGAGTAGCCCCACAGTATTCATTGGCAGCATAAAACTGGTGTGAGATCAGAATCAAACCTAAAGGGATTTCCAGGAGGTGTATGTCAGAGTCAGGGATAGAACTCATGTCTCCAGACTCCTAGTTCTGCACTGAATTAGACAGCTGCCCTTCCTTCCTTCCTTCAGCATAAGCTTGCGAGTAGCTAATTTGCTCGCTTACAATGTTGGGAAGGTTCTTTCCATCAGAGAGAAAAGAGGGAACCAATAAAGAGGTCAGATTACATGCAGCATTTCCAAGGGGAAGCTAGAGTTTCTGATTTAAACAATCTAGTTTTAGGAGTTTTCAAAGAGAATGTTCAGTACCATTGTTTGCTTTGTCCTTAAGAACAAGGCACGAGGTGTGTTCTGCACATCACATTTCAATGTAGGTCGTCCTTTTATCAACCTGAGAGATGCCTACATAGAAAAAAACATTTTCATCTAGAAGTTTGCTGCTCGAGGAAAGTACAATCGTGTTCAACAAATTAGGCTTCACAGTGATAAGATTTATTGGGCATGTTGCCTACTGTATAAAAGAAATCCAGATAAACCACTGATGTTTTTCCAGTCTATTCAGAACTGCTATACAAATGAGCCTTGTAAGGTAGGCAGAACCTAGCATGAGATAAAGACCCAGATTCTTCACTGCATTCAGGCTGCTCTTGGTATAGGGGGCAGATCCAGCGCTTACCTGTGCCCTAATAATCTCTGGATGGTAGAATGGCCTCTTGGAGCTGTTGGCAGCTGATGTCATTTAGAGTAGCCCTAAGACTGCTCTCTCATTCCTGTGGACTTGACCAACTCACAACAGCCCTAAGATCAGGAGTACAAAAACATGGCTGAAAGTCACTTTTACTTTTCCAGTGTTTGGCTGCAGCCGAGGCTCTAGGCCAGTATATTGTGGAGTTGGTGGGTGATCCTAACAATAGCCCCCAGAGAACACAGAGAGGAAAGAGTATAGTGCAATAGCTTCCCATATCCACACAGGAAACCGGGATGGATTTGAGATGGCTTTTACCCTGATACTTCATCTCTAAGAAAACCCAACTCTTCAAGGTCAGCATCTCTTAAAGCAGCAAACAAAATCCCTGTTTCTCTATTCTGTCTGCCTCTTCAATAAATCCCTGTGCTAGTATGACACTCTGCCTGTCTGACAGCAGTCCTATTCTGCATTATACCCCATTTCATCAGGGCCTGTGCAAAAATGTAATGGGTAAGCAAGGAGTGCCTGGGGTCTTTACATATAGTGTTTTCCATCTTCATCAAGCTCAAATGTAGAACAGGTCTAAGAGAACTGCTCCATGCATAACTAACAAGGACCTTAAAGAGTTAGTCTTAAAAACCTGCAGATCGAGAGAAGGATACGGTTAATTCTATATTTGCTTTGTTCACATTAAGGTTGCAATGACTCTGTGCTGTTGAGGAACTGATCCTTCTTCTATATTAAGACCAGTTCTTTGTTCCAAATAAATGCTTGAAATAAAAGAACTAGTAGAATACCGAAAAACCTGCTTTACAAATATATTGGTAAATCCAAGACCTGAGTTCAATTTTCTGTGATTCCTAGGGTTATGTTATCTGTTCACAAATATTTAGGCTGTTGCTGAGTATTCAGTATCTTATATGTAAATCATAGTAGGCTCTGTGTGGTTCCCCCCCCCCCACACACACACAGAAAATGACAAGAATGATGATTCTGCAATAAATGTGGTGTTCATTATTTTCCAGTTTAAAAAGTTACAGCCATCTCATACCATCGGGGAGCAAAAACAATAGTCCTGTGTGACTCAGGCTACTATACATAGAACACATGTATACAAGTAACAAAAGTGAATAGTCAATGCAAACACTTTGCAAGCAAACCATCCTCTGAAAATTAGTTGTCTAAACTGTTCAGTAAACATTTAAAAGTAACTGATCTATTCAATAATTGATTTCCAAATTATTTGTCAATAGAAAAAAAGTGGCACATTTTATTTTAAAATTGGTAATTAATATTGTTCTCAAAGAGCAATGTGACCAACTCTGATATATATAGTATATTAATATGTAGAGGTCCTCACTTTGTGTCTTCTATTTTGAAAGGTTTTTTGGCTCCACTGTTGTTTTTCTGGTACTTTGATAATCTCCTATATAACATATGTACTTTCCTCTATGCCAAAATGAAACTATCCATCTATGATTACACATAAAAGGCAAGACAGCCCAGATGTTAGTTGACTCACAGATTCACAGAAATTGGAGATAGAAGAATTCTCTTAGGTCATATAGTCCATCCCCAGTCAGCAAGAAGTTATTCCTTACCCTATGTTATTTTTGCATTGGAGGCAGAGTGGATGGCAGAAAATTAAGTGACAGAGTAGACGCTTCAAGAAAACTGAATTTCTCATGGGTTCCACTCTCCAGTTTTGTACCACCCTGCTGCTTCAGGAGCATTTTAGACATAGGCCTAGTTTGACTTCTATATTTGGGGGGGGCAGCACCAGTGCAGACAATGGGGCTATGCATGGGGGGGTCAAAATCCGTGCCTACCTGAGTTTGCAGTTGAGCGGGGGGGAGGAATACCTCCCCCCCCCATCCCTCCCCAAACTATGGTCATGATTTTAGATCATTATGTGTAACGTCTACTTGATCTATAAACAGTGAATTAAAACTCTCCTGAAGTAGCGGTGTAACACAAAACTGCAGAGCCAAGCCAAATCTTTGGGCTCACTTCTAGAATTATATGCCATAACATGAAAAAGTTTTTAATTTTTGCCACAAAGCATTTTGGCAACCAAGTTCGATATATTATCAAGCAGAAATTATTTGCTAAAACAAACAAGCAAACAAAAGACCTGCATCCTAGAAGGGAGTTGTGAGGACAATCATGCATTGGAACAACAGCAGTAGATTTGAAAATAGAATGCAAAATGAATGTCATAATTCAAAAAGCCAAACATGGTGCCAAAGCATTGTATTCAAAAGTATAGCTGTATGAAATGTACTGTGAAATGAGCTCTGCTATGATTAGTACCCATGTAAAATAATCATATTGAATTAGTATATTGCATCATATCTTAGCTAATAGGACATGTAAGATGTAAAGATAACTTTTTTGTAGTTACAAAAGTAGCAGATTTAGTGTTATCGGTTGTGGGGGAGATGAGGTCTTTTCTAATTTGTCCCAGTTTGTAGGTGTCACATTTATAGGGCTGGCCATTTTTTAAACTTGGATTTGTGCATACATGTTAATTATAGTAAATACAGTATGTACTCCATAATTCAGTTTAATTCTGGAAGTTGTTGAAGACTTTTTAGCAAACAAAATTTACTGTATGCTTAAAGATAATTCAAATCACAAACTCTTGGCTTGACACTCTGTGTTAAGTCCTAGTACTTTCCGTTATATTGCACAAACCTTCCAGGTTAGCCACAGCTGACAAACTATACAGTGAGCATGGACAGAATTGATCATTGTTCCAGGTGGTCTGTGGGTTTGTGAATGAAGTCTTCAGGGGACACCTACAAAATGTGTTTTTTGGTTTGGTTTGGTTTTTCCACACCTGTGGTTTGAATTATAAAACATATTTTTAAATAAAACTTGAATGTCTACTGAAATGGACCAAACTTTCAGCAGGCTTCCTCGCATCTTCCAAATTTCCAGGCACTTCTGTTTGCACATGCCTGTGTAGGCAATTGTCCATGCAAATAGGCATCTGTAAAATGTGCAGATGTATTTAAGGAGGCCTGAAGTAAATGTTGCTGTGTAACAAGATTTTTGTTCCCAAAATCCTGGAAGACTTACAGATCGAGGGGGAAAGTGGGAGCACCAAGTTCAATCAAAAAGCCTCATTTTGGGTTTGGGACAGATAGACAAAGATGTATGTGGTCAGCTGAAAAACATTTATCAAATCCTTTAACTATCACTACGTGTGTTAAGTTTGATTCTGAACACAATGAACATATTTATATACTATGGGGCTTATTTTGACCTAAAATTGGTTTTATACAAATATAAATATTTGGGGGGGGGCAGCTTCATAGTACTTCTAACTTATTTACTCTAGTGTAAAAAGAGAATCAGTTCTTGTATCTATACAAAACTGTGCAGCTTATTTGAATATAAATGTTACTTTTTCTGACTCTTTAAATTGTAGATACTATTAGCATGTCAACATCTGCCAAGAGCTCCAACATGATGGAAACCGAGATATCACTTTTATTCGGCACTCTAAGTATAAAATAAATTGTGCTATCTCAGAAACCACTCTGGAGTAATTGTTTGCAAATGCTGACAGTTCAATGCTGATCACTGTACCTACAGTAAAAAGTGTTAGAACAAGAAACATTTATGTTATTAAAAAAAAAAAAAAGCTGAGAACCTAAATGTCCCACTAAATTCCCTGAGTCACTCAACCTCTCTTCAAATCACAGCATTTATTGTCCTATATTATGTGTTCCATTCCATAATTATGGCAACAAACATCTCCCTGCATACTGTTGTGTTACGCACACACAGTACTGGGGAAGAGATCTGTAATCGCCTGTGTACTGTTAGGCATCTTAGCATATTTTCATCATCACCACACACTGTTATGTTATGAACATGGAAGAATGACACCCACTGCACATATAAGTATTTCTGATGTGAGCTTCTCCAAATTGCACTGTATAAATGGAGCCTGATCCCTAGAGGTGTAAATCAGCAAGGGTCCATTGACTTTATTAGGGCTACACTGCTTTACACCAGCTGAATATTTGGTCCGTGATCTTTAGGTTTCATTACCAATACGTTTTGCTATTAAATATATCTTTCCAAATAAATTAAGCTTTTAAGCACAGAAGTATCTATTTTCCTAATCAATCTGCATGTGTAGCTCCTGATGCTGAGAATTACGGAAGTTACAAATGTAAATTGGTGAGAGGATACACCAGAATATTCTAATGTTAAAAAAAAAACCGATTGGTTCTTTCCAGAGTGAATTCTAAGCTTCTACTTTTCTTTTTCAGCTTTGGGTCCAGACTTTTCCAAAACCCTGTTGAAAAGATTAACTCTTGTTAAAGTGGGCGGTGAAGTAATCATAGAGTGTAAGCCAAAAGCTTCCCCCAGGCCTACTTATACTTGGAAGAAAGGAAAAGAGATCCTAAGAGAAAACGAGAGGTAAACTCTTAAAGTAACCATTACTTTTGTTAGCTTGCTCCAACCCAAGGGCTTTCAGCAATGAAAGCTAAAATGGTCATTAATAGCTTCCTGGAAATGACTTGCAAATAAATGTGAAAACAGCTAGTGTTCAATCTGTGGTATTTGGGGTGGGAGAGCTGCTCCTCTTGTGTTCATCCCAGGCTCTGTAGAGTGTTAAAAAACAAAACCTGCCAAGAAGCTTATCCACTAAAGATATAATCTAGAGCAAATATTTTTGCCTTTGGATTGCTCCAAAGAGCCATAGTTCTTCAAAAAGATTTCCCAGGAGATCCTCTCCCTGAAACTCTCTACTGTAGATTACTGTCCCTTGTAAATTATTCAGTCTCCCAGCAAACAACAGTTATTTGGGGTCAGTAACTAGTTTGGCAATTGTAATGTCTGACTTGGAGACAGTACTTTCTGAGTGGCCAAGTCACATTTATTTTATACCAAGGATGATATTTGCAACCAGCCTCAACATGGCCTCTAAATTTGCACATACAGTCAGGTGTTGGTACTGAATATTTTGATATCTGATGGCTTTATCTACCCAATTTGTGCAACAGTTGTGCTTGTAATTATGCACAGGAAAACAATGGAAACCATTCTTTGAAAATTTGTCTCAAGGAATTTATGAGATAGTGTTACATGCCAATTTTGGTGGCATTAGATCAATGAGCAGAATCCTGTACTGCTAGCAGATAGCTGACATTTTACAGTTCTTAAAATTAATGCATGTAGCTCTGTGTTTATTAAAATATTGTCAATGGAAATTGTCAAGATTTCTGGTACTGTTGGCTTTCACCTGCCCACAAGGATGACTTTATCCTTCATCCTTCAATCAGTCATGCTCGAAATCAGCAAATGCAGAAGTGCCCAAATACTACTTTTAAAATATGTACCAACCTTTTTCAGTGCTTAGACTGGCTCAGGTTTGATTCACCTGAAATTCTAGCCTCATGCTTTGTTTTATCTGAACTGCTTACCTGTAATAACCCCATTCTCATTGCAAACATTAGAATGGGTATGTCAAAATTTAGGCTCATTTATGGCCAGATGCTAAAACATGATGAAGACAAGGGTGCTCATTGCCTTGCAATATCTGACATTTATTTATTAAGCTATTGCATTATGTGCTGTTTGCTTTGAACTCTCAAGATGCCATTTTCAATTGGCCAGTCGTTTTGCCCCACTCCCTCTTTAAAGTGGGCTACATCATGCATTGAACCCATTGAAGTAAGTGCAAGTTGTGCCTGGATGAGCACTGCAGAGTTTCGTTCAGTCTTATCTTGTGGATGAAGTATAGAGCTACCTCTGCCAACTAGAATATGAGGCAAATCTAGATTAAAGTTATAAAAAAGTGTTTGGGACTCAGGATGTATTGGGTTTTAAAACTGAGATATCTTGTTCTTCAGACAAAAGACTGTAAAGAGAATAGAAAATGTTGAACATTTAAGCCTTTACTGTCTCAGAATTGTGAGCTCACTGTTCTACTTGCATTCTGCACTAGCCAAACTCGGTATCTGGAGTTTGTATAAGCATCACCTGTGCACATTTTCTCATGTGCAGTGGTGGTGGGGTGACTGAGGCTTGGTTTATTTGGACAAAGGGCTACTATCTAGAAGGAAAAGTATACGAATATATTTTTCTCATCTAAATATTTACTCTGACTGTGATACAATGCTGACCAAGCACAATTCTTTGGACTTTAACCTTATCCTCCCAGAAGAAAATATGAACTAAAACATGAAAACTCTACTTTAACTCCTATAGTTATTATTAGAAAAGATTTAGATACAGAAGGGGTTGGAGTTGGAAAGTAATAGATACCATTTGAATTTAAGGAAGTGTGGTTCACCAAAATAGTTCATGAAGGTGGGATCATTTTGGCTTCTAATTGGGGGAAAATAATCAAATAAATGAATGGTTCAACAGGACACAGATTAACTACGATATATTAACTACTCATTCATAAAAGCCTTAGCAATTCGCAGTATCACATCTGTTCCATATTCACTGGAGAGAGCCAGGCAAGAGCCAGATGCAATTGTGGAAAAAATAGCAAAGAAGATAATGATGACTAATGCAAGATCTGAAGCGTGACATCAATACATTCTTTCATATGGACCCAAATAGAATTACTGTTCTTCCAATTATTTCTCCTAGCCCTAATGCCTTAATAAGACAATTTTCCTTCTAAGGCTACATCTACACTACAGGGGGGAGTCGATTTAAGATACGCAAATTCAGCTACGTGAATAGCGTAGCTGAATTCGACGTATCACAGCCGACTTACCCCGTTGTGAGGACGGCGGCAAAATCGACTTCTGCGGCTTTTTGTCGGCGGCGCTTACTACCACCTCCCCTGGTGGAGTTAGAGCGCCGATTCGGGGATCGATTGTCGCGTCCCGACGGGACGCGATAAATCGATCCCCGAGAGGTCGATTTCTACCCGCCGATTCAGGCGGGTAGTATAGACCAGACCTAAAGTTTCCCATACTGTATTATTACTACAAATCCATGATAGCCTACCTGCCCAGATGTAAAACTGGGTACCATTGGGGTTCCTGGCTGCTTGGAAATATAAAAACTCTCTCATCTGCTACATTTCATTTATTGTTAGAATGAAATTCAAACTCAAACTTTTTAAAGGCGTCAAATACTGAGAGGGGTTTTTTTCCATGCACCCCTCCCCCTCCACTTTTCGTTTTTCCATACCATGGAAATGTCTCTGAATGCACCCAGCTCAGATCTCGAGTCTTGCAATTACTTGCTTTGGGGTGGAAATATACAGTTCTCTCACTCTTAGGGCTTCTCTACCCAGTGAATTAGTGTGCAGCAAGCCAGGGTGTGAATCTACAGTGCACTAGCCTGCTGTGTGCTCACTGACCATGTGAACTGTACACTACAAATTCTGTAGTATGCTTTGACATACTAGCCATGTAGACAAGCCCTTAGACCAGGTCCTGAGTTCACTATCCCATATATACTAACCACTTATCACTCTGCAGGTCCAAATAGATTTGTGGACATCTGCTTGATCCTCCCTTCAGGAATCCATGGCCAGTGATACTGAACAACAGCCTTCTTCATACAAAGTACTCTTATTTAGCAGCTGGAACAATGTGTCAGAGAAAAATGGATCTTAAAACAACAAACAGCCTGCATGCATATTTAGTCTTATGCTTCCCTTCAAGCTATGTTAGACAGGCTTTCCCTGTAAGTTACAGGAACAGAGACAATCCAGCTTGCATTCTTCTAACAAAGCTCAGATCCTCCAGTGTGTCTGTGGGTCTCCCAGTCTCTCTCTGACTGGTTCAAGAAAGCTCCACCTCCTTTCTGTGTAGGGTTCTGAGCCCACTTACCGTATTGGTCAATAGTTTCTCTGCTTACAGGCCAAGATGTGGCATCTTCTGGTGTTTAAACCTGGGTTCTTCTAGTCAGTGGGATCTCACACTGAAAGGCCACCTCCAGTTCACCCAGCTGCAAAATGGGTACCTTATGCATCAGGTTACGGCAGTCAAAGGCAGTTGGATGAGATGCTGGCCACATCAGTCCCTTGTGTACTATTGGCTGTGAAACTGATGTGCCTTAACCCTGTCAGCTCGATGAGCCATTGGTTCAGGGATCATTCAGCAGGGCCTATCCAGGACAATGCCCCTGCAATGGCTTCTGCTCCATTGTTTGGGAAATTAAAACCATTCATTCTCAATGGGGTATAATCAGAGGCCTGATTGCTGTCTCCCCCTTGTGGGAGGGTGTTGAAACTGCCTGATCCCCTTGCTTAGTCTAACATTCCATTTTAGAAGTCAAGCACACAGACCGCATTTTAGATACAGATCAAAATAGGCAATTTAATACAGAAGCCTTATGATCATACTTGATCCCACCAGGGCACACCGAGGTTGAGATTGTTTGTTTGTTTTGCCTCTAAGAGACTCAGCACAGAACTCGCAGCCCCAGAGGAGGGGGAGGCTCTTCCCCCCTAGGTAATTTAGACAGCTTTAGAGGCCTAAGTTACAGCAGCCATCTTGGCTGCCCTCTGGGCAGCAGCAGTGCTCAGACTCTGTACAGCCCTGCCATGCCCATCCTGCCCCAGCTCATCCCTATGCCAGGGCTTGCAAGGGGATCTTCACAGCACAGTCTAATGGATATCTTCTGCAGTGCCTGTGCCAAAAGAATCCTTTGGCAGGAACCAGGACATCTTAAACCCCTTTATGCTGCTGCAGCTCTCTTACCAGGCACAAAGGGGCCAGAGCAGGAATGAGTCCCTGGGGTCAGACTGAAAATGCTAAAGGTCCAAAGGCTTGTGGTAAATCTTGCATCAACTAGAGCCTTTCAATCCAGGATGGATGTCTTTCTCAAAGATATGTTCCTGTTCAGCCACAATTTATTGGACTTGATGCAGGACTCATTGGGTGAAATTCTCTGACCTGTGTTATGCAGGTCAAAGTAGTTGATCATGACGGTCCCTTCTGGTCTTAAATACATTGAAATCTATGGAAAAAAGAGCATAAAGAATAGCTGTTGCTGGGATATTTCCATCTGGGCTGGGAGCAGAAATTTTGGGTAGCACGTGAGAAAAGCTGTTCCCACGAAATTTCCAGCCTAGCCAACTCTGCAAATGTGTGAACTTTGAACCAGCATCTGAACTTCTGGATACTTCTCCTAACTGAACCTCAGCTCTGATACTGTGGAGGTTAATTGATGTGGATAGTCCTTCCAATTCCAAGAGGAATTAAAAGCAATGTTAATGTGCCAGTTCCCTGAGATGCTTTGAATTCTGCCATATCATGGCAATTGTTCAAGTTCCTACCTTGGGGCTCTTGTGACTTTGCAGACAGAGTGTAATATCAGGGAATAACGTCTAGAGGCAGAAATAACATGCATCATGTGCTGCTGGGAATCCTGCTCTGGGGGCTACTGCTGTCCAGGAGGCAGAACTAAATGCGATGCTCAATGTTTGCCTAGAAGGCACAGCCTATCTTGGAAAAGAGAGCTTTATTGCTTTAGGTTTTGTATTCTTCTCTGGAGGCAGAACTACTGTGTACTGTGCCCTTAATGAACAACCTGCCCTGGAGGTATCGCTGACTGGTGTTTGAAAGCTCTACCATTGTGTTATTAGGAATTCTGCCCTGGGGTACAATTATATTATTGCAATCATTAAAGGCAGTTCATCTCCATAATAATGGAAATCCTGCCTTGGAGGCATAACTGCATCAAAGTAATGTTAGCAGCCTGGCTCCAGAAGCTAAATTATATATAGCTGTAGCATAGATATAGACATGCTGCGAAATCAGCTCTGGAAATAAAGACCGCTCCTACATAGCTATGGATCCAGAGTTCATTACCCGTTCTTGGTGCTACATGAACATCCAAACACATTATTCACTGCCAAGAGCCTGTTATGTCCTATGGGCAACATAGAACATAATCCTTGTGCAAAACCACATTACATATGGCTGAAGCAGCCCAGTAGAGGATTTCCCTGAACTGGGGTAACTCTTAGTAATGCAGTGCTACCACAGCAGCTCCCATCCTCCAAGCCTTCAGCATAAGGGTTAAGGCCAGACATCCTAGATTCTGGCAATTTGTGGGTCTCAGAGTAGACCCTTGAGACTCTGAGCACCTGGTAAAATGTAGAGTAGACTTGCTGCTCTGCCTTATGCCAGATAGGTGTGTGGATCAGGAAGAGGAGGTTGCAAACTTTTGCACCACCAACTTCCTCAGTTCTGCCAAGCAATTTGGCCCTATAATTTATTGAAAGTACTAGTAGACTAGCAGCAGGGTCTGAACCAGATCCACAGATCCCAATACCATGTGGAGGAGAGAGAAGATGTGGGCCCTACCGTTCTTCTCCCTTCCCCACCCCTTTGGAAACAGAGCTGGGGCTCTAAATATCGAACAGTTAATGCGAGCTTTGGTCAGAAGAAAATGCTAATTGAATCATGGTAACAATGGACACTGACCCATGTTCAGTTACAGGGCCTGATACTGCTCTCAGTTACACCAGTGTAAATCAGGAACAACTTCACTGGACTAAATAGTTACCCCAGTGGGAGGCTGATATAAATGAGAGGAGATTCATATTCTCCCTCTTCTCTTAAACTCTTGCACCTTTAATGCAAGTTTTTGATCAAGCATTTTATGTTTCACCATATTCCCCATTTGTGACAATAATTTCTTAGCATTAAATGCCATATACTGTTGGTCAGGAAGACTGGATTGGGGGAATCATGACAGACTTGTTCCTACAGGGTTTGTGAATCCTCTCATAATAATTCAATTACAATGTTAGATAGATTTGTTACCTAAACTTGTGTTTTAAAACCTTTATTTTTCAGGTGATCTTATTATAGAAAGCTTTACATTTCTTTATAATTACAGTATGGTTCCTGCAGGGAACTTACTCTCAGTTATAGATAGAATGCCTGATTCGGCTCTAGCGTACATGGGTGTAAATCAGAAATAACTTCACTAAAGTCAGTGACTATAGTGGTTACTCTTGGTTTACAATATAAGTGAGAGAGAATCAGGCCCTGGGTGACTACAGATAAATACAGGTGGTACATAGAGCGTTGTCAACTAAAGCTATGATGTTCACGCACAACCATGCTCATATTCCAAATTGAGTAAGAAATACCCTATAATTTAGGTAACTATCCACCCGGAACTATGTAATTATATCAGAAAACATATTTTTAAATATTTATAAATATATATTCCCCTTCATTTTAGCATAATCCTCCATAGTCCAAATAATTATAACATTGCACAATCCAAAAAGCTTGCAAGCAGTAGAATATACGCTAAATGGATAAAGTTTGGCACATTCAGCCAAAGCAGCATTGCACTTAGTACAATATGATTTATTAATCTGCATTACCAAACTTACTGAAGCCTCAAGGTTGGGTTTTCTGTAAATACCTTATTGCATTTTTGTGTGTTTGTAATATATGGAAAGAATATTTCTGTCTGAACTGATCTTATTCCACAGAATGTGCCTCACCTTTGATGTGAAATCATGTCGCTGTTGAGGAGTGTTGGGCAAGGATTAGACCATAAGGCTTGCATCCAGAAGTTATAGGATCCTTTTCTTGCTCCATCATGGATGGCCTGTCACTCTCTCTCTCTCTCTCTCTTTCCCCCTTAATTTACACCCTTATATATTGGGGATAATCACACTTATGTACTTCACACGGGGGCGGGGGGGTTAACGAGGCTAAATGAATGTTTGCAAAGCACGGACAGTCTTCAGATGAAAGGCGCTGTTTTAAGTGGTAGGTATTCATTTTAGAATATCGGTCTCCCTGTACACACATCAAAGCTTATTACTTTTCCATGACCAGTCACAAAAAACAGAATTTTTAGTAACTGTCTAAAATGCCAAATGCTACTCCACAAACATTTCTGCATAGCTCCAGTGAGTAGCCTTTGCAGGGATGATCCAAGAAAGGTTTAGTTGAAGGAAATCTTCCCCAAAGCCCCAGAGCTTGTTGTGGGGGTGCTGTGCAGCCATTCCACTGATGTTTCTATAGCCTAAGGACAATAATGGCACATGGGAGCCCTGTACACCCCCTTATCTGAAAGAATTTAGGACTATGGAACTGCATAATGATGAATCCGCTCACTGCTCTCCCCCTCCTAACTCCTGCTGTGTACTGCTTCTGAAGACAGGCACTGTAGTAGAGTAAATCTCCACAGCACAAAGGGTGTACTCAATCTGCTTTCATGGCAGCTCACAGCTGGGTCCTCCTCCACCCCAGCTGCAGAACCACAGTGATTCAGTTGTGATTTAATGCCTTCCGTCCCCATGAAGGGGATGACCGCATTTGGCCCTTATGCAGGCTAAGATTTGGACATGCTCTCTCTCTCTCTCTCTCTCTCTCCACGTGTAGGTAAGTGAGAAATCTTATCTTCCCTTTTCAGACTTAGAGCTGTGCAATATGCAAAGATGACAAGAGACCCTATGGTATGTCTTGCCTTCAGATTCAGTCATTCATCCTTTTCCCCTTCCATCACACATTGAGCCCAATAGTCTATTGTCAGTTATCCAGTTTGCCAGCTCATGTCAAAACCAGAGCTTGAGCGTTTCCAAACCAGTTAATTTTCTGTTAACATAATTAATATTTAAAATTCACAAATGAGGGGCTCTTGTTCCTAATGTTTTCCTGAAAGACACTGAATATTAAACTGATGCTGCTACCAGACACACAGTGGAACAGAAAACTAACTTTACTTTTATGCCAAAAAAGATTACTCTCCTCCCATTCTGGCTCATGTTAAGCTCCTTTACCATTAGAATTCTCTCCTTTGTATGAACATACAGTGTGTGAATTGTTTATTCAGTTCATTTGTAAGGGGAAAAAATCATAAAAAGTAAATGATGTTCAGGACTGCTAGCAAAGAATGTGAAAGTGTCCAATTAAACAGCCGCTCACAAGGACTTGTATAATAGCAACATCTGTTATCTTAATTAAACAAGTTTCTTTATAAAGGGGCCTTCACGGTGCGCTTTGTTACAGCACGATCTGACCTAGATACTCTAGGCGTGCTTGCTATCTTCATGGGAATTTTCCCAGTTGGTCCCATTTATGTTGCAGCCTTGACAAGCTTTGTGATATATGAGTGCACAGACACATGCACAGACACAAAGCCGTATTGTTTAAGTCCAGAAGGTTTTCTTTTTTATGAAAACCAGTAAAAACAAAGAAATGCAACATTCAAACTGATCTTCTTCTGTTTAATTCACTGAGCATAGGTACTGCAGTGCTTGGAGGTCTGGCGCATTGCTCCTTAAATTTATACTTCTGCCATATGAAGGCTTGAGGGGACAAGCTAAGGGGATATGGTAGTATTTTCAAATGTGCCTGAGGGCCAGATTTTGAAAGATATTGCGAGTTAGGCATCTATCCCTAAATCCAATATTCAAAAGTAACTAAGGAGGCTACATCTCACTGAAAGTCACTTAGGCCTGGTCTACACTGGGTGGGGGGATCGATCTAAGATTCGCAACTTCAGCTACGAGAATAGTGTAGCTGAAGTAGACATATCTTAGGTCGACCTACCTCGCGTCCTCACGGCGCGGGGTCGACTGCCGCCGCTCCCCCGTCGACTCCGCTTCCCCCTCTCGCTGCAGTGGAGTACAGGAGTCGACAGCAGAGCAATCAGGGATAGATTTATCGCGTCTAGTGTAGACACAATAAATCGATCCCCGATAGATCGTAGTGTAGACGTACCCTTAGGCTCCTAACTCGCTTAGCTTGGCTTTTGGAAATTTTACCCATAGTGTCAGCACGGACGTTTGGATTTCTTTGCATTGACTTCTTGGTGTCACAGACCATCTTTACTTAAACACAGAAGACCACAAATTGTATATGAGTCAACACTGTGATGCAGTGGCAAAAAAGGCAAATGTCATTGTGGGATGTATTAACAGGAGTGCCATATGTAAGACATGGATGGTGACTGTTCCACTGTACTCTGCAATAGTGAGGCCTCAGCTGGAGTCAGCCCCAACGGAACCTTCCCAAAAATGGGGGGCCAGGGGCCCTGCCCCCTCCATGTCCCTACCCCTGCCCCTCCACTTCTGCCCGAGGATCTGCCCCCAGCCGAGCCAAAAGCTGGAGCAGGCTGGGAGCCGCAGACCCTCCACCTGCCTCGGGAGGCCCACAACAGCCCCCGGACCGTGTCCCTGCCCTGCAGGCTCCCCACCCAGGGCAGGTGGAGGGTTCATGGCTCCCAACAGCTGTCTGCATGGCTCTTACCCCGACCGAGCCCTGGCTGGGGTATGGGGCCTTGGAGCCGCAACCCAGCCATGGTAAGAGCTGGGCAGCCAGGCAGCTGTGAGGAGCCACGGACCTTCTACCTACCCTGAGCAGAGGGCCCAGGGGTGGGGACATGGGCTGGGGACTGCTCTTGGCCCCCACCCCAGGCAGGCGGAGGGTGTGTGGTGGGGTGCCCCCTGCTGTCCAGGCTCCCCGGCCGGGCTCCAGCTGCCAACCTGGCCGGGGGGGCTTTAAGGGGAAGAGTAGGAACAGGGACAGGGGGGCCCATGGCAAAAAGTGAACGAGCCGGGCACTGTACTCTGCAAAAACACTTTCAAAAAGTGGGAGTGCCAGGGCCCCCAGGACTCCCCTCTTCCAGCGCTGAGGACTGGAGTACTGTATCCAGTTTTATATCACACTTTAAGAAAGATGTGAACGAATTGGAGAGTCAGAGGAAGAGCCACAAAAAGGTTTAGAAAACCTGACCTATGAGGAAAAATTGAAAGAGCTGGGCATAGAGTGGGTATGTTTAGTCTAACGAAGACTAAGGGGACATAAGTCTTCAAATAAGTAAAAGATAATTATAAAGAGGACAGTGATCAATTGTTCTGCTTTTCCTCTGAGAGTAAGAAAAGAAGCAATTGGCTTAGTTTGCAGCAAGGGTAATTTAGGTTGGATATTACAAAAAACTTTCTAGCTATAAGGATAGTTACACCCTGGAACAGATTACCTAGGAAGGTTGGATGGTTGTAAGAACAGGTTAGACAAATACTGTCAGATCTAGGTATCCTTTATGCTGCCTCAGCATGAGGTGACGGGCTTAGAGGACTTTTTGAGGTCCCTTCCAGGCCTACATTTCTGAGATTCTGTAGTTGTTTCAAGGCATCCTACTCTCTGCTATAGTTATAGGGTTGGAGTAAAAAGGCTGGCGTTTATTGAGCCCTTCAAATAAACAAGAATCCCATCACTTTAAATCATTTAGCATTTCATTTCACCAACACCATTAATTGCACATCAATCACATGAGGATGAAGTAGTATTGGATATTTCAGCTCTCTCTTGGTATCCTTACTTCATTGATTCACCAATGAAATGTCTTGCCCAGATTACCTCATCAGCTGGGAGCTGGGAAAGGAATTCAGTCCTTCTGCATAACCAGAGCAACCCTGAGAATACTGCATAGTCAAAACTGGACGGAGACTCTCTTTGTCACTTAGCTGGAGTTTTTCTGTAAAGGAAAATGTTGCTTATTGCAATACATAAAAATCACACAGTATCATGTAAATTAAAGTTATCTTGTCAGAGCATGTATTAAGCCATTTCTGATTTCTTGCTTTCTAAAAATACACGGCTGATTTCTCTGGCCCTGATTTAGGAAAGTGCTGAAGCACATGCTTACATCCATGCTTAATGATATAGCACTTAAGCCTGTGACTAATTGCTGATCCTGAAAGAGGCTTTCTAAATTTGGGCTTCTAATTGCGTCAGTTTCACTAAGGTAGCATGAAATCCGGACCCTATTGAAGTCAGTGTGGCCAGGATTTCATCCTTGATATATGTGCACTTAGATCCTAATTCTGCAAATGTAGTGGTCTGCCATGTGGACCTCCTTGCAAGATCATGGCCTCAGTGCACTCAGATCTGTGACAGGAGGAGAGAATGCAAAAGCTCCAGAAGAATCTATTCATCTTGGCACCACTACAACCCAGGAGGTGTCGTCCAGAAGCTAGATGTTCAAACTGAGAATTTCAAAGTAGTGTGTGCAATTCAGACACACGTTTTGCTACAAAAATGATATCATGTGAATCAGACTCCCCTATTCTACTTTGAAAATCTCAACCTACATGCTCAGTTGTCACTCTTCTAACTAAAGTTAGTTCGTGGAGAATTAGCCATAAGATATATTTGTGATTTTTAAATGATAGCAGTTCTTGGGCTCACTAGCATTACTTAACCGTCATATTGGACTTTTAGAATTGTATCTGAATAGCCTGGATGTGATGGACTTAATTCATCCCCACTGTGCTACTTCATTACTTTTATCCTACTGCGATTCACCTTATTCACAACAATGGCCATATTGACTACTTATATTACTAGAGTAAGAAGAATTTGGCCTGTTATTTGAAATCTAACTTATTTTTATTTTGACAGTGTAATGTATACAATCCTCTTTTAAAAAAAAATAGATCTTCTAAAAGCTTCCAAATAACTAGCAGCACTACTCCAAAATATGAAGTTACCTGCCAGTTAGCCAAACGATTGTTTTTTATGTTCGTTACTTTGCTTACTCAGTTGAGTGTATTTTCTTCGCAAAATTGGATATTTTAAGTTAAGCCAGTAGGTCCATATTCCATAGTGATTTACCAAAGAGGTTAAAATTTGGCCCATAACTTTAAATAAACGTGTGTGTGTGTGTGTGCCGCTTTCTACTTTCTCTGCAAGGGGTAAGCTGAATTGAGTAATAGAAAGGTAGAGATTTTTCTGTTCAACTTTTATTTTTTGGAACTTTTGATCCTTAGAAAGGTTTAACAACTTTGCTTTTCTAGGGGGAAAAAATACATTAATCGCTGTTTGCTCCCAGGCTGTCATTTTGCATGCCAAGAACCGTGTTTAAAAAATAAAATTTTTGGACTTACTCACAAGCCACTAAAACTAGAAGGATTTTGCGTAATGGAAATTCTGACATTATTTTAACTATAGTTCTATATAACTGTACCATTTTAAAAACAACGAGTAAGGAAAAATTGCAAAGCCAGATAAGAAAGAGAATGCAAATTGGTTTTCCCTAGCATTTTAGATGTGTCTCGAGTTAAAGAGTATTAATACAGATTCGGGGGAGAGGGATTGGTTGCCTTGAACTTACTTAATTATTTCTTAACTGTTCTCAACATCAAAAAGAAAATGACAATAGGATAGAAAATACATATTAGCCACATGGTGCCTGTGTCCAAACAGAGATATTAGTTTCATATTGATAACTTGACAGATGTAGTGTAAGAATTTGTTTTGGACATGTAGTCTAGTGGCATTCCAGAGAAGACCAAAACCCCAAAGGAAGCTTCCAACCATTGTCTTGCATTGATTGTGTTGGCTATTTTTTTTAATAAAGCACCTATGCAATTTCTTTTAGGCAGGCAGGTAGCCAAATCATCAATAACTTGTCGGTTTTTCATTACATCCTGCCTTGGTAGAGTGAAAAATGACACTGTGTAAATAGCTTTC
This sequence comes from Terrapene triunguis, assembly GCF_002925995.2. Taxonomy (NCBI): domain Eukaryota; kingdom Metazoa; phylum Chordata; order Testudines; family Emydidae; genus Terrapene; species Terrapene triunguis. The sequence goes on from NW_020664440.1 coordinate 12,803,977, forward strand.
TGAGGTTTGAATTGACATTACAGCATTTATCTTAGTTCTCAAAGAGGTGGCTTTACCTTGTTTGAACATGTGAAATAACTGGCCTGTCAACTTATTTTAACCCATTTACTGCAAAAGAGAGCTAAAATTAAGAAGTTAACTACTTGACTGGACAGAGAGAGGTCCAAAATCACTGGGTATCCTATCCTTAAAAGGAATCATTTTAATTGATTATTTCTCAGCAGAACCTGTGCTTCTCTGTATTTTGTTCAGGGAAGGATCAAAGTGTGATGTCGCACAAGCTCATGGATATGTTCAACACTTTCAATCTAATTTGTGGCTTTGCGGAGTTTCTTTGATAAAGCACCTTGGCTGCCTTTTGTACAGGCTTAGCTCAGTTGGCATTTGGAGGTGACTCTGAACCACACATTGTTCTTTTATGCTCTGATGAGCAGCCAAAAGTGAGCCACGTGGGCTGATCCGTGAGATTCCTGGCCTTGGCTTTTGCCAAGGCTGCTCAGAGTTCTGAGGAATAGTAACTTGTCCAAGTCTAGTCCTGCAGCTCCACACGAGACATTTGTGACACTGTAGCTGCCCATTCCAAAGGGAAGATACCAGGGGCCAAATTCTGCCGTCAGTTACAACCGTGCAACTGTACTGAGTCAAATGGAACTCCATGCATTTAACTTAAGGGCAGTATTCAGACCTCTCATTCCACTTTGCCTTATCATAATTATGACAATTGAACCATTGTAAAGGATATCAAGAGGCGATGGCGGTAAATAACTGAATATTTGGGTCCGCCATAGGTCTGGGAAAAAATGATTTGGGTCAACCCAAAATGAAAATGTTTCCAAATTGTTGTGAACCACAATGTCAAAAATATTGTGTTGAGTTTGGGGGTTTTAAAAACATTTAAAAAATTTTTGAAATAAAATTAGGGGAAAAGCCAAAACAAAATGTTTCAGGAATGTGGAAATAAACTGCTCTGACATTTCCAAATTTCTTATTTTTTTTTTTTACCAAAACAATTCACCAAAACCAACCCAATTTTGCAAATTGTTTCAGTGGACCTATATCTGCATTTTTCAGCCAAAGAAAGGTTTTTGCATGAAGAATTTCACTCAGCTCTACAAGAGTCTGAGCGCACTTTGTTAGTGAATTGAATGAGTTCCAAGATTTCCTAACATGGAATCAGGTTTTGCTTCCCAAGCTGACTAAAGATCACTGGTTTATGGAATTACTTTAAAGAGGTTAGAGTCCAGACTCTCCACTGATGTAAATCAGCCTAGCTCCATTGAAGTCAGTGGAGCTACGCTGGTTACATCAGCTAAGAATTTGGCTCTAGATGTATCGTGCTCTTTTTGATTGACTGCTCCCTCATAACACACCCAAGGCTCAGGAGATGGGCAGGAATCCACCCCCACTTACAGAAATATAGTATGTTTTATTGGTTTTAAAGATTCAGTTTTAATCCTCAGATTCAATCCATTTCACTCACCTGAAGCAGCACATGATTATTCTCTAAGCTTAGGACAGGGAGGCTACAATTCAGTGCTTTATTTATGCAATTGTTTGCACTTATCACAGTATAAATCTTCATTACATTGAGCCCTCAGTGGACAGGTTGGATGGTGTGCAGAGAATGAGGCAGAAAATGAGGTGGTGGGTGCATCACCTCCATGGACCACTTGTGGGGAAGACACATTTCTCTTTTCTTTAGTCTTTGTTGCAAGTATTCAAAAAAAAATGTAGCCAGTTTGTTCTAGGATTTGATTCAGTGAAGTCTTGAGCACTTCCTAAGAGGTGGCTCAGCAGCCTTCACTCTCAGTCAGTGCTTCAGTTCAGCAAGTTACTAAGAATATGCCTAACTTTAAACGTGTTTTTGCTTCAATACCTTGCTGATTTGGGGCCCAAGGCAATGAGAATTGAAGGTGCTTAACGCCTCTCGAGAGGAGCTCACAGAATCAGGCACCTAATGACTTGCACTTGGAGGATCATAGAAACATGGAACCCTGTTTTGAAATTAAGAGTCTGTCCTATAGTCCACTATAAAACCAACACCAGGTGTTGCGTCCACTGGAACCTTAAAGTATTACAATACCAATTTCACTTTCCCCTGTGAAGGGCACCTCCACAAAGATTAGAATTTGAAAAGCAGACAAAAATTCAATGCATTAAAAGTCGTCAAGATTTGTGTTTCACTATAGGTAGGGTTTTAAACTTCCTGTGAAACATAGGGTGTGGCAGCCTCCTATCCGTTATTTAAGCTTGCCGTAGTGCACTTGCTACAACGAAGGTCTCCTTCTACTCTTAAACAAACTAATTTCCCAGTGAAGCCTCTTCCTAGAATTAGTATAACATTATCTGAACTCTTCATTTAGTGCCATTCTCTCCTCCCTCTCCCCTTTGTAAAATAGTTGCCGTGGTGACAAAAATGAGCTAGGTCTGTCACCTCGTCTCACCTAGCACTAGGAAATGGTTTATCATAATCATCCACAAATTCCATAGAGGATTATGAACACGATCAATTTCTATGAGGGGACTGAGGTCTAGACCTCCCCATATTAAATTGTCACAATGTCAGAAGTCTGATCATCAAAAAGGATATTGCAAAGAAATTTCAATTATATTTATCAGTTTTTTTTCATTGACCCTTGAATTCAGTTCTCCATCCCCATAGTACAATTTCAGAACGTGCTATCAAAATCAATCTGACTGAAAGAGGCTTACTTCATACCCTCATAATAAGGGCTTGTCTATGGGGGGACACGCAGGAAAGTTAATCCTAACTAACCAAGGGCTGGACTACACTGGGAATTTACCTCAGCATACCTTCATCGCTCAGGGGGGTGAAATGAATGAAGCCTTCATTTTATCCCCAGAAGAGTTATAACACTAGCAATAGCAGTGCAACCTTCACTAACTAGTGCTCCTTGACTGCTCAACTGGAAGGACCATCAGTAAGTGCCATGAAAAAGTTCAATGTCCAGGCCTCTAAAGTCTAGTGAGAACATAAGAACAGTCATACTGAATCAGACCAATGGTCCATTTACCCAAGTATCCTGTCTTCTGACAGTGGCCAGTGACAGATGCTTCAGAAGGAATGACTAGAATAAGGCAATTATCGAGTGATCCATCCCCTGATGTCCAGTTGGAGTTTAGGGACACCCAAAGCATGAGTTCCATCCTTAACCATCTTGGCTAATAGCCATTGATGGACTCTCTGGTTTCCAACTAATGTTTATTTAGGGACAGATTGTAATTATACAATTTACCCTGAGTAACAGGCAGAGTGCGTGGTTCCACACAAACAAGTCTGAGTCGCAGTTCAGTCTTTGGCGCCACCTTGCTCCATGGAGGAAGTAATCTACCCCAGTCCTTTGCCAGGTGAATGTCAGCTGAATCAATATTTGCACACTTCCCACTCCTACCTGTGCCTTCTGTATGAGAGGAAGAGTGGCAGCCACAAGGAAGGTGCTTTCCTCTTTTCCACCTACTGGAGTAAGCAAGCATCTTCTACCCTCTTATTCCTCTGTGCAAGTGACCTTGTCCTTAGTACGATCATTTATTGACTAGGAATGGAACTCCTCAGTTCATTTTACAGAGGTCACCTAGCACATTCAGACGATAATTTGTCAATACCAACCTAAGCCATATTTCAACCAGTGACCCGTAGCTGACAGGCTCCATAGCCCCTTGACCAATGCAGTGCTCTGTATTGTCAGAGATGTTTTAGTATTGAGCGTTTCATGCATATTATTCTCATGGAATGAGAGGGGAAAGTACTAAAACAGTGGTCTCCAACCTTTTTACACACAAGATCACTTTTTGAATTTAAGATCAACCCAGGATCTACCCCGCCCCTTCCCTGAGTGCCCGCCCCGCTCACTCCATTCCCCTGTCCCTCTGTCGCTCACTTCCCCCTACCCTCACTCACTTTCACCGGGCAGGGGGTTGGGGTGCAGGAGAGGGTGCAGGCTCTAGGCTGGGGCTAAGGGATTCGGGATGTGGGAGGGGGCTCCAGGCTGAGCCTGGGGAAGGGGGTTAGGGTGTAGGAGTGAGGGGTGCAAGCTCTGGGAAGGAGTTTGGGTGCAGGGGTCATATGGTCACACTGCACCTAATATCATAGACACCACTGGACATTTGTGGATTTTACTTTTTATTAGTGTCATTTGTGGTTTATAGATCCAAAATCCTTCAGGAACTGTCACAAATCAGTGTAACACTCTCCACTGTGGGGTGTGCATTGGTGAGCCAGGGGCAGGGGGTTGGGGTGCAGGAGAGGGTGATGGGTGTGGGTTCTGGGAGGGAGTTTGGTGCAGGAGGGGGCTCTGGGCTGGTGCAGGGGATTGGGGTGCAAGAGGAGGTGTGAGGTGCAGGCTCTGGGCTGGGAGGCGCTTACCACAGGCGGCTTCTGGCCGGCGGCGCAGCAGGTCTCAGGCAGGCTGCCTGCCTGCCGTGGTCCCACGCCGCTCCCGGAAGCGGACGGCTGCTGGCACGTCTCTACAGTCCCTGGTGGGAGGGGGGGCAACGGGTCTCCATGCGCTGCCCGTGCCTGCAAGCGCTGCCCCCGCAGCTCCCACTGGCTGGTTGCCTCCGCCCCCCGCAGGGGTCACAGAGACATGCCAGCAGCCAGCCACTTCCGGGAGCGGCGTGGGACCAGGGCGGGCAGGCAGCCTGCCTGAGCCCCGCTGCGCCACCGGACTTTTAGCGTCCCAGAGATCGCGATCAACTGGCAGAGGCTCCAGGTTGGTGACCACTGTACTAAAATATTTGCTCATTATGCAAGTGTTGAGCATTCTGTCCTCATCATCATTGTTACACACACACACACACACACACACAAAAGCTGGATGCTAGTTAAGTCTGCCTAGTCAAAGTAATGACCAACCTTCCAGCAGCAGTTTCACCTAAAGAACCCAAAGCTGTCAACAGACTTCTTAACCTTGGGCTCAGTTGTGACTTTTCTCAGGTGGTGTTTGGTGGGTCACAAGGGGGTGGAGGGCAGCGGAGGAACTGTTGCCTTCAGACAGCATTGCCTCTGACAGGCAGCATGCCTCCTGTATTCAGTGAGAGGCACTATGTGCTTACACCTTCCTAAGGAATAGTGTCATTTGCTCTGGGCTGTTAAACAGCTGTTGCTTTTCACACTGGAGATGGCCACATTTCAGTGACTATTAAAGTTATCCCAGTGTACTGTACATAAGGCTAAATTATTACTCTCACCCTGTGAGTGCATTATAGCGAAAGATAGAGCTATTCCCTGCAGTGAAACTACGCAGGAGACGGGTATAATCTGTCTCCAAGTAGCAGGGAACTTTTCTTAGGGGAGGGCCTAACACCCCCACACAGACACACACACCCCAAAATTTTCAAAAATGCTAAAATTAGATTCCTAAATGCAAGAGTAGAGTCATTCATTCATACACACACAGTATTCCCCTAATCCAAAGAAACTGATTTCAGTAACTTTTATGCATTTTAAAGGAAAACATTATTTATTGTCAAGTATTTCTTTTCCACAATCTTTTCATAATTTAAAAAAACAAGATACTGATACTACATTCAAGGCTAAGCTTTAAGAAATTCATGTAATGAGTTAAAATCTGAGGAAATAATTATATGTCTGGGGGGGAGGGGGAGAAAAGGATTTCTAAAGTACTTTTCTCAGATATTCTAGCATGTTCTCATAGCATTTTTGATGAGTAATTAAATACTATGTTTATGTAGTTTAAAATGTGTCTTTGGAACTTTAAAATCCATGTTAATGTCAATTATAAGTGAAGTGGGTAATCTATCTTTGTACCGTGGACATTTTTCATTGAAACTAACAAAAAGAATGTCTTGTATTTGAAAGACTATGCCTTTGGGCTTCTGTTCAGATGGTATCAGCTGGAACAATAAGTTGAGAATGCATTTACTGCTTCTTTTCTAATCTCATGAATGGTTCCAAAAATGGTTTGTGTCAGCAGCTGATTCACATAGAAAATCTGTATGAATGTACATATTTTTCCACATTAGAAAATAAGTTGTTTTTTTACAAGAATCTGAAGAGTTTTAGTTTAATGTTTCTGTCCTTCAACACACCCAAGTGCCTAATGTAAATAGAGAGGACTAGCGCTTGTCATTCCAATTGGTAGAACTGTTAGAGCAGGAGGCTGGAAGTCACAATTCTTGGGGTCTCTTTAGTGCTTCCACTGAATCTGAGTCACCTTGGGAAAGTCACTTAACCACTGTGACTCTGGTTACAATTACTCTTGTGTAAGAATGGGCTTCCTGATACCTAAAGTACCCCCGCTGGACTTCAGATAGGCTGAATGAATTAGTTTTTGTAAAGCACCTTGAGATTCTTGTGTGGAATTCACTTCACCTGTATAAATCCTGAGGTTATTGGGCTTATATAGTAACCGTGTGATATGTGTGAACCCTTCTCCCCAAACCATGGCCTGTCCCCTGCTCCTGCTAAAAGCTAAAGTAGCAACTGTAGCTCCTCCTCCCCATTTAAAATGTGTTTTGTGGTGACTAGGGTATCTGTGGAACTGATGGGGTTGGAAAGAGGTCAGGCAGGGCAGCTGAGAGACAAACAGAGGAAGTTAATAAGACTCCAAGCTGTATTTACTTTTGCTGATGTGGCTGCTCAACACTGTGGAATTTCCACTGGGGGATGGGGATGGATCATTCCTGGGGCAGATGCAGAAGCTGGCAACTGGCAGGTACAGAGATTCTGAGGGGGTTACACTGCTGGCGGGAACAGTCTTGGAGCTCTAGAGATGGTGTAGTGTCACAGGGTCTCTGGTGGGTGGCTGAGTCTCTGGGGGGCATGTGAATTTGTGCACCTTGTACCTCTAGTGCGATCTGTATGATTCTCTGGGGATCTGTAGCTTCTGGCCTGGTCCCTCCCAATGGAAAAACTTCTATGAGGTGAAGGACTTTTTTAAACTATTTTGTAAAATTAGACCAATTCCCTGATGCATCTGAGTGACAATGAGGGGTGTCTTTCACCCTGAACCAAGGGCATTTTCAGTGGGGAGGGGAATCTAAATTTGAAATTTTATTTTGACTAATATTAGCTTTCGCAGCAAAACAAGAAATGTCATGCTTTATGGGGGAAGCTGCATTTGGCAACATATTGAGGAAGAGTGTTTTGTACAGTTTGTACTTGTGAATTACAATCACCTGGAACATCGATTCAGTTATGTAGGTGGTAAATTGGTTAGAAAACTCTGAGGTAAACTGAATCCTGCATGATTCAGTGGAGTTGGCTTTGGGAGTGCTCTGAGACCACAGAAGGAAACCAAAGTTAAAATAAAATGAAACTTCCAGGAGGTCTTTCTAATTAACAATCACATAGGGCTGCATTTACCCTATTGCATTTAAAAAATAGGCAATCAGACTTTTTTAATATAATCAGTTCATAGCTAATTCCTGATACTTATCTCCTACAGAACACAAAATGGACTTCCTTCAATGAAGTGAATTGCGATTTAGGAACTTATTTCCACTTCAATTATACTATTGTCAGTAGAGATAGTATAGTTAAGACTGAGGAAGATATAAGCTGTAATTTTTCTTTGTTAAGAAGAATTGCAAATATTATTCTAAAAGGAAAAGAAAACATTTTTACTGAGAGGGATAAATCAGCATAGCATCATAGACAAACTACGTCAATTTACATCTGCTAAGAATCTGGCCTCTTATGTTTTTTTACAATGAAAATAACAAATGGTTAAGACACTATTACAGAATACTTTAGCATGGTTTGTAACTTGAACCTGAGAAAAGTTACAGGTGAATACTCCCAATGATTTCACAGAGTACTCTCCCTGATTTCATGTGTGTTTTTCGGTTATTGGGAATATAAAAAGCTCTTCATTATCATCATCTCCTTAGAATTATGGAAAGGCCTTTGTCATTCTGGAATATTTAAATTTTCCAGAAAATGCAACTCTTTAGCAAAATGTCCTGTCAACTGATTTAATTAGTCATTATAGCCAGTTACTTGGGTGATTTCACAACTCTTTCCAGATTGGTTGCCCATCAGGGTCTGAGATTCTACAGTATAAAAAATAACTGTCACCTGGGAAGGAGATGATAAGAGATGACCAGTTAAACCTTGGATTTTTCACATGATGGTTGGTTTGTCTTCTGTTTACAAAATAGCAGATATCCATTTCACTGCGAACAACTATACAGGTAATTCCCTAAGGGAAAAGCACATACTTTTTTTGCATCTATCAGACTCAGATGAGAAGTGAAATCCTGACCCCACTGAAGTCAATGGCTGTTTTTCTGTTGACCTTGATAGGGTCAGCATTTTACCTGATTTTTTTTTTTTTTTTTTTTAGCAAATGTAAACCTTTCCTGAGATTTAGTTACAGTGGTCACTATTAAAAGACCTGTCAATTATCATAGACAAGTAAGTGCAACATCCAGTGCCCACTGAAATCAATGGAAAAATTACCAGTGACTTAAATGGTTTTTGATCAGTCCCTAACTAACATTACCTTAGTATTTGCAGTAATCCCTGAATATTTCCCATACTATGTATAGGGAAGTATGTGCTGAGGTAACTATCTGCTTAACTAAAGCAAAACTAACAAGAGAGGCAATTGTGTGCACACAATGCAGGACTTAGCCCTCTATTGCCTAGTTTTTCATTCAATTCTGAGTTTAGTTTGATAATGAAATTAAAATACATTCTAATGCAGTGGTAACAAAAACTGCCTGTCTTCCCTGTGGTCCTATCTAATGTAATGACTGGATTACATAACTGTGAATATTGTTCAGGTCCCTCATTTCTATTTCTCAGTTAATGATTATTATGATCTTCAAGCAGTGCTCAGTCACTCCCACAACTGTAGTAGCATGGATTTTCCCCATACCACAGATTTTAAAATGGACAGAAATATCATATGGTACCCAATCATCCCATCAGAATGATTTGATCAGACCAGTCTATAAGAATATTTTCTTCCCATGCTTTCTCTATCTTAGGTTTTTATATTGCCATCAGTGTCTGAGCCCTCTTCCATGTAAAACCAGTAGCAATAGTGAAGTTTTTAGTGGAATTCATGGAGTCTCTAGCATTTGTCCCTTTATGGGGTAAAAACCTTGCTTGGGGTATTTGTTTGTTTGTTTTGGGTGGAGAACTATACTGTGGTGACAATTTTTGACCCCTGTTCTGCAATATACAGTTTTGCATCAATGTCTTATCTGCCACTTGGTAGGATCTGATCTGGGAGATGGTGATCACTGCCTGTGAGATGGAGAGCACTTTAAACTTCCATTGATTTAGGGTGTGATTCAGATTCCATAAAAGTAAATGGAACTGAGGTAAATTGGGATCTAGACTGGGCCATTAGGGCAAAACTCTGCCTTCACTTTGTTAGTGATTAATTTCACAACCGCTTAAATGCAATAGTTGATCATTGTTGCTTGTTTATTTATATAGAATGCAGGGTGCTAGGAACTTTACACTCAAGTAAGAAGACAAGATCCCTGTTCCAAAGTATTTTACAGTATGTGGGTCATATTCTGAACCAACCCCTTTCACAATATGTTGAGCAGTCACTCACAATCTCATTGAGTTCAGTAGCAACACATTTGTGAGTCATTACTCATCATCGTGAGTGAGGGATTCACAGTCTGCCCTGTAAGCATTTTGCTTATTTTACTGAAATAGATTAATGGCTAATACTTGTGTTATGGGATCACTTTAATAATCTCAACCTTCTGCTTAGTTCAATGGCAAGAAATAGAAAAGGGTAACAAACTTCGACAAGGCTATTAGATAGAAATAAATTAAGAGAGATAATATGGTAAATAATAAAATGCACCTGAATCATCCAGATGCTGAGCACCTCGGGTGCTCAAAACCCTCACCCTTCCATTGAATTCATGGCAGGATTGGGTCTGCATTAGGTTAAATAAGCTCTTAAAATGCTTTAGGGCCTGATTCTGTCTGTAGAATTATGGCTAGAGACTGAACAAATAAATTGCTAGGAATACAGTGTGGTCTGTCTGATCAGTGCTTCTTTTTTTCTCCCATAAGGTTCAGAGGACAGCCAGTGAGCCATTTATCATACAGGCTGAAACACAGGTGCATTTAACCTAAATCTTCCCAGAGAAGACAGATTACCTTTTAGAAGAACTCTGTCACCACAGTCTCTTTTCAATAGCCATGTCAACCACTGCCACAAAGGCTGTACATGAAGGGATCAATGGTAGTTTTATCTGAAATTGCACTCAGTGTGTGTTTCTTCCAGCTGACATTCATTTAAATTCTTGCTCTTTTCTCCCCGTAATAAAAAAAGGATCAGACATCCTAAAAATTGTTTCTTGGGGAACTAAAATTTAAAACATTCACTTGGCTAAGCATGATATATTTCTGATTTATATGTTTAATCAACAGCCAAAGCAAGTAAAGATCTGCTTGTAATTCATAAATCTCAGTACTAATATTATCACATAAGCAGCAACATAACTGATTTCATTGCAGAAGAACTAATATGCCCAATTTGGAGAAAAGCCACCATATAATTGTGAGTAGTTTGCTCTAAAGAAACCATCCTACAAGTCAATACTGATAGCCCAAAAGTCCTATAGCCTGTGTCCATATCACTTCTTTATGGAAGGTAAAAATGTTAATGTTGCACACTTAGCCCACCATATGCACTGCCTTCTCCATCCCCCTCATCCTACCCCCCACCCATTCATATCACAGAGCAGTAAAAAGAGGCATGTTGAGAATTGTATAAACATAAATACCTGCAATATCATCACTCTGGCTCAAATCTAATTTTTCAAATATCGATGCAGTCGCATGTACTTTGCAGGTTGGTAAATAAATCAAAATGAAATATATTAGCATTTTGCATGCCAGCAGAGCACCTACATGCACATGTACAAGGGCATCTTTCTCCCTGATCGTTGCAAGGTAGGGATGATGCTGTCAATCCCTGGCCAGCAAAGATGTTAGATTTAGTGCTTGGATCCCTTATAGATTTTTTTTAATTGATCATGCTGCTTGGGACAGGTTTTTACAGTAAATAATGCAAGGTTTGGGATTTCTAAGTGAATACCAGATTGAAATAGGCATTTGAAACTGAAGAACGGATCAATGGAATGTTTTGGTCGAAATGCGTATCTTCAGACACACAAAAGATCTGTCAGATTTCCTCTGAGGTTTGGTAAGGGGTTATCATTGATATCCAGGTTCGTGATGAGTTCAGGAGATCCTTTTCCTGTGTAACTTTGGGTCATCAGACAAATGATGCCAGAGAGCCACCCCTGGTGGTGAGGAGGCAGGCTACCCATTTATATAGCCTGATCCTGTTTCCATAAAGTCAATGATAAAAACTCTCATGGACTTCAGTGGGGCAGAATCTGGTCCTAAATTTGTTACTCATTGAAAAATATAACTCCTACTCAAAATTCTGCTTTCAAGATTTACATTTTTCTTTCGTAAGAGAGGCTTTGACCTGTAATTCTCCTTTGTGTGTTCTTTCCAAGGTCCATGCCAGCCAAATGAACAAATGCCTTAAGACACTTTCTCCTCTTGCTTCAAAGACAGTTAAGGGCATTCGCTATCACATGGGCTATACAGCATCAATGAGGCGCTGTCATGAAAACTGTGTATGTATCAGTTTTGGGATAAACCTCTTCCTTAGGGTGACAGGAAGTGTGCAGCTTTTGTCATTTGCTGCTGCTGCAGGGGAAGAAAAATCAGCATTTTTACCATCTCCCCAGACTGGTTTTGATTTACATGAAGAACAAGGTCAACTCTTCAATGGTTAGAACCCAAAGCCTCATTTTAAGAAACAGAAATTCAATTTATCTCATAAGTCCAGATATGTTCCTACTCTCAATGGATCTGAAGTTGACAGCCAAGACCAGCAGCTTCCGTACGTTACAGATAATGTAATATGTTGCAGATAAGATGACCTGTCTTTATAAAGGGGTGCTGAAGTACTTGTCTCTTCTTTATTTTTCCACCTTGATACTTTTATCTTCTTTGACTTTTCTATGATATTGTCAGTGATTAAAAGGCAGCCTACAGGTCGGTCAGTTTCAGTAGCCTATGCAAGAGTAGAAGCAGATATATATTTTCAGTTCTTATCTAATGTTATCAGGATTCATGGGAATTAATAGGGAACCCGATGCTCAGTATCACATGAATAGTTGCAAGTCAGTCAGTTGTTTAAAATGTGAAGGCCTTGAATTATATCAACCCCAGAACCTGGAAAATCCAACCTGGACAACAAACTGACTTCAAAAGAAAAAATCATATGAGCATGAACAAGGACAGTTTAACTAGCCTCAGTGGAATCTTTCAATCTCCCTGATACTCATGGAAAGAGCAAGTAAATGTGGTTAATCTGCCTAACCAATTATTTATGTATAGTCGTTATCCTTTAATCAAATAATATTCTATTATTTACACAGATAGTAAGCATCTTGCAATCCTAAATATTGGGTAAAGGCATGATTGAAGTAGATTCTAAGGGTCCAATTCTGAAAACACGTTAGATCAATGGGAGTACTCTGTGAAATCATTGGGAGTATTCACATGTAACTTTTCTCAGGTTCAAGTTACAAACCATGCTAAAGTATTCTGTAATAGTGGCTTAAGCCATTACTTAAAAAAATTACTACGTCCAGTCCTTTTTAAGAAGACACTTAAGCCACTAAATGTGAGTATTTCAGATATGAATTATTCATTGTTAGGATGAAAGTGCTCTGCAGCCTGCTTCCCGCGATGGTTACCTTCACAAACCTCTCTGCATGGGCCTGGTTTCACTGAGAGTATGAATGTCTTCTACCAGATGCGTTAGAAATACAGTTTTAACAAATATGGGGCATTTGAAAAAAGTTCATAATTGAAATGCTTATCTCAATGGGCTAGACCTAACTTTAAAGAGTGCTGAATTCTTTGTTGTAGAAAACCCAAAAAATCAGCTTCAACTCTGACAAGCCCAACCTATTTTGGGTTGAATCAGGCCCAAAGTTACCAATTTTTGTCTTTAATTTTGCAGTCATGGGCGGTGGGTAGCATAGACAGGGGAAGGCTGGGCCTCTCCAAACAGCCTGGTGTGGCCTTGCCAACGCTCCACCCCCAGCCCCCCTCCTGCCTGCTTCCAGTTCCCCTCCCTTCCCACTCTTCTGTGGCTGAGAGGCTGGGGCAGGCAGGCAGGGGCCAGTGCACAAAAGACCCCAGGGCTGGGGCCATGTCATGCCATGCCGCCCATCCATCCGCCCAGTGCTGGGACCGTGCTGCCACTCAGTGCTCCAGGGCTGGGGGCACTCCAGGGCTTGTGTGTGCTCCAGGCTCCAGCGCAGGAAATGGGGAATGGAAGGGGAGGATAGGGACCTCGGGCAAAGGGGAAGGAGCCTGAGGGCTAGCATCCTCCATGGACGCGTTCGCCCGCCACCCATGTTAGCAGTTATATAGAGACAGACTTTCTAATACTCTTGATCCTGCTCAACGTAAGATACCATTCTAATAGCTCCCTTAAAGATTCAGAGTTTCATGGCCACTCTATAGAACTGGAAGTGGCAGACACTTTCCAGTTCAGTGCTCTCTTATGGATGTAAATAACTAGCCATGCAAGCGAAAAGTCCGATGTATAATCCTACAGCATGTTGTAATATCCAAAATGTTATATTTAAGCGCTGTGTGCCAGATCCAAAGCCCACTGAAGTCAATAAAAAAGATCTCTTTGATTTGAAGGGTTATGGATCCATTTTAAAGATTCTTTATTATTCTGAGCCTACGTAGCATCTTAGTGTATGTATTGGCTTTGCCTAAAAACTTTTGCTCAGTATACAAATAAAACTTCAGCTTTTGCCACTCAGCTGTCCAGTATCACTGCTGCCAGGTTGCCATGCTGCTGCTGAAGTATTCTTCTTAAATTCATTCTTCTTAAAGATCTGGCTTCTGCTGACTTTAGATGCTGTGGGGAATTACACGTTTCATAAATACCTTCTTAGCACTTTGGAGATGATGGGAGAAAAGAATAGGAGAAGAGAGTGAAATGGAGAATGGTGAAAAAGATAAGTCTGGCAGGCCTTTCCAAGAGGTGAAGTTATGGTGAGCCTGGTGGTTTCAGTAGCATTAGACTTGCTTGATGTCAGCAAAGTGATTATTGCCTGTTGAGTCTGGATAGATATAGAAATATCTATCCAGACTCAACAGGCAATAGCCTTAATCTGTCCCTTGTGGATCTTTAGGATAAGAGTAACTCTTAGGGGCCTAATCCAGAGCCTATTGAAGTCAATGGAAGTCTATTACAGAATAATATTTAGATAATACAGTGCTTGTATGGCTCTATATAAATAATAATGATCGACAGAGACTGAAAAATTATTTGCATTGAGTTGCAATAAACAAGGCAAAAGTTTGTGGAAACTTTTTACATTTTCTAACCATGTGGCCAGACACCTATAACGGTAAATTAATTGCAAATGGTAGTACTGTTAACACACTCTCCAGGGAAAAGTACTGTTTTTTTCTTATTTTCAAGTTTGAAGCAGTTTTAAAGGACTATTTAATTTGAAAAAAAATGTACTCGGCAATTGACATTTGATTCTCCACTAAAGTAATACATGCATTTATGGAAAATGTTGCTTTAGTTAACATCGTTCCTTGCAACTAATTAGAAAATGTGTTGGTGGGTATATTTTAGAACAAAAAGTATGCTGAGCAAAGCTTCATTTAATTTGAACTTCTCATCATGAAAGAACATTTTTAACCAAACTGCTGAAAGTGGTTGATGAAGACATGTTTTCTTTCAACCCAATTAGCAGTTAGAGAGCCTTCAATGGCCTACAATGAGCCTTTTCCCTTGTTTTAATGTGGCTACATCTACAAAGAAAACTTGTGAAGCAGTGGAAGTCATTCCTACTTTTTGAACTCTCTCTAGCAAATTTTAAAGTGCTGAAATAATTGTTCCTGTTAACTTCTACCATGTGAGCTTCATATTAAGGGGCAAAATGTACAGCTTAGAAGAGTACTTTCAGCAAGATGGACCATGAGGCCCACTTAATCAATGAGTCACAGTTTAAACAGTAAGCTAAGGATCTGATTTATTTTAAAAAATACATTTGTCTTACATAGGTATTTGTCAGTTTTAACGTAAATCCTTAGCATGAAAGTAAGAGGGATTACTTACTGGAGTGTGGTTTTAGAATTAAGAAGGGTGTATTCACAGTTATTAGAATGCAGGTGGAAAGGTTTATGTAGGTACTTAGTGGACTGCTGGCAATCTCATATCATCATTAAGAGACACCCACCTGTCAATTTTGAGAACCATCCACGTGAACCTCAAAATTGGACACAGAAGTGACATAGATCCTCATTCAGTAAAGCAGCACTAACCCTCCCCTTTACGCCCTTGAAGTGTGCACAAAGCTGATATTAGACTCACTGGCATCATCCAAAGGTCACTTCTTTGGAAGCTGAAATCCAAAATTATTTTCAAGTGATCAGCAAACTAAATTTATGCTGTGAAGGAAGCTCATACAAAAAGAGAAAGGGTAGCATTTGGAAGCTAGAGAGAGAGGGAATTAGACAAAACTCAAAATTAGAGCCATTTGAACACTGGATAAAATTAAAATGCATTATTCATGAAATACATTATCTGATAAATAGCTTCCAACTAGCTCTACACAAAATAAAGATCTATGATCCATCCCCTTAGGAGCATTGTGCCAGTACTTAATAGCACTTATCTAGCACTTTTCATCCTCAGACCTCAAAGGGTTTTCCAACATACATATGGGGAAACAGATACTGAGAGGGTAATTGACTTACCAACTGTAACAAAGCAGGTCAGTAGCAAAGCTAGGAGGAAAACCCAGGTTTCCTGACATACTGTTTGTGCGCTATGGACTAGGCAGCACTGCCTCCTGAATTCTGCACATAAAGGAGTCCCATCAGACTCTCTTGTTCACCCTGGAACTTGCCTCATGCCTTTTTAAAATCAAATAATCACCTTTTAAATAAATTTGCTCCATCTGTTCTTCCCCCTGAGCCACACTGGGCTCTTTTCAGCCACGGTCTCATTTCATGTTGTCCCCAGACTCCTTTTCCAGCAGACCCAAGAGCTTCATTCTCCTGTCTGTACAGCTTTGGCTTCTGTTGAAAAAGTGGAACGGTAAACACTGACACACAAGGGGTTTTTTTTCCAAACATTTTTTTTTAATTCTAAAAAAATAAATTAAAATACACAATAATTTTCCCTTTTTGGTTTCAAAAATGTGATTTTTTAAATAATGTTCCTTTCGTCCCTTTCTTTAAGTTCTGAAAACCAAAAATAAAATATAAAATTATCACCTTTCTTGGGCTTTTGTGTAGAGCAGGGGTGCTGAGGGCTGGGTTAGGTTGGGGGTGGGGGGAATGTATGCTGTGGATGGAGAGGGTGGGTGGGATTCTCTTTTGGGGGCTGGAGAATATTTTTTGTTCTTGCATTTGTTGTTTATGTCGATTTGAATTTTTAATGCATGTCCAGGGCATCTTCAGCTTTCAGAAAAATGCTTCTAGGTCTGTTCTTAAGGCTTGTCGTGAATAATAGCACCAAGTGTTTCCTTTGAAACAGCTGCTTCTGGCCTCTGCTGGATTTAGGATACTGCACAAGATGGACCATTGGTCTGATCCAGTAGGGCAATCTCTGTGTTCCAATATACAGTTCACGTCACACGTACATTGATATGTGGCAGTATACGGGTAAAGACAAGTAACAACATAACAGTCTCCTCTAATTATTGGGGAGGTAGCACAGAATCTAATATGGGGCACTAGATTTCTGCAACAAAGTAAAAATATTAAAGCTGACTGCAATGACCTGATTCAAATCCTTAAGCTATTCAAACTGCACACACTAATGAAACACACGCAATGTATTCTCTAGCCTTCCAACAGGGGCGGTTCTATGTTTTTTGCCGCCCCAAGCACGGCAGGCAGGCGGCTTTTGGCGGCGCACCTGCGGACGGTCCGCTGGTCACGCGGATTTGGCGGCATGCCTGCGGGAGGTCCGCCAGTGCCGCGCCATCGGCGTCCCTGCCGCCGAATTGCTGCCGAATCCGCGGGACCGGCGGACCTCCCACAGGCACGTCGCCGAAAGCCGCCTGCCTGCCGCCCTCACCGCGACCGGCAGGCCTCCCCCGCGGCTTGCCGCCCCAGGCCCGCGCTTGCTGCACTGGTGCCTGGAGCCGCCCCTGCCTGCCAAGTACCACTTAGACTACTCATAGCTCCTGTTATCTAGCCTCCACGTGATGGCACAGCTACCATTGTGGATGCATCGTGCAGCAAGCTCAGAATCTCTGCCGCTGCGTTAGCCAGCTCCATGCATTGACCGTGGACATGTCAGGCGGTGTCTGCCTCCTCGTTGTGCACGTTGACAGAGCACACACGTGGCACAAGGGCTGGACTAGCACTGGCTCTTGCGACTGAAACATCTCCTTGGTCAGAACAGTGATTGTTGGTAGCTGTCACATCCAACTCTGCATGCGCCTGAGAAGGTTCCGTAAATGGCTCAGACAGATGTGCTTTGACCTCATCTTGAGCCCCGTGGAAGAAATATTTCCCAATATTTCACCTGGGAAGGGGCCAGATGAATATGCACACATGATAAATGGCAAGAAACTCACATTTGTAGATGACATGACAGAAGGTTTGATGATGACGGAAATGGTGGATTATAGTTAAAAATACATTACAGGACTTTTCTGCTGCTTTTGAACACAACTGTCCTTTTCCTTGAACATGTGCAGCTCTGTTCTTTTCCTTACTTTTAATATCTAGTTTTGCTGGCGTACATTCAGCTCCTCCAATGCCAACTCCTCAGTCTTCCTCCAGAAAATGTCTCTGGTACTCCATGCACTGGGGGTTATAGTGGATCACAAATTGAACATGAGTCAAAAATGTGATGCAGTCAATAAAAAGGCTAATGTCATTCTGGGGTGTATTAACAGGAGTATCATATGTAAAACATGAGAGGTAATTGCCCCACTCTACTCAGCACTGGTGAGGCCTCAGCTGGAGTATTATCTAATTGGGGTTGCCACGCTTTAAGAAAGATGTGGACAAATTAGAGAGTCCAGAGAAAAGCAACAAAAATGATAAAAGGTTTAGAAAAGTTGACCTGTAAGGAAAGGTTTTTTTTAAAAATGGGTATGTTTTGAAAAAAGAAAATTGAGGAAGGAATTAAGTTTTCAAATAAAGAGGATAGTGATCAATTGTTCTCCATCTCTCTTGAAGATAGGACAAGACATAACTGGCTTAGTTTGCAGCAAGGGAAATTTGGGTTGGATATTAGAAAAAACTTTCTAACTATAAGGATATTCAATCTTCCAAGGGAAAATATGGAATCCCCATCCTTCTTTAAGAACAGGTTAAAGAAATACCTGTCAGGGGTAATCTAGGTTTACTTGTTCTTGCCTCAGCACAGGGGCCTGGACTAGATGACCTCTTGAGGTCCCTTCCAGCCCTACATTTCCTTGATTCTATGATCATCTGTTGTACAAGGAAAAAGTTAATTCAGCTCTGAGAATTCCTCTTAAATTCTATTGGCTCACAATGTGGAGAATATTTCAGAAGTTTCTGAACAAACAGAGAAAGGGAAAAGCAACATGTTGCTAAAGAGACTCCTATCCTATCCTATCTCCTAGAACTGGAAGGGACCTTGAAAGGTCATCGAGTCCAGCCCCTTGCCTTCACTAGCAGGACTAAGTACTGATTTTTGCCCCAGATCCCTAAGTGGCCCCCTCAAGGATTGAACTCACAACCCTGGGTTTAGCAGGCCAATGCTCAAACCACTGAGCTATCCCTCCCCCCTTATAGTGTTGGTGTGAGATTTCCCCCAGAAAGGGTTCGGAGAGAGTGAAACTCTCAGGGACCCCCAAACCCAGCATTTGCTGGGTCTTGACAGATTTACCACTCCATGGAAAGCTGGTTCTATTTGAATGGATATGATGTCAGCTCCATAACATGAGTGTGGATGCCGGGTGTCGGGAGAGTTAACGGCACAAATAGGCTTCGATAAGGAATACATGAGCATTATCACAGAAGCGTAAGTAAGGCACTGAGTGGGAAAGTGAATCACTTTAATGGAAGCTGGGCTGTGATAACCCCACAGCATGTGAGAAAGTGCCAAGTGTGGGCAGGGTTGCCACACAATCGGTGATTGGGCTTTAGCATGCTGAATTAGATAGAAGCCAGACAGCACCCAAGCATGCGTACCTGCCACCCTAATGGTATAGGGATCAACAGTCTAAGCACTTTCTGGTGCTCCCATTTATGTACATAGCCTATGATGCAGGGAATTTCAGCAGTAGGAATGGAGATATTCTGTGTCCTTATTGAGAGTTGCAGCAGTGAAAAAGAAAACGATTAGCACAGAAAAAAAGTAAAATGACACTGTAAGATGAACAAGCCCTTAAGGCCAGTCCTGGCCTAAATCTAACAGAATGTATAGAAGAGAATGGACCAAGTATCTATTCCCCCCATGCTATATGTTAACATTCAGTTATCCAGCTGCCCCCTGCTGTGCAAGCAAGGTATAACACTGCATGGTGCAGGAATTCTATCGCAAAGGAGAGAAAGTTTACAGGACTTCTCAAACCATGATTGTATAGGCCAGTGCTGTCAGACATGCCATGGAATGACAGTGCAATTAAAACATCTAGGTGCTAGGTGTTCAATAAGCAGAAAATGCACCCTGAATTTGGTAACTTTTGTACTCTTATTTTAGAAGCCACAAAGTGTCTTACAGAAAAATCAAAGAAAGCCAGTCTAATTTTGTAAGAACTCGGTTTTGCAGTATTAAGTAATTGACTCTAGATTTTTAGGTGTAACATGTTGCAAGAGTTGTTCCGGTGAGCACGGACTATCAAAGTGCAGATTCACATAAAACCTACACATGCTGCTAGTGTGTAAATTAAAGTTGCCCTCAGGTAAAGACACAGAAAACTCATGTAAATGATGCATGCAGCATTTATGAATTGGGCCCTCTGTAACTGGCAATGGACTGTGTACTGTTCAAAATGAAAATAATTGATACAAACTCAAAATCATTTTATGCTATCTTAAAAAAAAACCTTCATGCCTGATTGTCTTTCCAGAATCAATATTATGGATGATGGAAGCCTCCGAATTGTCAATGTCACTAAGGCAGATGCTGGAAGTTATTCCTGTGTAGCAACAAATCATTTTGGTACCGCTAGCAGCACCGGAAGTTTGGTGGTGAAAGGTAACGACAGCCCTTATTACCCATCGCTGATATCTCTGTCTTAATCTCTAATAGAGAAAGAAGAAGCCACACATGTTCCACGCTTTTTAATTTCTCTGAACCTGAGTGGTACTGAATCTCAGCAGCTCCCGCTGAAGTCAATGGGAGCTGTTGCCAAACATCCCCTTCTGCTGAAAGGCTCTATGGAGTATACAGAGATTGCTGATTCTCAAATATCAAAGCTTACCTAATGCCGTTAAGTATCACTGAGGCCAAAGATATGTTAACAGGAAAATCTGTTTGATGTCTTGAATAATATTTATAGCAAGTTGGTACTATGTTTTGTAATATATATAAGATTAAACTGAATGAAATATAGGAACATAAGAATTGCTGCACTGGATCGGATGAATGGTCCATTAAGTCCACTTTCCTGCCTCTGACAGTCACCAGCACTAGACCCTTCAGAAGAAGTTGCCTCCCTAATGACTAATTATGAACAGTTATGCACTGTGGCCCTGATCCAGCAAAGTTTTTGAACTACATGCTTAACTTAAAATCCATTAAAGTCAGACTATCCCTGGAGGAATTTTTTTTACCCTAGGCAGTTAATGGCTAGTTTATGTCCTTTAAAAATGATTATCTAATCTAATGCATCTGCAGATGTCTAATCCTTTTAAAAGTCCTGGTAAACTCTTAATACATGCAGGTTTACAAAATAATATGCAACTTTTGCCCTTGCAATACAGCTTTTTATTTTCCAAAATATAATCAGTGTGTTATTGAACACTATTTAATAATTCTTGCCACTGGGTGATATTCTTTATACATCCCATGAATCCCAAGTGTATGCCCAGAAATTCTCTCTCAACAAATTTTTTTTAAAAAGTAAACATAAAATGTTTGACCAAGGATTTAAAGTTCAAATCTGTTAAATGCGGTGACAGTGACAAATGTTTTAAAGTTATGCACTGTTATGAGAAGTTGCGTGTCTGATGAATTATTATAGGCAACAGGCATATAGATTATTACACTGATAAACACTCTCCATCTCTCTCTTATTTGTGGAAAATCAGATCAGGAGAGATTGATTTATTATTTTGTAATCAATCACAGAGCTCTAATGCTGTCAGTTTTAATTCTCCCATATATTGGCATTGATGGACAATATTGGTTTAGAGGCTCTCCCTATCAATTATTTCTATAGTATACAGAGACTTCTTAAAAATGCTTTTAATGCAAGTTTAAATGGGTGCTTTTTATAATCCGAGTTTAAGCAATGAATCTCAGGACAGCTGGCCCTGAAAAACAGTGATCCCCCAGGACACTTTACCTACGTGTGTGTGTGTGTGTGTGTGTGTGTGTGTGTGTGTGTGTGTGTGTG
>NW_020664440.1:12825577-12857721 GCF_002925995.2 Terrapene triunguis
GTGTGTGTGTGTGTGTGTGTGTGTGTGTGTGTGTGTGTGTGTGTGTGATGAAGCACCAGCACGTTCGTGGAGCAAAATCTTCCCTAAAATATTGGGTGTGCACGTGTGTCTGAGGACAGGAACTGTCCCAATGATATTATTAAATCTTCTCCCTCTCTCTAATTTCACATGCTTCTCTTTATATTAGAAACGTTTTTAAGCATATTGGGGCAATCTTCAGCTGGTGTAAATTGACGTGTAAAGTGAAGTCAATGGAGCTTCATGGAATAACACCAGCTGACGATCTGGCCCTTTGTGTTTTGTGCTTGATTACCCCGACTCTCTCCCCTTGGGATCTTCTGCAATACCATCTGAAAATGTAGCAGTCCTTTCCCAGGTAGAACTTCCATTGATGAGGCTGGTACATGTGTAGGAATTGAAGGGTCAGTCCTTACAGTAAGACAGCACTGGGCAAATACACCTGCATAATGCATATTTCTTTTCATTCGTACATGTACCTTTGTGCAATTTTTATTTTAAAATTAAGGCTATAGGTGGACTATATTACGTCTTAGAAATAAATTGGACTTAACATAGTCACTTCCAGTTTGTGCAGTTTGTACAGCATGTGCCTCAGCAGACATTAGTCTCTTTGAACAGGAAGTCCCTAAGGTTAAGCGGTAGGTCTGTGTTTAAGATGACTCTGGTTGCCACAGTCATCTTAAACATTAATCCCTGTTATCCTCAAGCAGAGGCATAACAAATAAGTGTGAGTGAAATTCTGGACGTTCCTGAGAACAGGACAGCAGGAAAAGTCTTGCCCGAGGTTCTGAGCACATCCTGTAAGGGGCAGAAGGCTTTGTGCCCCACCACTGAAGTCAGCGGGAGCTTTGGACTTCAGCAGGCACAGGAGATCGCCCTGAGTGACCGCTGCTCCTATTGATTTTAGTAGAAGCTGAGGGTGCTCAGCCCCTTGTAGATTTGGATCTCAATAGTCTCTCCTTAGGGAAAAGTCTAATTGTGAATCCTTTGTAGATTAAGGTACTAATTTAAATACATTATTATTGCATGGAAAACATAAACAGCAGAATATAACAACCGACCTTGTTGACACAGAAGGATACAGTTCTTAAGCCCGTTATGTTAGTAGAAGAAAGCAGATAGGCTAGGAATGTGACTGGGTGGTGCAATGGCCCTTCCATGGACTATGATGAAGTTGCACTCACTTATGTCAGTGGTGAAATTGACTCTGGGCTCAGACCTTGAAGATGGAAGCACCAAATGAGTGTGAATCCCAATGTGCGAACCCTCATTTGTGGACATCTCAAAACCACCATACAACTAACCCTGCTTGTCAATCTCAGGTCAGAAGAGCGCCAGGGCTAGACTTGAGACATTTGTCAGGCATTAGGTGCAATGGTGTCTATACGTGAGAAGAACGCTTACCCAAAGCATAGCCAGGTCAAGTGGGACACAATTTTCTTGGGGGCCAGTCCAAGACTATGGAATGAACTCTCCCAGGAACAAAGGACCATCATAAACCTCACTGCTTCTGCTCCAAGTGCAAGGTTCCTTTCTTTGACTTTGCCTTCTCTAACAAAAAAAAGTTGCCCCTTTTCAACCAAGTTCAAAGTTCAGGGCCCTAAAGATGTTTCAGTTGGAAGTAGAAATTGATGGAAATCTGATATTTTTTTTGATGCAGTTTTGGTTATTTATAAGGAAGGTACAAAGTCCTGTGTCTCTGAATGCAGAAGGAACCAAGAACAAAAGGAGCAGTTTCTTGGTTTACAGTGCCACACTAGATCTTAGCTTTGTCCATGGTCACACTGTGCTTACACGCTCCTGCTTGGCTTTCTTGCCTCTTCTGTCTCTGTTCTTGTCTGGTCTCAGTTTATGTGTGATACCTTTTCCCTCTCCTCTCCCACCAAACATCCCCACCCAAAACAATACTCGGCCAAAAGCTCCTGGGTGGGTTCACGCATGTCTTTTGTCTGATACAGGGGCTTATGCTAATAGTTATGTTAATTGAAGGGTGGTTTCACACCTATCCATCTCAGTGGGGTTTTAATTCGACCCATAACAATAAACAGCAACGTGTATATTTATCAAAAACTACCAAAACCCCTAGCAAACAAGACACTCCACTGTACGTGCTTCACCCCCTGGGGAGCAGATGAGAGAACAATCCATGACAGATGTCAGTCATGTTGCTCAATACTAGAAGGTGCCCAGCTACTATGGTAATGAGAGTGGTATTAGAACCTATATACATAGGGGCTGGAACTAGCGCTGCTGGGGGCGCTACCACACTCCCTGGCTTGAACTGGTTTTCATGATATACAGGGTTCCCAGTTTGGTTCAATGGCTCTCAGTAGCACCACTATACAAATTGTTTCAGCACTCCTGCCTCTATAGATATAGAAGCACACTTTCCTCACCTTTGTGTGAATTGTAACATACTGCTTTAAATAATAATAATTAAGAGCTCCGTGTCTGAGGACAAATTTGATTCTAGTCAGCCCTAACGAGGGGTTACAATGGAGGCAGAATTTGCCCCTAAGTTATGTCTACACTGCAGCTGCGCACATACCTCTCAGCATGGGTAGACAGACACGAGCTAGCATGCTAAAACTAGCAGTGTGGCTGCAGCGGCATGTGCTGTCGTTTGGACTAGCTACCCAAGTTCAAACCCGCCCAACCCACTGGGTACATACTTGGTGGATAGCCCAAGCCACCTGCAATGGGCCATACTGCTATTGTTAGCTTGAGCTAGCACATGTCTGTCTGCCTGCACTGGGAAGCATGCTCCCAGCTGGTGTCCAGGCAAACCCTTAGGGACTGATTCTGATCTCACTTGATGTAAATCAAATCTAACTCTATTGAAGTGAAGAGGATTACACAGATGTAAAACCAGCATAAGTAAGAGGAGACCCATACCCTGGGTCTTTAGTTTTAAATATAATTGATACAGGGTCTGATTTTCAGAAATGCTAAGACCCACATCTCCAATTGAAGTCAGATGCACCTCCACAAATCAGGCCCTGACTGTACATTCATAAAAGGGTTAATATTTAAAAATATTACTTTGTTTAGCTGATGCTGTTGAAAAGTAGTAATTTTGTAATTTAAGAATTATCTAATTCTTCCTTATTATTATTATTAGAGGCAGCCTGTTTGCTATTTGATGCAAAAGTATATATTGCATCTGGTCATTCTTTATTGATCACATGGTTTAAGTATCACTTCACATTGTGTTAAGGTTATAAGAGATTAGCAAGTATTATTTTTTCATCTTCAATGCTCAGTAGGAACTTGATCCCATTAACATTAATAGGACCTACACATATGTGTGAAGCGGAGAATATACCCTGAGGTCTGAGACATGGATATTAACAGTGAACACAATTTTAGAATCTAGTCCACAAAAAGTATAAAAGCACATAAAACTGTTCTGAACTCTAAATGACTGAGTAAAGTATTGTATTTTTACATTGAAAGATCTGAGTTTCTATGCCTTAAGTAACACATGTAATAGTTGGGGTGAAATATTTCTGAATGCCATATTTTAATTCAATTTTGTGGTCTACAAAAGGACTAATTTATCAGCTGATGTGTTCTCTGACCTTAAGATATGTTTTTATTCTTTTTGATCTCATCATATGTCATTGATTAAAAAACGGTGAAGGTCATACATCAGAAGACATCTTTTCTAACCTTTCTGTGTTCTTCCATTAACAATAAGCATTTCTCTTTTTTAAATCCTATTGCCCTCTTTCCCCCTCCCTCACCAATTTGAAGAGGGATGCCAATAGTGTCACATATAGGGTGAGCAAGGACAGAGGATTTGGAGGGGGAGGAGAGGAAGGATAATATCTGTTACACCAGATCCAGGGAGGCTTAAAATAATCTCTGGCAAACAACCAGAGAGATGAATAAATATTCGTATTATGCATGAGTAGATGCCTTAAAAATATAACTTTCTGACAGGTGCCCATAGGGCTGTTTATTAACATGCCATTGTCAGAAATTCTGAACTTCAGTGGTTTTCCAAACCAATCAGAATACATTTTTGGTTTGTTCTGTTAGTTCTAAGTGAAAACTGTCCTGGCCTTTGAGACCCAAATTCTTGCAAACCTTGCATGTATGGTTTGACCTTTACATTAAAAAGCAGGGATTGCATCTGTATGGATAGGGAACAATTCAGCAGATATTATTAGGAGATGTGTAGAACACAGGATGTGTTTACATGCAGCATATACATATTCATTTTCAGTCATTTTTCCATTTTTGCTGTACCTGAGGCTAAATGTTCCAATTCTTCCATGACATAAAAAGACTTAGTACTGGAGTGTTTACATGACAAATAGAGTAAACAGTGTTAGGCATATACTGTCGAATGCTGGCTTATTTGTACTTTAATGTAGTCACATAAGTGGCTTTTTATAGTGGCACCTCTGAGCTGCTGGAGGAGTAATTCAGATTTTAATAGCAAAGCTGAATACATTAACTGTAGATAGACTGGGAAAGGGAACTTCTTTAGTTACTGCAGTAGCAACTTATTTCCAACCAGGTAGCTCCTCTGCGCACCACAACTCCTGTCTTCTGCCTCTTTCAACTCCACGTTCTCAGAGTGGGCGCACGCAGCCTGCTGGAATGGTTCCCCTGAGCCTTGCATTGTCAATGACTAAGGGAGGACCCGCTTCCTTCATCTTCCCTGATGTGTTATTTTGTGTGCACAAGTCGGATACCGTTTGCTTGCAGAACGGCTTAATTACCAACAGTTCCCTTCTCACTCGGATAGCAATGACTAATACACAAATGAAGTTTCTCTGGCACGCAGGGGTTCAGGAGGGAGCCGTGTAAACAAGCTAATAATGACATTAACGCAAATGATCTTGCTACTGCTCCCTTCCCAAAATAAGATAATCCTTCCGATACAGCTTGGTGCCTGTGAGTTACACTAAATACTTACGTGAGTTTGTGGCAAAATTACTTTGACGTACATGATCCTCTTAATATGATTTAGTCCTGTAGCTTTGGCGAAATGGCATGATCATATCAGTTCTTAACACTCAAACTATGTAAACATGTGAAAAGGTCCATCATATTATGGAAAGCAGTGTCATGTTCTTTATCTTAAATGGAATTCATTGACTTGTTTTAGTATGGCCATGGTGGTGCATTAATTTCAAACAGTTTGGTGCAAACTTTGCCAGCTACAGTAATTAACTACAAGAACATGAAGTAACTCTGCTCCTTTATATGGTTGTTTCATGTTCTTTATTGGAATGATTTAAACTGGATTGGTTTGATCCCATTTCCATCAAACAATGTTCCAACTAGTTAACCTCCAGTACACACAGCAATCTTTTTTCCTAGGTTCAGACATATCACTAAGGTTGCTTAAAAGAAGGAGCCTCTTCTGTATTGCATTGCAGTTGTGTTTTCAGACCCTTGCAACTCCTTCATAGGTCTCATCACTCTTGCATTGTAATTCTTCTCATTGTGGGATGATGCTTAGAGTGTCAGATTTCATGTTGTCAACTGGATCTGCAGATAACCTCAGTTTAATAACTGCAAGATTTAAACATGAAGCAATGGGCTCAAGTGGGGGAGGTCTAGGTTGGATATTAGGAAAAACTATTTCACTAGGAGGGTGGTGAAGCACTGGAATGGTTACCTAGAGAGGTGGTGGAATCTCCATCCTTAGCAGTTTTTAAGGCTCGGCTTGACAAAGCCCTGGCTGGGATGATTTATTTGGGGTTGGTCCTGCTTTGAGCAGGGGGTTGGACTAGATGACCTCCTGAGATCTCTTCCAACCCTAATCTTCTATGATTCTATGACTCCAGGTCCATAACTGAAGATGCTTGAGTGTTCATAACAAAAATCTCAGTCCTCAGCATGTCTGCATTTCTGCTTATATTTGTGCCTTATACTTTGTCATTCAGTTCCATAGCCATAGAAACTCTTACTTGTACAATGCAATGGAACCAGAAGGCTGAATTTGCTGAATACAGCATGTGCTTTGGTATAACGTTTCTTTGGGTTCTCCAGTGTCAAGTTTAAATCTAACATTATGAGATCAGCAAATGTTTGGCCTGTGCATGACTGATCTATTTCTCAAACATTAATGCTGACTATATCAAAACAAATGTGTTGTGTTCAGCAACTTTGTCCTTTATCATGTATTGGTCAAAAATCTACGTGGCTTGATTTGAGTCATATCTACATGCCTCTCCCAAGTTTTATTGACAATTTATTAAATTTAATACAGTGACCACCATTTTCTGGGTATATTATTTCATTTGCAGGTCTTTAACTACAACATTTCTGTGCCTTATGGATATACAAAGTGCAGATTTTCTGCAAGTGTTTGGCCTGTCTCTTTGTAGCCCCTTTTTTTTCCCATCACTGACTGCACATGCATTTTATCATCATGCGTTTCACCAGCTATTGATCAAGAAGATATTCCCTAGGAGAGAATTTGCATCAAATACTTTACTATCTCTAACCATTTCATCACTGTCTGCATAGTATTAGCCACAATGTCTGACTTAAGAATTCTAAATCACTGGTCAAATGTCTCTTTGCATTATTCCCCATAGAATTTTTGTCTAAAAAAGTCTGAATTTGCTCCAGACATAAGGTATATTTCATATTTACCAGAATAAGATTTTAGAACCTTGGCATCCTCTTCACAGATACTCTGTGAGTTATGACCCAGTCTTTCACCATATCAATATAATAAATTGCTGCTTTTTTTCTTCTCTCTGAGATTTGTTTTGAGGTGGTGGTGCTTTGTGACATGCAATTGCTTTACATTTCTTTCCCAGCTGACTGATGTACATCATCCAATTTTAAACTCCTAAAAAGTTCATCCTGGCACCAGCCAGGAAGTCTGCTTTGAACTGTGAAAGTTAGTATGATCAGGCCGTCATTTCCAGGAGCCCTGATAGTTCTCTCTGACTCTGCCATTGAGAAGAGAGCAAGTTTCAATGGCAACTTAATGTTGAACTAGAGGGGGATATACCTGTCATGCTGCCTGGTATGGGTCACCCCTGAGAATGCCACATTCAGGGCAGACACCCCAAAACTGGTAGTTATTCCAACATCAGAGTTCACCAAGCGGGTAAAAAAACTGAACTCTTGTCTCACCACACTGGTTAACAAGAAGTTAAAACCACAGTCCCCTTAGGCATCCTAGTCCTTGGCTTACCACCCAGACAACTGGACTTCTGCGATTATTAAAACCAGAAATCACATATAAAGTTCTTCCAATCCAAAAAGGTCAGACACGCACCCCGGGTCAAAATATACTTGAGATCTAACCCCAAAAATCACACATTGCCAATCCTTTAGGAACTAAAAACTTTAATAATATAAAAGAAAAGGAAAGATCGTTATTAAGAGAGTAAATGAATCATGTACATTACAGTTGATTTCAGAGTTTGTAGATCAGGATAATACCAGTGATGTTAAATCTGGTAGTTTGCAAATAAATGTCTTTAGATCATACAAAAGATTACAGCCCAAATGATAGCTTAGCTGTAGTCTGTTAGAGTCCTTGCATGAATTATCCAGGGCAGTCCAAGAAGTTACTTGGACATCTCTGTCCAATGGCTTAAACTTTCCCTGTTTAAAGTTCAACAGATTAGAGATGGCAGGATCTTGCCCAAGGTCCAGTATTTATAGCTCTCCGGCAGGCTGACAAGCCTCCTTACAGAAATTGTCACAGCAAGTTGGATCTTCATTGTTAAACTTCTTTGAAGTTAACCTTCTGCTTCCCATGCATAAACAAACAAACCAGATACTGTACATTGATTTACATAAGGTAATTGCTGGCCATTCATTATAACAGGGATGGATAATTGACGACCATCAGTTATTATCATTAGTCTCATGCATTATATACGCATCTTTGGTTTTAAGGCTGGTTGAGTACAGTCACATACATCATCTAAAGAGACTTGAAAAGGATTTAGCATCTACAAGCTGATTTGGTGACATTGGTAAACTTCTAACAGGATATAGGTAAACACGGACAAATACATTTAGCAATTACTCTTGATTCTTATCACTACACATGAACAAGTTAGTGATTGCTAGTCTAATTAACATTTCTTTGATACCCAAACACAAGTGAATTGTCCTGATTACAACCCTATAAGGGTCATACTGGTTTGCCAGTGTCACAATACCCAGTAAGAAAAAGGCATAGCTTCCGTAGACCAGCAATCAAAGAGAGGCAATTTGGGCTGCCTATGGCTTGGTTTTTGATAATTATATTTGATGGCACACTATGTATTGTCAACTAGTATCAGAGCCAAAACTATTCAGTTACCCATCATCAAGAACTTTAAAAAGGTCAAAAGAGGGGGGGAGGAAGACAATTTTAAAATATTTTATTAAGTAATGCAGGACCATTTTTATGGGGACTCATCGTATATATGTAAGATGTGAGCAGTCCATAAAAAATAATACTAGTTTAAAGAAATAATTTTGGGTAAAGAAATCCCAATTTTGGCTTAATAATGTTTAAAAAAAAAACCACTATTGATCTCATGCTTCAACAAATCCAGATTTTTTTAGGTAAAATTCTATGGGGAAAAATACGAGGGATATAGAGACATTTGACCTCTGATTTATTCATGGTTTGGTTTTGTGTTTTTCTTGTTTAGTTTTGAAGTAGAAAAATAAAATTGATTCCAACTTTGGTTTTCAGTAGAGAGACTATCTCTGTGCATTTCTTTACCACTTTCTAAAGAAAACTGTGATAATTTTCACATAGTCTGTTGAAACTAACCAATATGTGTAAGTATTGAAAAATGTTTCCTGTCTTCTGACTCACAAACAGTTAGAAATCAGTAATGAACACTAAATTTTAGCAATTAACAAAAGCAATAACGTTTGGCCATAAAATTGCAACTGAGTACATTCTTCCTAATTGGACTGTTTCCAATGACACCAATTATTTTCTAGGATACAATTAAGTGTCTTCTAGTAGGATTAAATATGATCCAACGCATACACTATATGAAAAAAAAGTTTTTAAATGAGAAAGTTATTCATTTCAGTGATCCTTCTTTGTCACCTCCCCAAACTGTTGTAGCCATACCCCCTGGGGCTGTCGTGCTGGTAGTGGATCTTCTAAGCCAGTGGTTTTCAACCATTTTTCATTTGCGGACCCCTAAAAAATTTTGAATGGAGGTGTGGACCCCTTTGGAAATCTTAGACATAATCTGCGGATCCCCAGGGATCCATGGATAACAGATTGAAAACCACTGTTCTGTGGTAATGACAACCTTTCATGGACCCTCAGATGTAGTCTGCCTCCCTCCAGGGGTCTGTGGACCACCGGTTGAAAATCACTGTTCTAAGCTAAGCCTGGTCAGTAGTTGGATAGAAGTGAAAGATGTGGTGTTGATGTCCAGTAGGTGTCATTTTGCAAGAGCAGTATTACAATTTCAAGCAGAATTCCAGTGTGTTGCCTTACTGCATTTCCCCCATAGTTTTAATTGGGGTGAGTTATTATTCACTTCTTCTCCTAAATACAGTAGTTGAATAGTCTCATTGTAGACCACTTTGGGATCTTCATCGTGAGACACAAGTCATTTCCATTCCAAATCATATATGTAGAGTCAAATATTCAGAAATCATCTTCAGAAATCAAAATTTGTGGGGGTATGCATTTTATGCATGCAAAACTTGCATTTAATAATATTTAGAACTTAGACATCTCCTTTCACCTGTGGATCTGAAAAAGTACTTTGGAAACATTGACTATGGTTCAGAGAACACCCTTTTGAGCTCAAATAAATTGAATTATTTCAGTATCTCCATTTTTCAGATAAGTAAATTAAAGCACAGAGATTGCAAATTGTCCAAGGTCACACAGCAGATCCCAGGATCCATGCTATAACATTTGAACCATATTCCCTTCCCCCCTCAAATTTTGCAGACACTGTTAAGGAGGACTGCTGAAAATGTAACCCACAGAGTATAAAATGTGTGTGTGCCATGGAATGTGTGATTTTTACCATCTTCATAGTTCTTGTTAGAATGTCTTTTCCTTTTGGTTTTCTTAATGCCAACATGACAAGCAGTACAGCCATGGACCATTAGCACTGTGTTGTAGTAGAGAAAGGTCAGTAACTTTCCATAACATTTGATAAAGATTATAGCAAGCATAATGGCTTACTGAACATGTCCCTCTTTTAAAGCCCCATCCAACAACTACTGAGTTTTTCCATTGACTTCTCTGGGAGCTGCTTCAGTCCCATAATTGGTTAACTATTATAATTGGTTAACAACTGTATATTGTTATACTGCATTCCTTTAATTTATGATCATTGCTGGACAGAAAGTGCTTTGAGAAAAAATGCTTGTTTCTTGCCCTTTTTACATTTAAATTGAACTCTGATACCTAAAGGATTTAACAAGTGAATAGAACACACTCAGGCAGCTGAATTAAAGTGTAAAGTATCATGCTTTTCACTTAGGAAAGGCTGCTCAAATGAAATAGATTACTTTTTTTTCTTGTAAACACTTACTGATCATAACAAATAAAACTTGTAAACATAATATGACTGTTTAGCCTCATTAAACTTGTAGCAGACACTTAATTTTTTCAGGCAATTCAAATGGTCTTCTGTAGTACTGATTTAGTTTAATTGAACATATTACCACGAGCAGATAATAAGAAATATATTGAAGATATCCATCTGGCTTGCATTGTAAACCTTGTGCGTTTCATTCTCCATGGCTGTCACAGGCCTTACTAATTGCTTCATTTTGGCTGTTTTACAATCAGTATGATTTAGCCATTAATGTGATAAAAGTCTTACTGGAGAAAAGCGAGATATTAAAAAGCATAGATCTCTGACCTACCTTACTTGCCAGTTTTGGACCTATCTCTAGCATTATTAAAGTTATATTTTTAACAGCAGAAATAAAAATATATTGACTCCTTCTGGGCTTCTTTTTTCAGTTCAGTTTCTTATTTTGCCTATCTGACTCTGCTTTAAAGAAAGCTGGGTGCTGTGAAATGTCTATTCTATTAAATATTAAATTCAGAAGGATTTTCCTCCCCCATTTACTCTTTTAGTCAATTAGCGGTTTTAAACCAGATAATTGCACAGATAAATAAGCGTGTCAAGACGGGAGCAAGTGTCTTGTGTTTCTAAATATTTCTGTTTCAGTATGTAAAACTTATGGGGAAATGACTTTTTAAAAGAGGTCAGCCGTATGTCTACATTCCCTGTAGAAAAGGAGAGGTTTTTCCATTTGTCGCCCTATGTTTTCAGCTTACGCCCACAAGGCATAGCTAACAAATTTACACAAGCTCACATGTTAAGACTAAGAATTATTACAACCTCTCCTACCATAAAAAAAATAAACCTTAGAATAATTCATGAAAAGGTTCATGCCTTCCGTTTTAGGAATTTAATTACCCTCACAGAGAAAGGAAGAGGTTCAAGAGATCTCACTTAATTTCACTGTCAATAGATGATTCAGTCGATTTGCCTGTCGTTGAAGATCAAATCCATACAGCAGTTCAAAAAGGAGATGACCTGTAGGTTAAACACAAATGCTCAATGAGATGAAAGCAGGTTAATTAACACTTTTTCATCAACTTGTTCCAATTTAGTTTAACATGATCCATTTCAGAAAGGTTACAATATTTTGCAGTTTTCTGAATACAAATGAAAGTTCAATGTTATTAAAACAAAAGCATTCTCAAAGCACCCATAGTTGTTTTCTGATATATATCTGATGCCTACTTAGGTCTACATCTGAGCGTGTATGTGTACGAGTACAAAATATCAAGAATAAGTTACTTTGCACATGGCCAGATGGAAGCTGTTTTAATTTCATAGCGAGGGAAGACATGTAAAGAGCAGCAAGGGCCGGTTAACTGAAGATTATCAGCATGGTGAGTGTGTTTACAGTGAAGCGGATACATTTGGTTTATCATCCGACCCACTTTCCTCAGCTATCAGTAATAGAAAGTAGCTCAACTTCTGCTGGACTCTGACTTAGGGAAATGAGAATGTTTGTAACTTGTAGCATATGAGAGAATCTTCGAATCCAGTAAGTCAGGCAGCGACATCGTGGGAAGAAGGCCACAGATGCATTTGACAGATTAAGTCGGTTGGAGGTAGCTGCAGGGTTAGAACAGGAGTGATGAGCTGACTAACCTTTCCTGCATCACTAAGCTCTGACAGTTAACAATTTGTATGGCTAACGCCAATGTCTGCAACATAAGAATAAAAAGAAGAGTCCATTTCTAATTGGATGCAGTAGGCTAGATTCTTAGTAGTGCAAATTTGAGTAGCTTCATGGACTTAATGGAGCTACATCAATTTACACCTGCTGAAGATCTGGCTCAGTGAATTTGTATGTTTGTTTGTTCCTTTGACTGTTTTGATTCTTCTAAAGTTAAATGTGACAGCTGTGCGGCCAGGGCTTAAAATTCCTACTGTCCCAGAACACCCCAGTGCAGGAAAAACCCACATCATAGGGGCTAGTCAAACTAAGTGAGTTTCAACTCTTAGCATGTCTTTCTACTCATCCGCTCTGAAGGGTGGGGTTTGTCCCTTTCCAGAGCAGGCAGGGAATGGACCTCCAACGCATCACCTCTACAGAAATCCCACAGATCTGGGCAGGGTGGAGGAGAGAGGGCAGGGACTCTGCAGGATTGCCTCGTATCTCCTTTGCCTTGGCAGCATGCAGGGCCGGCTCTAGGCACCAGCAAAATAAGCTGGTGCTTGGGGCGGCACATTTTTAGGGGCGGCATGGCCGGCACCAGAATGCTGCCCCTGCCGCCCCTAAAAATGTGCCCCGGCTGCCCTAGCTCACCTCCGCTGCTGCCGCTCGCGTGCCATGGCTCGCGAAACAGCTGATTCGTGCGCCGCTGCTCGCCCTCCCTCCCAGGCTCCCAAACCTGGGAGGGAGGGGGAGATCCCGAGCGGCCGCGGCGCACGAAACAATTGATTTGTGCGCCGCTGCTCCCCCTCCCTCCCAGGCTCTCAAACCTGGGAGGGACGGGGAGACTTGAGAGCCTGGGGGCAGGAGGAGGCAAGGCTGGGGATTTGGGGAAGGGGCGGAGTTGAGGCGGGGCCGGGGGTGGGGTAAGAAAAAAACGGGGAGAGGGGGGGCGGCCAAAATTGTTTTTGCTTGGGGCGGCAAAAATCCTAGAGCCGGCCCTGGCAGCATGACTTCCGCAGGAGGGAGAAATTGCAGACAGGGTCGCTGTTATCTTATGCTGTTATTTCCCTGATATTCTAATGGGAAAGGACACGGCAGAGAACAGCACAATCCCTCCCTGAATATGCAACCCTGTCTTGGAAAGGGAAAGCTTGTCATCGAGTCAGTGGCTGTCAACGTGTGGGGAGCAATCTGACTCCCCTCCATTCATGTTATTGAAGGAGAATAGAGACCTAAACCTAGATATTACACACATTGAAAAGGTGACTGAATATCTCAGTGCCTGGTAATAAGCCAAAGGGAGCAATGTGGGGGGGAGAGGGTGTGAAATGGACAGCAGTGGCAAGAATTTTTCAGTGCTGAAAATTGTACACAGTGAAATTTGAAAACAATGACTCTGAAATCAGAGTAGCAGGAAGTCTCTTTCTAACATCTAAATTACTGATCTAATGAAAAGCATTATGTAAGAGCTGGGAATTATTATTATTATTATTATTATTATTGTATTTACTAGAAAAAAAAAAAAATAGAGAGAGATGTGGTATAGTGATTCACTCACATCTCAACATTGGCGGCCTGAATTAATATCCTGACTTAGGTTACAATAGGAAGTGATCTGATTGATTGAAGGCTAGACATAAGTTGTCCAGATAACCAAACTGTCTGATATATTTCAAGATGACTGATCTTCTCCGCTCAGGAGAACCATGAATGTGAATGGCAAGGAGTGGTGTTGCAGATAATGATTAAAGGGCATCAGCAGACCTAGGTCGGATAGCTACTATGGTAGCTACCAGCACTGGCCAAATTCATCCATGGTTTAACTGCATTGAAGTTGGGATGAATGCCCCAGTATGTCTTGGAGCAGGTACCATCTTTTCTTTATACACCTCTACCCCCATATAATGCTGTCCTTGGGAGCCAAAAAATCTTACCGCATTATAGGTGAAACTGCTTTATATCGAACTTGCTTTGATCCGCCGGAGTGCGCAGCCCCGCCCCCCTGGAGCGCTGCTTTACCGCGTTCTATCCGAATTCATGTTATATCGGGTCGCATTATTTTGGGGTAGAGGTGTGTATATATATACAGTGCCTAGAACAGCTGAGCTCAGGTCCCTTATTATTATATATACCCAATGCAAATAATAAGTAGTTTCAGCCAAAGCTAGCGCTTTTAGTTTCTCACTTTTATGAACACTAAACCCACTCTTTTATTTAACCATTTAAAAAATTCTTGAAACTAAAGTTTGAAATATGAAAATTAGTTTACACGTTGGTATACTGTAGTTTGTCTCTCTTTGTATATCTTTATAAGTTAGCTCTTGAGTCTCATGATGAAGTGATCTACATAAGGAAACCTGTGATTGATTTGGAGTAAAAATCTGTGAAAGGGGAGCAACATTAGGGATGCTTTCTAAGAATGCTTCATATTGTACTATTAGTCAGGAGTGGGAACTGGAGATTTTGAGCCACCTCAGGTTATCAGTAATAGAAGAAAAGCTCAGCTATCGAAATAAAAGTTTGCTGTCTCAAGATCTGTCAATGGGACAAGGAAACATTGATCAGTACCTTGCAGGATTCCGAAGTAAATTGAGAAGAGGTTATCATCTTCACCAGAAAACAAATTAGTCTCTTCTGAGCATGGAATTTTTTAAAAAGAGGTTTGTTTTGGAGGGTTTTGTTTGGTTGGGCTTCTTTCAATTCTTGGCATTTGGTCCTTTTAGAAAGATGTGTTTTGTCTTCTGTGTTGGATGCAGTAATAGGGCAAAGGATCAACAGGATATAGGATAAAGATGTATTTTAAAATAAGAATTATCTACACTTATATGATGGTATTTCCCTCTATTATGCAGTCATGTCCCAGGGCCTACTTGCCATTCCCCACTTGGTCCATATACAGGCAGAATTTAACTTTACATGGAAGGCCTGATCCCACACTCCTTATCTTTTTGTGCAAGTCCAAAATACGTTGGGTTGGAACCAAACAAAGTGAGCTGTAACAGCCACAGGTTGTGTTATGACCTACACCTCTGCATATATAACAGTAAGTTAATATAGCCTGTAGTCTAGTTTGTTTCTTTATTGTATTGCAAAAGCACAGTGTGGTTTTTAGTGTGGTTTCTAAAAGGCTTAAGGGTCTTAGACTTGACATTTGTGTTATAGAATCATTTCTTTCAGGGAGCTATTTGCTAACACTTCTACTAATTTTCTTCTAATTATAAAATAGTGGCAGCAGTTGCTGTTTAGAGGAATACTTTGGTTGAAGTCATTTGTGGGATTGACTCAACAACCCAACCTGCAGAGAAACCATCGTAATAACAACAGGCTGTTGCCACTCATTGCTGAAAACTGAGGTGGTCATTTTTCCGGAGGAGAAATAACTGTAGGTCCCAGTGTGAAACTCTTTGCTTTGTTCTTCTTTTACACTGTGTTTTGTGTTCCTTCACAGATTCCAATATACAATAATAGAGAGAATTTGGTTTCCAGTAAAATCAACTCTGATAGTCCACTTCCTGTCTGATAGTCCATTTCCTGTCCAAAAGCATTTTAAGGTGGGAACAGGAGTCTTCTGACACAAAGATGGGGTGGGGAGAAGGAGAGGGAAATTGTGCATCAACTCAGAGATAAAAGGCCTGATTCTCAGCTAGAGCTAAGCAGTGTAGCTCTCTTGAAGTCGAAGAAGCTAAGTCAATTTACACCAGCTGAAAATCTGCCTGACTGTGTTTTTACTTTAAATGTAGGGCTGTGAGTTTTGTTCAACTTGCTAAATAGAATAAAGGACTGGGAGTCCACCCCAGTGATAGTTCTGTTTAAAAAAAATTAATACTTCGTGGCATTCAGTTCTCTGCATCACTGAGAGAGTCACAGATAGAGAAAATAAGTGAAAATTGGTTAACTAGTATGAAAACACTTACTGTTCTTTATTTTTGGAAAGTTTTTCTTCATCCCCTGGTGTCCCAGGTTGCTGAATTGAGGGCCGTATTTGCTAATTTTATCCTCAGACATTTACAACACTGAATTTCTGCTGGACATTTTCAGCATATTCCTTTGATGCACATACTATGGCCAAGACTTTCAAAAGTGTCTGGTGATCTTGGATGCCTAGATTGTGACACTGCCTAGGAGTCTGGATTTTAGAAAGGGCTGATAAGACACCCTTTGAAAATCAGGTCCCTCATTGGTACTTCCAGTGGGGCACCCAAAAAAGTGAGTCATTAAGAATTACTAATCACCCCTGTAAATGAAAGACAATATGTATTGTCTTTAGACAATTACTAATCACCCCTGTAAATGAAAGACAATATGTAGCTGTATTTAGATATGTTATGTCAGCAGGTGGCACTGTTACATAGTCCTGGATGTTCTTTTTCTCAGGGTGCAAGCACTGTTCAGTCTTGGAAAAAATGATTGTATTATTGTTAGTTTTGTTATGTAGTTTTTTCTTGTGGGACTTACGACAAGCAATAAGATGGAGCTGCTTTCTGCCTTAATCTTGCTAGTTAGGGTCAATTCTTGTGGCAGAGTTGCCCCTTGGGAGCCAAGCATTGGTGTTCAGATTGAGATGCCAGAAAGTGGATTGCTTGTGTGCTGTTTGTGACCATGGCTGTTCAAGGACTGATGTATCTAGTGTAAAATAAAAAAAGTTGCACTAAGACTATACCTAGACTCCACATCATTGATTTCTCCTCTACCAGAGAACCAAACTGTAAGGCCCTGATATCTGCTTCTGCTCAACAGAGGACGATAGATATAATTTTGTCTTTCACATCTTGAAGACGTTTGTAAAACTTGCAACAAATTGGCATGAAATCGGGAATGTTTTATTTTTTTTAAATGTGCAAGAGGTGTCCTTCAGTAACCCAGTGCAGTTCAAATGAAATGTTATGGCCAGTAACTGTGTTATTCTGGGGCAAAACATGAACCTTTGTGAAATAAACATTAGAACTTGACTCTTAGCCAAATGGAAGAAAAAAGAGATGTTTTCCTGTGGCTTTATTTGCAACATGAATTGAGATCTAAAAGGCAGGTGTGTGGTGGTTATATTTTTTACTATAACATCTGAGAGACAAAATACTTATCCGTTGAGTATGATCCCCTGAAATAGGATGTTGTCACCCCCTAAGACATGTACAATCAAAATAATGGCACCAAGATCTGGGCAGCTATATACCAGGATAATGCTCCGCACCCACTCCCCAACACACACATGCACATATGCATGTGTCCATATACTGATATACAGCTGCCCCATCTACTAAAAATATATATTAATAATTATATTTGTGTCCTATAAAATAATACAAAGTACAGATTTGTAAAGAAACTTCATTACAAAATATAATACCTAAGAGTTTTGTCTTAATGAATAAAACTGACACAAAATACAGCTTGAGGTTTTTATCCATTTCAAGCAGCCAGATACAACAGTTAATATTTTACATCTGATTAACATAGCACAACGTCTGAGCAGGTAGAGAAGGAAACAAGTGAGAGAAGATGGGAAGAGGGAGATATAAAAGAACTGAATAGGGAAAAAGCAGAAGAGAGGGGTATCCAGTTTTGTCTCATTAGTACCTTGTGCCTTCTCCTCCTCCCCAGTCATATCTATGTCTTGTCTAGACCAGGTCGACACAAGGAAATTAGGTCGGGATAACTACGTTGCTTGGGGTTGTGAAAAATCCACACACACACACCACCCCCGAGTGACACAGTTAAACTGACCTACTCCCTGATGTAAACAGCGCTAAAGTGACAGAAGAATTCTCCGTCGACATAGCTACCACCTCTCGGGGAGATGGAGTGCCTATACCAACAGGAGAAGCCTTCCTGGCAGCATAAGTAGTGTCTTCACTGAAGCACTACACGGGCACAGCTGTAGCATTTTAAGTATCAAGCTGGCCTAATACTTAGACTGTAAGCTCCATGAGGCCGTGGATGTCTGTTCTGTTTTATAGTGCCAAGCACAGTGGGGCTCCAGTCTATGACTGGGGCCTTCTGTGGCTACCACAATACAAATAATAAGTAATAATCACCAACTTTGATTCCAGCAACTTCAGCTTTCTGGTGAGTGGTCATCAGACAAAAGGATAGAGTCCATAAGTGGCTGAGAATACCATATTCTGTATAGTAAATGTCCTGGAAGGCCTAGATTTTTGCCTAACCCTTGGGACCAATGACCAATTCATGGTATGACATCCATGATACTAGGGATTAGAAACTAATGCTATACCACGTTCATTGGAAATCCTGGTTTTCCATTGATGTCTAATGGTATTCTTTAGCTTTGGTGACCCCGGAGATATTAGACTTTAAAAATGGTTTATTTTGATCTTACTGTTGCATGTTCACTAAATCTTGAGCTTTAGAATAACGTCTTGGCCTACATCCTGGGTATGGAGGTAGCAGAGCAGAGATAAATATGGTGGCATGATGGGCATGTAGAGAAATGTAAGAATACATACAGCTCCATACAAATGCACAAACTATATCAATCACCTTATACCTGATGTGTCTGAGTGCATGCATATTAGTTATTTTTTATTGTTCGCCTGTAGCCCCTTGAAAATTTAAGCCAGCACTTCTCTATATTTACGATCATTATCATTCTAAAGATATTTTAAAACACCACAAATCAACAATCTCAGCAGGCTACATTGTTCAAAGTGGCAAAATTCTTTTGGATGCTGTGCATGTGATAGTAGAACACACTGCATGTCATCACATTTGTGCAGTAACAATGGCTTGTTGCAAGGGGAACTGATGATTGATCCTTGAGTGACTTGTAATTTATCAAAGACCAGATATGATTGCTCCTGTATCTGATTAACCTTCCTTGTAAGATGGCCGTCATTTTTGTAATGACAGTAGATTATTCCATACTTGCAAAGATGGATATCAGCTAGTATTAATCAATAGCCCACAAAAGGTGACACCTTGAATTCACTGGATTATCTATAAAGTCTGTCACAAATGGTACAATCATTTGTCAAATATACCAATTTCATATAAGGTACTTCTGAAGTGAAGTACCTTTTATTTTAGTGCAAAATACAAAACGATACATGTATAGCAAAATGTATGCTTTGTTTTCCTAGTGTAATCAGGCACCAATGCTGACTGCTATAAAAGAGCAAGTAAAAATTTCTCTGAGTGACAGATTTGATTGTCATTTCCAGACCCCATTAGATAGGATTCTCTTTGTCACATTTGTATGGAGAGAGCTTGATTTAATAAGATAGCATTGCACAGGATAAAATGGTGGTTAAAATGAAGTATTGTTCCCTGTTCTTACTTAAGAAACACCCTTTGTGCTCTCTCTCTGGACCAGATATATTTTCAATTATTTTGTCTTCATGGTGCTATAATGGTGCATCCCTCCCCGGTATCCTTTGATGCAATTCCATTCTTAATGTGTTTTCAGATTTAAATTAACCTTCATTTACTATTCAGCCACACAAAGAGTGTGTATTTCAGTATGCAGGAATGCTTGTCTGCTGATTGACTGCCTGGTCCTTTTCTGGGAGATGGGAGGTGTTAATTCCTGGGAGGGAGACTCTTACATCATGTTTAGACAGTTTTCAATCTATGGGAAGCTTTTTTTCAATGTCATTTTAAGAAATGCGTTCATAAGTTGTACCAAAACTGCCGTTCAGGTATGAATGGAGCTAAGAAGGAAACTGCCAGTCTTAAAAGTGAACAGATGGATAGCTTAGTAGGAAAAGCAATGGAACAGTATTTTGCTCACATTTTACTTTAAAAGAAAAATTGCCCATGTTAAAATGAAATGGATGCTTCCTAACAGAAAATGGCTCAGGAGACACTGTAACATATATCTAAAAAGTATATAAGCTCTCCCTTTATGAAATGTGGTTCTAATGTAGCAAAGACTAAACATGTTAAGTTGCCAGGGTTGAAATCATACGGACACCCACTCAGGAAAGCATTTAAGCATGTGCTTAATTGCTGAATCGGGGATGAATTGCTGAATCAGGACCTTTGCTCCTTCAGAAAAGACCGCTTTTCTCCCCCTCCAAGCCTCACTCCCAATGATATACAGAGCTATAAATCACTGACATCCCTTATTACCGAAAAGTATGGCAGGAGTATATAGTAACATGGGTTAACTTTTCAAAAGCACCTAAGTCCTATTTTGAAAAGTGACTCAGGCACTTAGGAGATTAAGACCATTGACGTGTCATGAGACATTTTACTCTATATCTGGCAATATCAGACTACTGCAGAAAATAATCAATAACAGTCAAATGCTATACATTTTCTTATATGGATCATGCCTTACAAAACAGTTCCTTTGCTTGAGAGTACACACGTACAATGGTTCATTGTACAAAAAACATGGAAACATATAGTGGTATATGAAAAGAGCAATCCTGAGTCTTATTTATTATATCTGGACCATTCTGTGCTGTTGCCTTCCTGTAAGATTGACAGCATATAAGTGAAAGCAATGCAGGTGGATGCTGTGATATTGTAAAACAGAAGATTTTGTTTAACCGTTCACCTTTGCTCTGACCTTTCCCCGTTCCTTACTCAAATGAATTTTGGCCATGCCCCATAAACTACTCAAACAATCCATTAGGATAGCTGTAGAAATTAGCATAGCAAACTATCACATGTTAGTTTAGCTATTCACCGGTTATTAATCTTCTCAGTTCAGGGTCACATTATCCTGTCTTCAGCATTTTTCACAGTGTCTGATGATGTCTAGAGTGTTAAGAGGTCCCAGAAGTTTGATAGTCACCAAGCTTCAGATGCTTTTGACTTTAAGTCAATTTGCAGTTCTTGTAGAAATGTTGCATTAGCAAATAAAAAAAAAAGTGTGTGTGGGGGGGGGAATGTAGCTTGTCTGAATATTTAGTGTATTCCTGTGGGTGATTTCCAATCTTTGATCACATATCAAAAGCAGAGTGATTTAAATGCTACTGTTGATTTGTATTATCTCTAGTCACTGTCTTGTCCTGCAAGGTCTTTCATAGATTGTCGGGCTAGAAGAGACCATTATGACCATCTAGTTTGACTCATACATAACACAGGCTATAAGATGTCACCCATTAAGAGACCTGCATTATAACCAATAATTCTTGGTTGAGCTAGAACATTCTATTGTAGAAAGTCATCCAGTCTTGATTTAAAGACTCCAAATAATGGAGCACGTATCACATCCCTTGCTAAACTGTTCCAATGGTTAATTATCCTCACTGTTGAGAATTTGCATTTTGTTATGTCTTTGTGGGATGCAGGCATATGCTAGGGGACTGGATGATGATTATAGATTTTTAGGGCCAAATTCAGAGGTAACATAAATGGCATCATAAGTTTACGTGTCACCTCATCATTGTAAGTGGGTGAATTTGGTTCAATCATTGGAATTTACACTTTCATTGTGTTTTCATTGGGTCATTACCCTGGTTCCATTTACCTGGATAGGTAGATTTTCTGCCTGCGTTACATGGATGCCTTATGTTTTTAACACTTCAGTTTAATCTGTTTCTGCTAGCTCACATTGCCACTCTTAAGGCAGTCATTATTTTCTTTAAAAGTTTGACAAATTTTATGACGACACCAAGAGTGTTGTTGAGCATATTTGCATGATAACCCAAGCTTTATTTCTGCCTGCTCAAAAACGACAGTGTGGCATTCGATCTTCACTGTCTGCACAGGCAAAAATGTCACTTATTTATGCATGTTTAAAAAAACAAATCAGTGTGTCTTTTTACTCTCTCTTTGCTGTCACAGTGCTGACTGTTATCGGTCTGCTTCTGGGGGCTTTTCCAACCACTTCATGTGGTCCCCCATCTGCTTAATCTCTCTCCTTGTTTGTCAATATGCCCTTTTTGTCACCAGCATCCTGCTTCTTGACCAAACTACAACTGCAAGTACTTCTGGTTCCATCACATTATCATCTATAGAAACAGATGAAGAGGTTATTTAATTTATATCCTGGCTAATTTATATCAAAACACTGGCAGACACCCAAATAACCCTTTCCCAGAGAATTAAAGTCAGCCCTAACATGGCAAGGGAAAAGGCCACTGAATTATTTACATAATGCAATAATTTAGTCACAAACCAAGAATGGCCATAAACATCACTCATAAAATAGATCACCACTGACTCCAAATATTTTCATTTTCTCTCTTTTCCTGCTTTATTCTACAGCCCAGAACTCAAGTGGAGGTGTACCCAAGCTGTTACATCTTTGTAATCCTGTTGTCCTTTTTTGAAAAATTCTGACTTCTTTTTTGCCTAGAACAAACCTTGAAAATATGTTTTGAAATCACACACACACACCCTCCATGTTAGGTTTCCTGTTAAACTTACATTCAGGCACCAAGTGTGGCTTAGTACCAATATTATGCCATTAAAATATTCCTGGAAAATGGTGAGATCATCTCTTATCTTACTGGTGTTTTGTTACCCTTACAAGACAACCTAGCTTCTTAACCCCTGATGTTGAAGCCAAAAGTCAGCAAGCAAAATTTCAACAACAGTACCAGAATGACCTAAATTTGAAGGTGAGAACATCTGCTCACTCAGGTGAGATACACGTGCTAGGAACGCTTTAAAATTCTGCAGCTTACACAAAGGAAGATAAGACTCAGTCTTACGTGAAACCAACATAATGCTCTACAATGCAGGGCAAAATCTAGGGCATACTGCTTTGTTATGCTGCCCATTATCTCCCTTCATAACGGATTTCCAAAGTCAGACACATCCAAGGCCAAAATGAAATGCCTGGGAGCAGTTTCTGCTATATCCGTGTAATCACTGGTCCTTGCCAATTGAAACTAAGTAATAGAGATCTTTGAACAGCTACTTACGGCAAAAATAAATAAATCAAACAAAAATATTTTCAAAATCATCCCCAAAATTCTGGGGTTATAATTTATCTTTAAAAAATTGAATTTAAATCTAAATGCTTGTAAAGTTGTATGAGTGCCTAAGCAAAAAATGAACTTTGAAAGTTAACTCTGATGTTTGCATCAGAAAATCAGGTAGTTAAATGGATGGGGCTT
The DNA here is from genome assembly GCF_002925995.2 of Terrapene triunguis. NCBI lineage: Eukaryota > Metazoa > Chordata > Testudines > Emydidae > Terrapene > Terrapene triunguis. The sequence continues at coordinate 12,848,797 of NW_020664440.1, forward strand.
GTATTTGCACTTGAAAATCATTCCAGGCACTATCATTCAACTACAGGCACAATTGTTTGTATCTACAAATATGAATGCGGAATGGAGGCAATAGAAAAAATATAGCCCTATATCTGCTTTTGCTATGGGTATGCACATCAGGGTCAATTGAGGCCTATGAAATCAGACACAAAAATGACTCAATGTAATTTATTGAACTAGCCTTTCAGTATTGTTAATTAAAGTAAATTTCTCCAGAATCAACCATGAATGCATAATCAAAAGTGCTAACTTAATGCATTTGAGTGGAATTTAGTAAAAACTGTGGTCTATTATTCTTCCACGGGGGAAGGGAGGGAGGGGGAGGTGTTCCTAACATTGTTAAATACCTGAGGCCATAGAATGGCTGGCCTCAAATATATAGCTACTGCATAAATCCCCAGACCCACACAAAGGATGCTAAAACTTTACTGAACCTTTTATCTAACCCTGTTGTGTCTTATCTGATTACTGTACATCAACAGCAAAGGCAACATTCTGTCCATTTTCAATAGTGTTGGACTTGACCTTTTGTGCTTGGCATTGCTTTCCTTTGTCTTACTGCTTGTTTGAAGCATCTGGTAATTGAACATAAACTCCTGCACTTGAGCATTCATGCTTGAACCTGAAATTACCTTGTCATCGACATTGGCTTTCATTAAACATCTAACAGACACCCTGGCATGCTCCAATGACAATACATGGTACAGGAAGTCAGCACCTTGTGTGCTGAAATGGCCTTGGCCTATACAGCACCCTCCTTTCCAACTCAGAATAAAATCCTCTTCATTGCTTTCTCCAGCAGCCACTTTGGCCATTCTGTGCCAGAGCTACTCAGGATCTCTAACTCAGGCATTGCCTCCGAGTCGATTGCTAATATGTGGGTACCAAATGGTACCCAGGAGCTTGAAGAAAACTCCATGAGTTACCTGAGCAAAGACTCACTTTCTTTCTTCCAGGTAAAGAGCCAGACCAGGTTTGTTCTCCCTCCATGAGCTAGCTTCAATTCTTAAGGGGGGAGGGATAGCTCAGTGGTTTGAGCATTAGCCTGCTAAACCCAGGGTTGTGAGTTCAATCCTTGAGGGGGCCACCTAGGGATCTGGGGCAAAATCAGTACTTGGTCCTGCTAGTGAAGGCAGGGAGCTGGACTCGTATGACCTTTCAAGGTCCCTTCCAGTTCTATGAGATAGGTATAGGTATATCTCCATATTCCTTATGTATGTAAAACATGGGAGGTAACTGTCCCACTCTGTGCACTGAGGTCTCAGCTGGAGTACTGTGTCCAGTCCACTCTAAGAAACATGTATAAACTGAAGAGTGTTCAGAGGCAAAATACAAGCTGTCTAACTATAAGGGTAATTAAGCACAGCAATAGGCTTCCAGGGAAAGCTGTGGAATCCCTGACACTGCAGGTTTTAAAGAACAGCTTAGACAAACACCTGTTAGGGATACTTGGTCCTGCCTCAGTGCAGGAGGCTGGACTTGATGACCTGTCAAGATCCTTTCTGGCCCTACATTCTGTGATAATAGTCTAGTCTAGGGGTCGGCAACGTTTGGCACGCTGCTTGCCAGGGTAAGCACCCTGGCGGGCTGGGCCAGTTTATTTACCTGCTGACGCGGCAGATTCGGCCGATCGTGGCCCCCACTCGCCACAGTTCGCCGTCCCGGGCCAATGGGGGTGGCGGGAAGCCGCGGCCAGCACATCCCTCGGCCCGCGCGGCTTCCCGCCACCCCCGTTGGCCCAGGACGGCAAACCGCGGCCAGTGGGGGCCGCGATCGGCCGAACCTGCCGCGTCAGCAGGTAAATAAACTGGCCCGGCCCGCCAGGGTGCTTACCCTGGCGAGCCACGTGCCAAACGTTGCCAACCCCTGGTCTAGTCTCCTGAAGGCTATAATACTTCGAAGTAAGTTTAGGTGGTGGGTTTAGTGTGTGGACGCTGGGTGGTGTTGATGGCATGTGATATGCAGAAGGTCAGGCTAGATGATCTCATAGGTCCTTTCTGGTCTTAAACTCTGACTCTATGAAGCTCTTTGGGGATCTGGGTCTGTGTCTTCAAATATGCTTATACAGTGAGAAGCATAATGCTAATCTTCTGGAGATGTTTAATAATAGTGGAGAGCAGAGAGAGACCAGGTGCCTTATGAACCCTGTCTGTGCCATTCTTTACATCAGTCCAATGGGGCTTTATGATGAGAGCATGAGATCTAGTGCAGCGGTTCTCAAACTGTGGGTCAGGACCCCAAAGTGAGTTGTGATCCTGTTTTAATGGGGTTGCCAGGGCTGAATTAGACTTGCTGGGGCCCGGGGCTGAAGCCAAAGCCCGAGCCCCACCATTTAGGGCTGAAGCCCAAGCCCCACCTCCCAGGGCCAAAGCCCGAGGGCTTCAGTCCTGGGTGGCGGGGCTCAGGTTATAGGCCCCCTTCCTTGGGGTTAAGCTGTTGGGCTTCGGTTTTGCCCCCCGCCCACCCCCGCTAGGGGCAGTGGGGCTTGGCCTTTGCTTTTGCCCCCCGCCCACCCAGTGCAGTGGGGCACGGGTGGGCTCAGGCTTCGGTCCCCGCTCCTGGGGTCGTGTAGTAATTTTTGTTATTCAAAGGGGGTCACAGTACAATGAAGTTTGAGAACCCCTGATCTAGTGATTATAATATAGGGGGGGGGGGCAAGGCACCTGGGTTGTTTTTCTGTTGAGCACTTCCAGTGACTGGTAGAACCTTGAGAGAGTCATTTTGGCAAAAAATGTAAACATAGGGACTTGAAGCTAAGCACTTACATATGTATTTAGGCACCTAAATAAGCTGTCTGGTGCTCAGAGGTGCTAAATCAATGGAAATGGTAGGTGCCCATTGTTATGATTTTTATTTGTAATATAGTAGTGCATAGGGGCTCCAATCAAGATGGGGGACATTTGTACAATGCACCCCACATACAGAGGAGAGAGAGAGAGAGAGAGTCCCTGCTCTGAAGAGTTTATAATCTAAATAGACAAGGGTGGGGAAAGGGAAAGTGCTATTATCCCCATCTTACAGATGTGGAATTGAGGCACAGAGAAACTGATTTGTCCAAGGTGTTGCAGAGAGTTTGTAACAAAGCCAGGAACTGAACCCCCATCTCATGGGTCCCAGTCCAGTGTCTCTATCACAAGGCTTGCCTTTTTCAGCTCAGTACCTTTGAAAATCAGGTCACTTGTTTAGATGACTAATTACGTATTTCGATCCCTAACTTTAGAGACCCACATATGAAAACATTGGCTTTACGTCTCTTTGGGACCAATCATTTGAGATGCTCAGCTCCCACTGAATCACAACTCCTTTTGTTCGTCTCAAGTTGTATGTTGTAAACAGTATTCAGCCTTTTGGGGTTTAAAATACTCTATCCTCCCACCTCATTCAGGACTTAAGAGGTTTCATCCTTTGTTTGCTAAGCACTTTGATGTCCTTGAATGAAAGGCACTGCAGTTATTAACATTATAGCATTCCAATCCCTTCAGAGTCTGAGCACACAACATTGCCAGGTTGGAAGTGAACACACTTGAAATGGGACCCTGTGTGGTGCAATGCAATGGACCAGCAAACCAGCCTAGCTCTAGTTAGAAATCACCAATTCATTTGACGTCTTTTTGGTCACTAGGGATAAACTGTTATCCACTGTGGTGTCGTTCATTACTCTGTTGTTGCTCACTCGTTTCGTTCAGAAGCTGACACTCTCACATCGGGCACCGACTTTAAAAAAATGCATCTGTCTCTGACTGTCTGCCTCTGATTTATTTATGTTGCTTATTTTGTGCCACAGCAGATTGTGTCCCACTGTGTCATGTACTCTAGATCAACATGACACAACACAGCACTGCGTGATCTACAACAAGCAAATATGGCAATGCGGAGCTGTTTATTCTAAACAAACAATCCCTCCTAATGGACACAGAATCAATAAAAAAAAATCAGGGCAAGCTGGTTTCTTTTCAAATTGGATAATTTGTTCCCCTCAGACAGTATCGGTGATACATACAGCTAGGCGGTTTGTAACTATAAAATGTGTTGCAACTTCCCAAAATGAGACATGAAAACCAAACAGTGCAAACAGCCAGAGAAGATTTTCTTCTGGTGAAATACAAGTGACAAAAGCAACAGTTACAGCAGGCCCACTGATGACAAATGCTACCCACGTCTTCTCACTTTGAAGGTTAACAGGACTACTCTTGCTAAAAATATAGTGCAACATAAGCAGACTAAACTAAACTAATCAGAAATACAGCAGATTTTGGTAGCCTGCAATCAACAGTAAAACTAAAAGAAACAATGCAGATCAAAAGATAGGTCAGGAAAGCTTGAATTCTCTCAGAGCGTTCTTTCATATGTATTATGGGGCAAATCCTTAGCTGGTGTCAATTGGCATAGTGGCACTGAAATCAATGGAATAATGCTGATTTACAGTAGCTGAGGATCTGGCCCTGTAAGCATATTCTCTTCTCAAATCACCTAAGCTTTCAAAACACACTGGAAACTCAGCCAGTACATGATCTGTCAGATATTGTTGGCCTGCAAAGAAAAATTGTATGTAAAATAAGAAAATGAAGTTTCCTTTACATGATAAGCACTAAACCTGTGGTCCTGAAAATTGCTGACTTGAGGGCAGCTTTCTTATTCTACTGAGCTTTCAGTGACACCTACAGGCAAGAGTGTTAACTACTCATCGACAGTGTTTGTAGCAGTGAGTCAGATCAAACTGTAAATCTCGCCATTTACTGCCTGTCCTCTCAATACTTATCTAGGAAAGCCTTTCTATTAATTATGGTTGAAATCCATCCCTTGGCAATGGGAATTGAACTCTTTCAATGTACACCAGGGCTGCATTTGGCCCTATATATATATATTAATCTACAATATATACTTACATATATGCATACAAAACATGCTATTTCACTCAATTGCTCTTTTTTCTTAATCTGTCATTAGTTCCTTTTCAAAACTGGAAAGTGGATTTTTTTTTTTTTTTTTTTGGTGTTTGAAGAAAATAAAAACCTCTAGAGAAACTGAAAATTACCTTTTTCAATTTAATATGCGGCTGTATTTCCAATAGTATCCGTGCAGTAATACTAGCTGAACTTTCTCAGAACTCACGTTAAACAATTTTGATTGCTCTTATTTTTAAAGCCATACCAAAGTGCACAGGAGGGCTTCCAAAAGCAAATGTTCACTTGAATCGCAAATTAAAAAAACCTTTCAGTTTGACCATTTTTTAAAAACAATTAGCTGCCCTTGGAAGTCTTCCTCTGTGTAAAGGTTACTTAACAAAGATAGCTGAGGAAAATAATCTGTATTTAGGAGAACATCATGGAGGAAGAAAAAAAAAAACCCAGCTCTGCTGTAGTATATAGGTAAATGGTTCATTCGTCTTTCTTGCATAGTAACTAAGAGCAATAGAGAATGAATAAATAAATAGTTATTTCCTGGCAAATTTTTCATAAAAATCCTTGTTGTAGCTAACTTTGAAATATGGAGGCGAATCAGAACAAGTTTGATGTCATTGAAGCACTCTCTTTGATTAAATAGATGCTTCAAACTATGGATTTTAACAATGCAAATCAAATAACTTTGATTACCATTTGGCCTCATATTGCCAAGGTCTGTCCACTTGACTGTCCTCAACTGGCTTGTGCATAACATTTTCCATTTGCTGCTGCAACTAGAACTATTAAATAGAACTTTTTCTTACTTTTCCAGTCCTTGAAAACAGATTGGTAAGCATTCTCCCCAGAGTGATTTGTAAATTGGATCACAGAGGGCTCACATTCATGCTAAATATGACTAGGGTCAAAGTCTTGCCTGTATTCCACTCAGGTGTCATTTGTCATCAGGTTGTATCAGCGTTCAGTGCAAAACAGTATGTTAAAATATAGCATCGCTGTGCTTCTCGACACTAAGGGATTAGGAACCTCAGGCAAGGGCACCTGTAGCTCCTATCGATTTCCACTGGGATTATGCTTAGCATCTCTGAAAGCGTGTGTGTGTGTGTGTGTTTCAGCAACCAGTCCGTGCCCTTCCCTTTCCTTTTGTAGTGATGACCTCTTGCATTTTTGCAGGATGTCACAGGGAAGCACAGACTAGACTCAGCAAAACTAGCCACTAATATTTGTTTAGGGCACAATCCTGCAAGATAAATTATAGGACTCTAGTAGAAGCTGAAGGTGATCAGGACAAAAGTGGGGGGGGGGGAGGTGAGGGGAGGGATTTTTCAGTTTGTTAGCAATTCCAAAAAGTAAAAAAAAAAAATCATTCAGGTCCACTGAAATATTTTGTTTTGACAAAACAAACATTTGATTTTGATTTTGATTATTTGATTTTAAACCTTTTTGATTTTTTTTAAATAAAATTACTGGAAATTTTGAAAAAAAAAATTGAACTGAAAAATCTAAACATTTTATCTTGAAAATGTCAACACTGGCCATTTCAACATTTTTGGAAAATTTTATTGACTTTTTTCCAAAATAAAAAAATTCAGCTAAATCAACACGAATTCAAGAAATATTTTGGTGTCACCAAATCAACATTTTTTAAACTCAGTAAAACGGTTAGTGTAAAAACATTTGCCCAACTTTGCTCATAAACTTGTAGGAGACACTCATGTTCTTAAACATTTCATAGGGTTTTTGGAGAGGGCTGTGTGACAGGACAGTTCCTGTCTAAATGATTATTGTAATCCTGCTAAGATTTTATTTTAGCATTAAGATGTGTTAGGACATCTAGAGCCTTTGATAGGTGGGTTTTTATTATTATTCTTTGAAATTATTTGGGGGATGGGGGATGGGAAATGCTAAGTGCCCTCAATTTCCATTAACTTTACTTTACAAGATCAGACCCACAGGGAATTTTGCCTGAGCGTAGCAACACCAGTGAAACCCTCACTGGTACAAACCTTAGGGTAACATGGTGGACTGCTGTAAAGAGTAGCTTGAATCAAGTGTGTCTTAATCCATTCCAGGGGTTGGGGGTGGAAACCAATGTACTCAATCTTTTAGACTCTGAACCTCTAGCTAACATATAACATTTATAATGAAACACAATAGTCAGTACAGATGTTGTAGGCCTACTTATGGTAATACTATACCTGCGTTGGGAGGTACCATATTGTATTTCCTTACCTGTTCTGCTAGTTTTCCTGCTGCACATTGTGGAAATCCGTATTACCCAAGTCTTCTATTCCTTGTATTTATGTAGTTAGTGAACCAACAACGGTCCAACTTCATTCTAAAGTCCGTTTGAAAGCATGATCCAAACCCTAACAAAGTCAGTGGGACTCTTTCTCCTGACTTCAGTGGGGTTTGAATCAAGCTCTAAATGCCCAGATTTTAAACATTTACCTTTGGATTAGATACATCATGTAGGAGATGCCTAAACAATAATTTTATCATCCTACTGCGGGAAGCCAACCCCGGTATCTCAGCAATCTGCCAAGCTACAGTGCTCTCAAACCCTACCAGATTGGACTCCTCAGGTGAGTTAGGTTGTCAGATGCCTATCTTCCCTGGCTTGTGAATCACTTTGGGGCCTAGGCAGGAGATGAGAACCCAGACGCCCACAGTAAGGCAGCAGTGTGCATGTTCAGAGACAGAAGCAAAAACAACTTGGGAACGTTTACTGCAAAAATGTAGGTGCCAAGTGAGTTTAGGCGCCTACAGGGTTTCAGTGGAAGTTTTGGGCATCCCAGTGGTCCCCGAAACTGGGACTTAGATAACTAAAACAGACAGGTGCATAACTCCTTTTGTACATTTAGGCCCTTGTCCCCTGGCCTTGTCTTTTAACAAGTTGTAAAATGTTCAGCAGTGTTTATGCATAACGTTTGCGTCAATGCCATGATGAGAAATACTCCTTAATATCATTACATTAGTGAACTTAGTCTTCGTCAGTAAGACATATGGTGGAATATTTGCTTTGTTGTATCTCTGGGAATGTCACTAGGATTCTGCTGTCTAAGTATTGAAACATCTGATATCTCAAGACAGAATGAGAAAATCTTCATAAAGAGCTGTTCGGGAGGAAGGGTCACTGCTATTTTAAAAATGAAATAATTATTTTGGCTTCAAAGGCATGTAAATCAAGGGGCAGGTGGGGGAGGAGAGGGGTGGCTGAGAGAAAATATCTGTCGAGAGCTACAATATAAGCTTTGAAATTTTAATAATGGTAAAATTCATCCTTGTGCAGGGAGCCAGCATAAGGCTTATGCATCACTTAAAATCTCCCATTTAAGAGGAATGTGGTGCATAGGCCTCGTGTGGGCCCTCTTCAAAACATAATTTCACCCAAAAGGAATGGACTTAAGAGCATCAGAATTGGGAAGATGGTAAACAGGTGTACCAAGGAAACACACAGTTTGCGATAAGAGCCACAGATAAGGGAGGTTCTGACTATCTTTAGTTTAATTTTAGTATGTTCTTGCTTCACTTTGATTGCTGCTACTTTAGCACTCTGTATGATTCAGACAATAAGTGCACGTTAATCCATGAAGGAATGGTATCGAGGTAACGCTCAGTTTGCAGAATACCCACAACCCTTTTTTTGATAACACTAGTGAATAGGGTTACCATCCGTCCAGGTTTCCCTGGACATGTCCGGCTTTTTCAGCTTTAAATGGCCGTCCGGGGGGGATTTCTAATAAAGTAGAAATGTCCGGGATTTCCCCCTTCCCCTAATGCAGAGTGCAGCGCGGCTGATTGGACGGCTGGGCCTGATTGAAAGCCGCTCGCAGCCACTGGGACCTCTAGCAGCCAGCGTCCCTCCCCCTCCCCCGCTCCCTCCTCCCCCGCAGGGTCGTGCCACAGTGTTTGGCTGCACGTGGAGCTCGCAGCTCTCCCTCGGCCTGGGGGGGGGGCAGGCAAGGGACAGGGAACGGGGGGTTAGATTGGTCGGGGTTCT
>NW_020664440.1:12862721-12924900 GCF_002925995.2 Terrapene triunguis
GGGGGGGGCTGTCAGGGGGTGGGGAGTGGTTGGATGGGGCGTGGGAGTCCCAGGGGTCTGTCTGGGGGTGGGGGTGTGGATAAGGGTTGGGGCAATCAAGGTACAGGTAGGGGGTAGGGTCCTAGGGGGCCAGTTAGGATGGGGGGAGGGTCTCAGGAGGGGGCAGTCAGGGGACAAGAGGCAGGGAGGCTTAGGTAGGGGGTGGAGTCCTGGGGGGCAGTTAGGGGCAAGGGTCCCAGGAGGGTGCAGTCAGGGGACAAGGAGCGGGGGGGGAGGGTTGGGGGTCCTGAGGGGGGCGGGAAGTGGGAGGGGCAGGGGTGGGGCTAGGGCAGGGTGGGGGCGGGGCTCCTCCCGTCCTCTTTTTTGCTTGCTGAAATATGGTAACCCTAAGCAGGAAGAGCACCATAAGGCAGCCAGTCTTTCTGCATGGGTACCTTGTCTGTGACAGTATGTTTGAGATTTGACTTAATAGATGTAGGTTGGTATTTTCAAAGGAACCTAAAGGAGTTAATGCATCCAAATCTCACTGAAATTAAATGGAAGTTGAGTGCTGTTTAGGGATGGGCCCTTTTGAAGACCCCAGCTGCAGTGAATATACCAATTGTCAAAGCCACTAAGTTGAAGTCATTTCTCAAAGTCTAAAGCCTTAAATATACCTTTGCAATCAAGATCCTCTGTATGAAGATGACAATCTCATGGTGCTTTTGGTGTTCCTGCACTGTTCACAAGCAGGTTTCCTCATGGGGCCTGTAGGAAAGAAAAATGCCATACTACTTAAGTACAAAGTCCTAGAGATGCCTTTGAAAAGAAAACAAGGGAGTGAATCAGGAATAGAGTCTATTTCATTAATCACATCAGTACTTGGCCTCTCTACTGAGATTATTGACATAGATATCTAATTTGAAAGGAGATTTAGTAATGTGAAACCACACCCTATAAGAATGAGATCTCATTACACATGGACTCATGAACAGCCATCCTGAGGTAATAACTTTCAGGCACTACCAACAGTAGTCAGGATCGAACTGTTGACCTAGAGGTGAAAAGAGCCCCTGAGTCATCCAATGCACCTTAACATCTAAGATCTTAACAGTCATTTGAGGCAATCTAAGGCACTATTGTCAGTAGTTTGAAATATGAATAATACACTGGCTGGTTTAATGTGTTTTCATCTGTAATTGTTTTTAATTTTCACACTTTTTTGTAATACCAACCATCTCTGGGAGTCTTACACATTGGATGCTATAAAATGTATATGATTAAGTCAGGGCCGTCCCTAGGGAGGTGCGGGACCCGGGGCGGAAGTGACGAATTTGTCACTTTCAGGACTGACCCATCACTTCCGGGACTGACCGCAATGGCCAATCACACCGGCCCGTGGAGTCCCCCGAAGCATGGGGCCTGGACCCCGATTTGCCATACCCAAGGTACAGTTCTGGATTAAGTCATTATAAAGAAGGTTTAAAATAGGAATAACAGATACATGAGTCTCTCCCCACCAGGGCTGGCTCTAGGTTTTTTTGCCGCCCCAAGCAAAAAAAAAACAAAACCTCCAAGAGCGCAACTGCCGAAGCAAAAAAAAAAATGCCGCCCCTGGAATTGTGCCGCCCCAAGCACGTGCTTGGTTTGCTGGTGCCTAGAGCCAGTCCTGCTCCCCACAACCAACCAAACTTTTGGATGTTATTCTTCTGATTGAAAAAAATTGATAACACAGATGAAAAGTTTTCACCCCTTAAATTTTCAAAGGGGTAAACCACAGGTTGAGTTGTTGTGTCTTAATAGATGTAGGTCACTTGAGGTCACTTGGGCCCACAGGACCAAAATCCCTTGCAGTTCACTGAAAATATAAGGGTTTAGGTCCACTTCTGTTTCATTTGAATAAAAAGTTTGAGAACTGGGTTGGGTGAAGGTACAGTGCAGTATTTCATACATAGACAAAGTCCATGTATCTTATCATATTACATGCTTATATACCCAACTGTGGTAGAAAAGATGAAATATGATGTGTGATTAAAAAAAACATTGTTTCAAACAAAAGCATTAGCTGTCACATAGGTTATACTCATAGCATGGATGGAAAGTTTGCTTTCGTTTGGAAATTCTATGCTATTTTTCACATTTCCGATTTCATCTAGTTGTACCCACTCCATTTTGTGCAGGTCTGTTGAGGGTTTAATCTCTAACTTAGTTGCAACAGAAAAAAATATTTCATTTCATTTTTTTCCCTTGTCTGCTTGCATTCAATGTAGCTAGCAGAAAAGATGGAAGAAACCAAATATGTATTCACTAGAAGTAGTGGAGGGAGAGAAAAAGGTTTCCACGTGTGGCTTTCATGGACTTTTCACAAAGTTAGAGCCTTTTCTAGACTTTAAACAGAGTGATGGTCTCCATTTACATTTCTCAGTTGTGAAATTTAGTGCTGCAGGGAAAAGCAAATGCAATTTATGAACCTTGTTGTTATCATTTTGAGGGTGGGGGCGAATAAAATTAATTTGAAGATGCAACATATCACTCAAAGATCTGCACTCTAGGGTACACAGCAACAGAGACAGCTGTTTCTAGTGATTACACTTGATAGGGCTACAAAACTAAAATTGCAAACTTTATTACTATTCTTCACTGAAGATGCCATAATCACAATCTTACACTGAGATTTCTAATGTACTGAAAGCATTGTGTCTGGTGAAGAGTATAGAAATACTGAGATACATATACATATATAAACATAATTAGTTCTATTCAACTGCTAATCAGACATGCATTAGTGTTGTTCCACTCTAGGTGAAGCAAGATTTCCTTAGAGAGTACTGTTCTCATGATCTTTAATATATGAATTGTGGGCAATCAAAATGCTGGCTGTAAGACAAGGCTGTCAAACTATTGCAGATGCCTCATAATTTAGGCTGGTTTTCACCTATGAAATGACTGTAGGCAGAACATAGATATCTGAATACCAATTAAGTCTATACATTGGATGGCTGGAGAGATAAATAAGGAATCATAGAGAACCTGCCTCACATAAGTTTTGTCACATCATTTGAATGTTAAACTGTCTAACTGACCCAAACCCGACTCCCCCATCCCTTGTAGAAACTATAATTTTAGAAATGCTACTGCTCTTATCTTCAAGGCAGGTTCACATATTTATAATAGGCCACACAGCTTCCATTACTAATGTTTTCATCAGCCGGTGTAAAATAAATCCATTAGTCACAGTGTCCTTCATGTGGTAATGATGTTTAGAGCTCATTAAAAAGTAATTGTAACCACTTTTCCCTACTTTATCAGCAGGATTCAGCTGGTGATTTGATGATCAGAAGCATCCAGCTGAAGCATGCTGGGAAATACGTCTGCATGGTGCAAACAACTGTGGACAAGCTATCGGCTACTGCAGACCTGATTGTAAGAGGTATTTGAATTTTGTTGCTGTTGTAAAACTACTTTTTGCACTATCTGCTGTTCTTGGTAATACAATACATGCTCTCAGAGAAATTCATTAAAATCCTAACACCTTATCATTATTGTAAGAAATAAGCTCCTAGGTACCACACAGTACATTTTCCAAACTCTGCACACAAAAATCCTTGTATGTGTGTTGATATATCCATCACAAAACTTTCATAACTTGCAGAAACAAGATGTTATATTGAATTACTTCTGCAACTGAAATACTGTAATGTTAATTCAATAAATTTGTTGCTGTCAGTACTGCATTGCTTCTCCAGATTAATCATGATCTAGTAAAACCACCGTCATGGTTAACTTTGAGATCAAATCCTTAGTGTGCTTAGATGATCTGTGAATGTGGCCTTTAATTTGAATGTATTAAATCTTCATTCTGGGTCACAAGCATGAATATAGCCTGGATTCAGTGTATAGTTGCTGTGTCGGAAAAAATAATTGATAGTTTCAACCAAACCAGTCCCTAAACATGCCCATTCTGCTTATGCAAGGTGCTGAGCAATCTTAGTTCCTACCAATTTCAGCGGAAGTTGAGGATGCTCAGTACCTCATAGGAATGGATACTGTCCCAAAACCCAGACCTGCAACTTGCTCTAGTTGCCTTTGTTAGGTTGCCTCAGCAAAGCAGTTATGAATGGGATGGGAATTGAGATCAAATTGGACTCTCACCCCGCTGAAGTTGTCCCTCTGGGTCAAGGTAAAGGCAGGTACATTTTGGGCAGTGTGAGGAGAAGCTTGCATACTTATCTGCCAATGGAAGACTTCAGATTTTATTGCTGTCTACCCAATGTATTCCACAAACTTTCATTTCACTCCAAAAGGGAAAAGAGAAAACTATGTAGCAAGGGCTAAATCCTGCACCCCTCACCTATTGGCAGTGGCAGTTTTGTCAGAGTAAAACATACAAGATTAGGCCAGAAACCTACCATCACAAATGTACCCCTGTGTATAGATGGGAATTCCTGAAATCAACATCCTATTTTATAAGTTTAAATATGTTTACTACTTTAGGAGGTGAATGCTGAAGTTCTTAACCACAGGCATGCCGTCAGAGTCTAGCAGAGAAGAAATTATTATTGTCCATTTAAGAAGACAATCATTGTTTGTCAGTCCTTCCCTTGTAGGATAAAAGACATTGTTGATGTTCTGAATGTATACTCCATTTAATGAGGATGATGCTCAGATCGGCACTTAAATGCCAATAAATTAAACTACTAAGTATTTAAATTAGTAGTATGTGAAGTTCCTAAGTGATATTGCATACTTCATTTTATAGGAAATAACATTAAATTCTGCTAGGAATTTGTCAACACCATTCTTAGAAGAAAACATATTCTAAAAAGCCCAGTGAACACAATGAATGATTTAGGTCTTTTGTTCCTAAACTCTGAATTTCTCTTTATTTAATTAGCAAAACAGTTGAGAAAAGCTACACCTATGGGAGGAATGACTGTAACATTCATGTTTTCTCCTCATGAATCTATCAACACATGCTGATGATAGCTGTTGATGAAATGGCATGTGCCAGATCATCAAATCATTGTGTGTGAGGACATGTGTGAAGCAAAAACTCATTAATTGCTATATTCGACATCCCCTGTCCAATACGGAAAGCTGCTACCCCCTATCCCCAGAGAGCTCAGCTACAACAGTTACATTGCTGTTTCATATATTTTGTCCTTATTGTTTCAGATAAATATTTTTGCATAAATATTTCAAAACAATCCACTGATGAGAACATGAGTTAGGTAACTTCCCGTAAACCAGCTCTGTAATCAGTCAACAAGAACATGATTCTTACAACAAAATGACCACAATGATATCAGAAATAGTGCCCTTGCCGCCACAAAAAACACCAGTCTGAAACTTTTCCGACAAGATTGTTGTCCCATGGCGACTATGCACACTCTTGTTGATTCTGCCTCCTCAATTGAAAAGCAGGGCCATTTTTGTTGCTAATTGTATTGATCTTACCAAAATAAAGAAATCATTCAAACATACATGGAGGGGGGAAAAGGGCCAGGGAAACTATGGGAACTTTCTGTGTCAGGATGGGTGAGGAAACAGAAAGCAGGTAACTTATTGATAAGGGTTTATGCATGCCACAAAGGCAGATAAATGTATTGTCAAAACATTAGGGTGTGCAACCAGGAGCCATAGCTCCCGAGCTTCACTTTTGGTTCTGCCACTGACCCTTATGAGTAGTCATTTATGTCCTCCGCTTCCATAACCATTATTAGGCTGAATAATACCTATTGCACCATTGTGAGGCATACTAAAGGCTGTCCTTACTAGTAGAGCTGGGGAAGGATTCTCAGACTAATAGATTATTTGACCAAAAAAAAAGCAGTTTCAGCTTGACCTGTAACTATTCATAAACTATTGGTATAGTTTTGGCTATTCACAAAACAGACAGAGAAGGAGAAGGAGGTGGTGATGTTATTCCCCACCTGACAACCATTAGCCCAGTGGTTAGGGCACACACTTGGGATGTGGGTTCAAATCCATAGTCTGAAACAGACTTTCTTTTTATTCACCAAAATATTTCTGATTCAGTTCAACCCAAACGAAAATATTTTGGATTTTATTTCTTGAACTCCCACCAAACTGACAAATCAGTTATTTGCCTAGCTCTACTTACTAGAGGTTGATGTGGAGTCACACCACCACAGAGGAAGCTGTTTGTGATGACCGAGGCCTGAGTGATCAAACCTAGGGGTCACAGTCAGGAACCTGGGGCAAGACTCAAGCCAAGGGTCGAAGCCAGAATCAGTCACAGGTGTTGTCAGATGCCACCAGTGTGGTGCTCTGCTCTGTTCAATGATGATAACAGTTGGCTATGTGCGTGTGTTCCCTCTGTGTGCTGCCCCGGATCTGCACAGATAGCTGACACAGCAGACCCCGAGAGAACCACCAAAGACCACAGACTCTGATAAGGTACGAAGGCACCCGCCCAGGTTTATTGCCAAACGAAATACAGTCTCTAGCTCCCCGGATCAGATGTCTATAGTTCTGCTAGTACGTATGTGCTCCCTGACAATGGACCGGCTCAGTCAGTGGCAGGATTTACCACTGCCTCCTAGGCCAGACAAAGACATCCACTCAGGGATGCATTCTTATGGTACAAACAAGTTAAACATCACTCCTGACACATCAAGGTACAAACCCTCTGCGTGCTGGGGTGCTGCCTCTCTCCTGGTACATGTTGGTTCGAACAAACAAGTCTATCCATCATATTATCCTTTTGACCCTGTCTTTTAGGATGAATCGGCCTGTTCCTCATTATCTCTGTGGAATGCGTTTGTACCAAACTGTTCTGGTGCCATCCTGGCACCTGTTTATCCTATTAGGACTTGATACCCTTTAGATATGTGTATACGTCCAATTAACAGCCTTCTTCTTGCCAACTTTTGTGAGTAGGGCCTGCCTCTGGCTCACAGCTTAACTTTGCTTTATGTTAGCAAAGTCTTGACCATTACTTTAGTTCAAGCCTCAGTCCTCATACCAGGCCTCTGATACCAAGGTTTTATGTTTCAGGGCCTCATCTTACTACAATAGGTAGAGCAAAAGAGCAGGAAGCTGGACCAAGGTATGAAAATAGGAATTGGGAGCAGAGGAAGAGCTGGGATAAGGAGGACAGGAACTAGGCAGGGTCCAAAGTGGCCCCCAGCCAGGGATTCACCTAGTTGCTCAGATAACTTCCTGGGCCTCCTGATGGCTTAAGTTGTGCATCTGAGCCAATCTGTGGGGCCAGACATCTCCTCCAATCAGGATATTTTGTGGGCGGAGCCCAGAGTGAGCTAAAGCTCTGCTAGTCCTCTTCTTCAGTTCCAGCGAGCTGCCAGGTGGCCACTGCAGTCTGGGCACTACCTGGGGACCTGTAGGCCCGTTCAAGACCTGCAAGACCTCATGCTGTTAAAGATCCATATGTTTTCCAGAAGAGGGGAACCATTCTTTGCAAGGTTATGGTCTATGCTCTCATAACAGAGGAACACCAGGAGGATCATGGCTCTGTTACTTTCTGCCTTTCCATACTCATGCTGGAGAGGCTACCTCCCAAAACAACAGCAGCCCTGCCTGGGCAAGAATGATGGCTCTTTCAAGGCCTCCTTGAATACTCACATGGTCTGTGCTTTGTCTAGATGAGTTTCCTTCTCACTACACTGTAAGGTGACCAGACAGCAAGTGTGAAAAATCGGGACAGGGGTGGGGGGTAATAGGAGCCTATATAAGACAAAGCCCCAAATATTGGGACTGTCCCTATAAAATCGGGACACTGACATTTTGTTCATATTTTTTGCCCTTGCATAATAGGCAGAATGACACCACACAGACACCCTCCTATGCCTCCCAAAAATAAAAATAAAATATAAAAACCCATAACAAACAAAACAAAAAACACCAAACCATAGTTTGAACCCCAAAAAGGAGGTGAGCCAGAGACCCCATGAAGTCTACTAAGGACTTATAGCTACCAATTTTCAAGCAAGACACTCAGATACTGTGATCGTGAGAGTATAAAAACATAAGATAGATTTTTCTGTTCTTCCCCCTCCCCCTTTACTGGGGCACACAAAAATTGTTCCTGTGGACAGAGCCACTAAGATACTGTGGGGATAGGCATGGAGAAAGACGATACATGCTATAAAAGTGTGTTGTTAAATGCATAGAAAAAAGTTTTAATAAATGTACAATATAGCCATTAAAATTAGGTAGGTTAAATTAATAACACAGATTAGATATGGTGTGTTATTCACATCTAGAATTCAAATAAATTAGGTACCTTATGTCAGAGGATACAAAACAAGAAAAACTGACAAGATAATACTGAACAAGCATTCCTGTGGAATTCTATAAATAACAAATAAGCCACCCATCACAGGCTTAGAGTTCCACTCATTCTGAAGCCATGTAATGATAGTGTTTCTTGACTGTGCATGCTGGCAGCTAAAACAGGCACACATTGCTGAAGTGAGGGTGGATCCATATCTTAATTTCATTTTCTCTTCTCTCCCTTTTCCAGTTGTGTCTCTAGTTTTCAGTAGATTTAATTAGTATAACATTGAAGAACTTCTAAGATGTTATCAAACTATCTTGTCTAAGGAGAACTGTACTCTCCCAGAGTCTTGGAAGTAAAAAGTATCACAGCAGTTGCTTCAAAATTTGTTTTATTGGGGAGGGTTTTGTTGTCTAATCTGTAAGACACTTGACCAGGCTGGTTGCAAAAGAAGCAAGTCTTACAGCAGGTAATCTAGAGTGATATTATATTGGGTATTTGAATAAGGTACTAGGTGAGAGGCCTGAATCAGTGCAGTGTTGGTCTAAACAGGGCCGGCTCTAACTTTTTTGCCGCCCCAAGCATCAAAAAAAAGCGCCGCCCCGCCGACCCACCCCCCCCCGCCCAGCGCCGCGCCGCCGAACCCCCCTCCGCCCCCCGCGGAGCACCGCGCCGCCAAACACCCCCCGCCGATGGCCGCGCTGCCGAACCCCTCCCCGCGGAGTGTCGCGTCGCCGAACACCCTCCGCCGAGCGCTGCGCCGCCGGAACCCCTCCCCCACCGAGCACCGTGCCGCGCTGCCCCCACCACCCCAAGATTGGCCGCCTCTTACCAGGTGCCGCCCCAAGCACGTGCTTGGTTGCCTGGTGCCTGGAGCCGGCCCTGGGTCTAAATAATCTAGCTTTAAAAACTGGAAAAACTTGTAAGTCAATTTCTGCTAAATTTTGCAAAAAATACTTTTGAATTTTTTTTCCTTTGGAATTTTGAAATTTGAAACACATCCACCAATCTTACGGTCGGCAAAAATGAGGGGGTGAGAAGGAAGAGGATTGTGAAAATATAGTAATTATTTTTTATTTTACAATTTTGAAATGTCATTGAATTTGTAAAAATTTCAACCAGCTCTAGTAAAGCCTTCTCTTAACCAGGTTTTAAATAGGTCTTTATCTGTATCATGCTCCTGCCTTTCTTCTTTATAGAAGGAAATCAGAAGTTTGGGGTCTTTGTCCTTTCTTGTGCACTTACGCTCTAGACCAGGGGTTGGCAACCTTTCAGAAGTGGTGTGCCGAGTCTTCATTTATTCACTCTAATTTAAGGTTTTGCGTGCCAGTAGTACATTTTAACATTTTTAGAAGGTCTCTTTCTATAAGTCTATAATATATAACTAAACTATTCTTGTATGTAAAGTAAATAAGGTTTTTAAAATGTTTAAGAAGCTTCATTTAAAATTAAATTAAAATGCAGAGCCCCCCGGACCAGTGGCCAGGACCCAGGCAGTGTGAGTGCCACTGAAAATCAGCTCGCGTGCCGCCTTCAGCATGTGTGTCATAGGTTGCCGACCCCTGCTCTAGACCTATCCAAATCATGGTTTGAGTTTTCAGGAAAGTTGTCTGTTTTATCACCAGAGGAAACCCAGGTGGTTATCAAGCAAAGATTTTACAACTTCAGTAGTTAGTAAAGAGGAAGAGTCTGACTTCTAGGAATTAGGAGACCAAACTTTTGTGTTTCTTCTTTTGGATATTTGGTACTATAGGTTAATTCTTTTCAGGCCATTGCTATTGAATGCTTTCTGATAATAGCTGTTTTACACAGAGGTCTGTACAAATTGCATTGGATTAAACTAATTGCATTGGATTATTACTACAGTGAAGTGACTGAACTAGATACACTATCGCTTTAAAGCCCTGATTCTGCAAATCATTTAAGCATGAGTTTAAGTTGTCTAGAAAGCACTTAAGCACATTCTTATTTGTTTTTCTAATTAAATTCTCTGCTGTAAAGTCTACTTCAACTGTAGCAATTCTCTTCTAGATGGGCTACACTGCCCATGGGCTGCACTGCTGGTCTGCCAGTAAGGTCTGGTAGATCTGGGTAGGGCTGGTTCTAGGGCTGGGCGAACTGGGCAGTAGCCCTGGGCACCAACTTCCTTGGGGCTCCACCACACCACTGGGTGCTTCTTTTCCCCTCTCCTCTGACAGGCTGTTTTTGCTCCACTCTGATTAGCCAGCTGTTTTTGCTCTGCTCTGATTGGCCAGCCTTTGTTTTGCTCTGCTGATTGGACAGTTGTTTGGCTGTTGTGGGTTTTTTGTTTTTTGGGGGGGGGATTTTTTTGCCATACCTCTGCTAGGGGGTATGTGCCAAGCACATTTTTCACCCTGGGGGGCAAAACAGCTAGGGCTGCTCCTAGGTCTAGGTGCTAGAGGCAAAAACCACAGAGCCATTCTGTTCTAAGGCTGAGTGTTCTGTTACTGAATCTTAAATGAAGACTAGAACATTCCTTCCTTCACATGCTATATTATGTCACCTCAATTATTTGAGCTGAACTGTTTTGTATGTATTTTATCACAGGTCCACCAGGCCCACCTGAAGCCGTGACAATAGATGAAATCACTGACACTACAGCTCAGTTATCCTGGAGGCCAGGAGCAGATAATCACAGCCCCATTACTATGTATGTGATTCAAGCAAGGACCCCATTTTCTGTGGGATGGCAAGCAGTGAACACAGGTAAATGTAGCACTCAATAGTAACTGAAGTTGGCCATGAAAGAATTCTGTACATGTAAAAACTGATCCATCAGTACACACACATACAGAAAGAGTAAAGTTAGCTATGCAGCCAGAATAACTCATCTTCCAGCACAGTGATTACAACTGGTTGGGAATTTTTCACCAAAATCCTTTTTGTCTGAAAATGCCAATTCAGTGAAACTGAAACTTTTTCCTGGAACCTACCTGTTTAGATAAAACTTTTATCAGGAAAGGTTCCTCAGGTCTGGGAGGGAGAGAAACAGACATACGCAACCAGTCACCTGCTCCAGGATAGCCAATAGCCTGGTGCTCAGGGCACTTACCTGAGATGTAGAAGACACAGGTTCAAGTTCCTGGTCTGAATCAGGAATTCTCCCCTGGGTCTCCCACGTCCTAGATGAGTGCCCTGACCACCTGGCTATTATGAGGTGGGTCTCTCCCATTTTTCACAGAAAAACTTCAGAAGGTCTCAGGTTTGTCTCAAGATGGAATGGGGAAAATGGCTGAAATTTCAAAAAGTTTCATGGAATGGGAAAACCACTTCCTTTCCAGCTCTAACAGCAATACATTTGGTCTTTCTTAATCCTTTTCATGATTTGCCAACCTTGCTGTGGTATTACTCAGCCAGTTTTTCTCATCAGTTTTTATGCATTGTATTTTCGAGGAAAGGTTTCATTCCATTCTTTCAAATATTACACACTGCTACACTGGTAGGGTGACCAGACAGCAAGTGTGAAAAATCGGGACAGTAGGTGGGGGTAATAGGAGCCTATATAAGAAAAAGACCCCAAAATTGGTACTGTCCCTATAAAATCAGGACATCTGGTCACCCTGTACGCTGGTGATGTACAACCATGACAACAACTATGGTACTGTAAAGACATCTTTCAGGTGACAGACAGTGTCATCCGGAGTACCATCTCTTTTGGCGGAATTACTTTCTCCACTGTATATTTGCTCATTCTTAAATATGTTCATTTGATTCAACTAATTGTTATGAAAGACACAATTTATAAAAATTGTTTCAACTGTTGTAAGCAAAAAGTTCAGAATGCTACAGTATGTATGGAAAGCCTTCTCTACACATGAAAGTTGTACTGTTTTTTAACCAATCCCGTATAGTTAAAACTATACAACAGAGAACATAGTTACACTGATATAAATATGCTTATACCAGTATACCTATTCCTGCATGGGAAGGGAAATAAGCTATAATGCTATAAGGCACCTTCTTACCTGTGTAACTGAATCCACACTAGGGCTTGTACCAGTATAGCTCTATTAGTTAAACCAATAACCACCTAAACAAAATAATCATATGGTACAAAAACTGTGTGTAGATCAGGCCTAAGTTGTGTTACCTTTTAATGAGACCCTATAAGGATACTGTGGTATTTCTGTGAGGATGAAAAGTCAATTTCTAAAGCATAGATTTCCTTGATGCCTGCATATTGTTTGTATACAGCCTGCTTTGCTTCCCCATACTAAGCATTGACAAAAGAGTAAAATGGGAAGACACACTACGGGCCCAGATTCATAGTCCTTAATCGTTCCGCTCTCAAGGTGATCTTCCATTGTTTAATCGTTTCAAGACTGTGCCCATAGATCAAGAGGCTACTGTTCTTCAATGACTGAATATGTGTAATTGCTCTTAATGTCCAACTCTCACTCTCCTAACCTGGGGGTATATTTCAGTTCCAGATATCATTGATGGCAAGACATTCACTGCAACCGTGGTGGGATTAAACCCTTGGGTTGAATATGAATTCCGAGCAGTTGCAGCCAACCTCATTGGGATTGGGGAGCCAAGCAGACCCTCAGAGAAAAGAAGAACTGAAGAAGCTCGTAAGTAGTAGAAAGGAAGCCCAACAAAGTCTTTTTTAAAAAGCACCTTGCCATAAGTAGTAGGTTACCTGGAACAAGGTTAAGAAGTATTTTCTATATGACAGTTATATTATCTAGTTTCTCCTCTGCCTCATCGTATAACATTCACAAAGAGCACACACAAATAGAGTAGAATAGAATTAATAGAAAAAATGAGGCCCAAGATGGGCTTTATTCCATGCTTTCCTAGAAGTACATGACTGGGAAGAATTCCCCCAATTCCCCCATGTCCTCTATAGCCCAGCTGACAAAGGGCATTTGAGGAGAGGTGAATTCAGCTTCCTCTGAAGATACGATGGATCACTGATGTGAACCAGTCTAGTAATCCCTGTGTTGTCCCACATTTGTGCGGAGGAAACACTCTAGAGAGTAGAGTACAGTATGATGAGATCCTTAAAAGGCAGCCTTATAGCCAAGGGGCTTTCAGAGCCCCTTTATGCTGCTCTGGCCCTTTCACCTGCCCTAAAGGTCTTGGAGCAGGGTTGGAGATATCACCCCAGGCAATTATCACTAGGACTGTTCATTATGGGTCCAATCTTGTAGTTCTTGCTCTGTCTTAACTCAGGAAAAATCCCTACTGACTGCAGGATTTTGGCTCTAAATTGAAAAGCAGGAATCAATATTGTGAAAATAAATGGACCTTGTTATATAGAAAATAAATATTTAAAACAAACAATTAGCAACTAGATACATGGATACTAGACATGCTCTTTGTCCATCTGACTGACAAAAAACTGGAAGTGTCTGTTCCCTGTGCTCCTTTTGATAGTCAGGCTCATGGTCCCAAAAGGGAAAAGTCACAAGATGCCAGTGCTACATGTGCCTCTTGCTTTCTCTGTTTAAAATGAATCAAACGTCTAGCTTCAAAATTAATAGCTTGTGCTTTCCATGCTACCTACTGTAACATTTCTTTTACACAGTTCCTGAAATCACCCCGGCTAATGTCAGTGGAGGTGGAGGGAGCAAGTCGGAGCTGGTCATTACCTGGGAGGTAAGTTAAGTATAAACCAATGGGAGAATTAATGCATCTGTTTTATAAGGCTGGACGATCGAGGTGCTAAAAGAGCACTCAAGGACGATAAGGCCATTGCGGAGAAACTAAATGAATTCTTTGCATCGGTCTTCATGGCTGAGGATGTGAGGGAGATTCCCAAACCTGAACCATTCTTTTTAGGTGACACATCTGAGGAACTGTCCCACATTGAGGTATCATTAGAGGAGGTTTTGGAACAAATTGATAAATTAAACAGCAATAAGTCAGCAGGACCAGATGGTATTCACCCAAGAGTTCTGAAGGAACGCAAATGTGAAATTGCAGAACTACTAACTGTAGTCTGTAACCTGTCATTTAAATCAGCTTCTGTACCAGGTGACTGGAGGATAGCTAATGTGACGCCAATTTTTAAAAAGGGCTCCAAAGGTGATCCTGGCAATTACAGGCCTGTAAGCCTGACTTCAGTACGAAGCAAACTGGTTGAAACTATAATTAAGAACAATATTATCAGACATATAGATGAACATAATTTGTTGAGGAAGAGTCAACATGGTTTTAGTAAAGGGAAATCATGCCTCACCAATCTACTAGAATTCTTTGAGGGGGTCAACAAGCATGTGGACCAAGGGGATGCAGTGTATATAGTGTACTTAGATTTTAAGAAAGCCTTTGACAAGGTCCCTCACCAAAGGCTCTTATGCAAAGTAAGCTGCCACGGGATAAGAGGGAAGGTGCTCTCATGGATTGGTATCTGGTTGAAAGATAGGAAACAAACGATAGGTATAAATGGTCAGTTTTCAGAATGTAGAGAGGTAAATATTGGTGTCCCCCAGGGGTCTGTTCTGGGACCAGTCCTATTCAACATGTTCATAAATGATCTGGAAAAAGGGGTAAACAGTGAGGTGGCAAAATTTGCAGATGATACAAAATTACTAAAGATCATTAAAACCCAGGCCCCAGGCAGACTGCAAAGAGCTACAGATGAAGTTTAATGTTGATAAATGCAAAGTAATACACATTCGAAAACATAATACCAATTATACATATAAAATGATGGGGACTAAATTAGCTGTTACCACTCAAGAAAGAGATCTTGGAGTCATTGTGGATAGTTCTCTGAAAACATCTACGCAATGTGCAGCAGCAGTCAAAAAAGCAAACAGAACGTTGGGAATAATTAAGATAGGGATAGATAATAGGACAGAAAATATCATGTTGCCGTTATATAAATCCATGGTATGCCCACATCCTGAATCCTGTGTGCAGATGTGGTCGCCCCATCTCAAAAAAGATATATTGGAATTGGAAAAGGTTCAGAAAAGGGCAACAAAAATTATTAGGGGTATGGAATGGCTTCCGTATGAGGAGAGATTAATAAGACTGGGACTTTTCAGCTTGGAAAAGAGATGGCTAAGGGGAGATATGATTGAGGTCTATAAAATCATGACTGGTGTAGAGAAACACTTCTAGATAAGAAAGTGTTGTTTACTACTTCTCATAACACAAGAACTAGGGGTCACCAAATGAAATTAATAGGCAGCAGGTTTAAAACAAATAAAAGGAAGTATTTCTTCACACAACGCACAGTCAACCTGTGGAACTACTTGCCAGAGGAAGTTGTGAAGGCCAAGACCATAACAGGGTTCAAAAAAGAAATAGATAAATTCATGGAGGATAGGTCCATCAATGGCTATTAGCCAGGATGGGCAGGAATGGCGTCCCTAGCCTCTGTTTGCCAGAAGCTGGGAATGAGCGACAGGGGATGGATCACTTGATGATTATCTGTTCTGTTCATTCCCTCTGGGGCACCTGGCATTGGCCAGTGTCAGAAGACAGGATACTGGGCTAGATGGACCCTTGGTCTGACCCAGTAGGACCACTCTTATGTAGTGTGCAGTACATGCTGCTGATCTGCTCACTCTTATGTAGTGTGCAGCACATGATGCTGATCTGCTCACGCCGATTCTATCCCATTGTATTTCCATTCTCCAGTGGAGATACTGCTGACTTACACCTGTGTATGTGAGCACAAGACCACATTTATTGAAAAGGTTCCTGCCTTCGATTCAATTGGACTAAAATCCAGCCTGTTCTTCCATGCCCATGGAAGCTCTCCAAGCAATGGAACTAATGCATATTTGTTGTGCAAGGCGGGTGGAGCTGGCTGTGAGTGGGCGGTGCAGGATGTGTGCACTACTGTGTGGCAGTGAGCTCAGCTCCACGATGACCCCTGCACATGAGCACGGACAATGGCAGAACACGGATGGGCTGAGCTAGAGGGTAGAGAGAGAGAGAAAGGATCCTTTTGTCCTCCACCCCAGGAAGCAGCTCCATGGCCTGGGGTCAGGAGGCAGGATTCCTCCACTCTTGGTCCTCTACATACCTGCCCATCATCTGATCTGGTTACTCAGGCCAGCCACTGCACAGAGGATTAACCTTGGTGTATAAAATAAGTTTCAAGAGGCCAAATCCTGAGAGGTGGTGAGTTGTAGGTGATTAGCGCCAGGCTGAAGGTGGCTCTAATGATAGTGCATCATATAGAACTTGCAATACCAGCTGATTTCAGTCTATCACAAAGCCGAGAGAAGAAGAAAACACAGATGAAAAATTCTTGAAGGCAATTGAGGGTGAAACATTCGTTGTTTTGACTGCTCTTATTTTCATATTGTGGTACGATGGAGTGAGTTAAACTAGCCATTAACGTCACTAGATTTGATACTGCCCACGCTCAGCACTTCTTTTGAGCACCCTGGCAGCTGTGAGTCACCAGAGGTATTTTTTAAGATTTTTAAAAATCTGCAAATGTGTTTTTATCCTCACTACATGGCTCAACGTGTTGAACCTTATCCTCCCTTGGACTAATTAGTTTCACTGAATCCCTTAAAGACACTCAGTATACTTTTTTTTTTTTTAAGTATTAGAGAGATGTCAAAAACATCATCCATGACTTTGAATCATGCTTTGCAAGTATCTTAGTTTAGGCTCCTCTAAAATGATCAGCACACAGTCATTTTCTTTTCTTTTTTAAAAAATCCATATAACACTGATTATGGAACATTCATTTAAAGTAACTTTTTTTTTTACTCTGATATTCAGAAAAAGCACACACTTAAGATCCGTTAACTTTAGTGAGACTAAAGTACAATAATTGAGTACTATCCTGTATAGGGATCCTTTTACTGACTTGGGGCTTTTACTGCTGATGTTCCTTTTCTAAGGTTAAAAATATGAAGCTAGGCAATGGCAGCATGTACAAAAGTGACCTGAAGGGGACAAATCTCTTCTTCTAGATGTGATACATCATTTGCCTGCCATGACTTTTATGACATGTCACTCACTGCTATCTTACAGCTGTTAGTATACTTCACTTTATGCTCTTTGCCTGAAAACAAGCTACTTACCACGACCAGGAATTTGGAAACTGCACACAGAGTAGCCAGAGGAGTACACAAGCTAATGCCTTTGATGGTTAGAAAGTCAAAGAGCTGAATAGTAAATACACATGGTTGATGTCAGTTTATATAAACGATGGAGCCACATGTTAACTTAGAGATGCAGATGAGAAACTCACTGAAAACAAATGGGAGCTGTTCTGCGGATTTAATTTACCTTGGATATGCTACAGAGATAGGTGCTATCACAGGGCTGTAGCCAGTCCTAAGAGAGGTAGACACAGGGCCAGTGCAACCACTAGGCGAACTAAGCAGTGGCCTAGGGCGGCAAGTGGTTGGGGGCGCCCGGGGCCGTCCTCAGGCATAGGCAGCTGGGTAGGGCACCTGAAAATTTGGGGCACCACTGGGTCTTAGTGTCCACCCTACTGGTTTTCCTATCCCTGTTCTGACCCTTCCTGCAGGCTCTGAGTCTTCCTGGGAAGGGGATCTAGTAGTTAAAAGAGAAACAGTCTCCAGCCTGCCAGACCTATTAGCACAACACTGAAACTGTTAAAGAGCCATTCAAGGGGTAATGAAGACACTTAAACAGGCATTTGCCAACCCCCAGGTATCTACTGTCAGTTTCTGAATGTACTGACAAAAACAGTTGTGCATGACTGTAATATTTACTCAGAACATGTCAGTCTACAGGACCTTAGTTTAAAATTTGCTTTAAAAATATTTCATTAGTGAGTTGGTGAAGATTATAAAATCACATCTCTAAAAAATCCTTGTATAGATTTTTAGATGCTCAATCATCTTTAGCCTTAAATGCTTGGATCTTCAGACATATGGTTTTTTAAATAAATTTTTCAATAGACCACCCTTATCTAAAATACACATTTTAATTACTATAGTAAAAAAAACTTACTTCCAAAGTCTTCCTGTCCTTTCTGTCCATCCATTTCTCCCTTCACCCCCTCTCCCCCCTCCCACCCCCATTGAAGGAAGCAACAGCCCTTTGCTTCCAGATAGCTGGACAGAGTTTCCCTTTCTTTACTTCTGACTATCTGATGAACTAGTTTTAAGCAAAATCAGTACCTTAGTAAGATATAAAATCCTTTGTTATGCCTAAAATCTTTGGAAACATATTTTTTAAAGTTGGTGAAATTTCATAAACATGTGTATTATTATGGAGATCACACACAGTAAATTAATGTTCCCTTTTTCTAAAAGCAATGAACATTGTTATGAACACACTAAACCTCTGTGACTGATTAATTTAAAATAATGTCTGTTTCAGTGAGTTAAATATGTAGTAATCTGGAATGATGACTTTATGAAGGTTTAAGAGTACATTTAAAATATAAAATCAGCTTAGAAATACTGATTAAGAAAATGTAAAACAGAGAAGAGCTGCATCATGGATTCCATAATATTTACTGTTGTATTCAGCAAGACAGCTGACTCACCCTTACTACAAAGTTTTTGCAAATAAATGTCTGACAAACTTCAGGGCATATCAAAAAACCTGTGACTGACATTTTTTATTCCCAAGTTTAGTGCTTTTAATTAGGTACCTTCTGCATGTCCATTCTGCGTGAGGGAGAGGGTACAGGGGTCTCTGCAGGGAACTGTGACTCTGCGCCACCATGAGGCGGGCCGGACATCTTGTTGTTCTTTCTGCCTTGTCCCTCCACTCCCACCCCCACCGGGCTGCAAGCTCAGGCTGCCGTCGGGCATAGGGGCCCCAGTTTAATAATATTGCATTAAACTTGCAGGGGGTGATGAGCCCCAGCCATGGAGGAGCCGGCGCGGCGCAGCGCAGGGGGGCAGGAGCCCTGCAAAGGCTGTGGCGCTGCTAGCAGGGAGCAGCCGCGCCCCCCCACCCTTCCTGCCCAGACTGCGGCCTGGCGCCCCACCGGGGGGCCCCTGCAGACTGCAGCAGATGCATGCGGGCAGAGGCCCCTGTACGCCCCCCAGTTCCCCCCCGCCGCGCTCAGGCTCTGCGGCTCCCGGGCATGTGAGCCGCCGCCGGGGCGCGGGGCCCTGAGACTGCTCCGGGGGGGGGGGGGCGGCGGCGGCTCACACTCCCGGGAGCCGCAGAGCCCGAGCGCAGTGAGGGGGGAGCTGGAGGGGTGCACGGTGGCCTCTGCCCACATACATCTGCTGCAGGAGCCCTCAGAAGTCAGCTCCTCCCTGCCGAGCTGCTGCAGCGGCCCAAGCCCGGCAAAGCTAGTGAGTGGACTTGGGGCGGGGGCCGCCGGGGTTGGGTGGGGAGGGGAGGGGCTCGCGGGGGGGCTGTGCATCCTCCAGGGCAGTTCAGGGGGCAGAGAGGGGGGAACCTGGTCTGGGGAGCAGCCCCTGGGCACGGCTGGCCCCTGGGGTCTATAAAGGCTCGTTGGGATTTGCCCCTCAATGAACCGATGTTGGGGGGGGGGGGGAGTGCGCAAGGTGGAAGTTTCGCCTAGGGCGCAAAATATCCTTGCACCGGCCCTGGGTAGACAGTTGTGTCTGCAGGTATGATGTGGCTCAGAATGTTTTATACAGGAATTTCTATATGAATTTGAGGAGCTGCCTTGCAGATATTTGGCAATTAGATGCTCTGGCCTCATTATTAGCTGCTCCTACTGTAGAACCACTGTTGTTTCCTGTTTTGAATGGTGCCATTTATGAGGGGGTTTCTTAAAGGGAGCAAACTGAGAATGGAAAGCCTGCGAGAAGGAGAAATAAAACCAGGCAATACCTGACACTACTGATTATTCTGTGTATGATCTGCCCTCCTTATAGACAGTGCCTGAAGAATTACAGAACGGAGGTGGCTTTGGCTACGTGGTGGCATTCCGACCCTTGGGCACAGTGAGCTGGATGCAGACTGTAGTAGCTTCTTCTGATGCCTCCAGATACGTGTTTCGAAATGAGAGCTTGCCGCCATTCACGCCCTATGAAGTTAAAGTGGGCGTGTACAACAATAAAGGGGAAGGTTCTTTTAGCCCTGTGACAGTTGTATATTCTGCAGAAGAAGGTACAGTAGGCTGCGCACTGCACTTCCTTCCTTTGCATTGTCTTGAAATCCGATGCATGAGGCATGCTGCTAACTGTTTTTGAAAGGGTTTAGTATCCCACGTGGACACATCCGTTGATATCTAATCCTTGCTCTGATTTATTATAAATGGTGAGTCACAACTAATTCTTTTGATCGTCATTAAAATAACATGAATCACAGTGAAATCTTTTGATATTAATGGGAACGTAATATGTAATCTTGAAAGAATTCAACTGAGATTTAACAGGAATTAATGTCCACTGATTAGAAAATGTTTCTCTTGTCCTAATACCAATACATAGTGTGCTGGTTTAAGTGCCCCCAATGACATCTGATTAATTATTACACATTGGCATAATGAAATCCTGCCTAGCCCTGACGGGTCACCATTTTGAATTTGAAACATTCTTTTTGGCTACCCAGCCCCACTCTCTTCTAGTGAGAGGAGTAAACCCTGAAGTTTGTAGCAAAGTTAAGCATAGAACCTACACTGAGACCTTTTTTTCCCCCCCAAACTATACATATAGAACCCACCAGAGCTCCAACCAGCGTCTTTGCCAAAAGCCTTTCTGCTTCGGACATTGAAGTTTATTGGGCCTCTCCACGTGAGAATCAGAGTAAAGGAAGGATACAGGGTTATGAGGTATGAGAATAAAATGTGATATCAGGCTGGAGCAGACTTAATACTGATCATAGCAATATATAATTGAAGGTCACCTAAACACTGCTTCTTACACATGCATCTGCTGGCTGATGATGACGTAAAGCAGTGCTTGCTCACTGTTTTTCCCCGTTGTACACTGGAATGTCTCTTTTTAAGGTACAAAGGAAAATATATATGTAATCCATGGTGAAAATGGGTAGCAGTCTGTTGGGGGAGGGGGGAGGAATCTGCCTTCTCTAGGGCCTTGTGGAGACCATAGTAACCCGCAGTAAGTGCTGTTCAGTGGAAAATTGAGATCTATAAATTTTTTCATTTTCTCCAGCTCAGAGTCCACTGAAGGTCAGAAGCATTGACCTCTGGGTTTATGAACATTTCCAGTTGTGGTCTTCTCTAAGATGGAGAGAATGGAAAGATTTACAGAGTGGAGCTGGAACACTGTCTTAATACGATTCTCACTTCCAGGATGGTGAATGGCCCTTTTCCATTTGACAGTAGTTAAGGGCATGTTATCCATAGAGATAAATTTTACATTATTAATCTCAGGATTTCACTTACTGCAGTACCATATCTATGGAGAATTAAGACACGGATAGGCTCAATTACACTGAGTTAAGTAGGTAAATGTACATATTCTGTTTTTTCAGGTTAGATGTTGGAGACACGAAGATAAGGAAGAAAATGCTAGAAAAATCAGGACTATTGGTAATCGAACATCTACAAAAATCACTAATCTGAAAGGCAATGCATTATATCATTTAGCCGTCAAGGCATACAACACCGCAGGGACAGGACCCTCCAGTGCTACAGTCAATGTCACTACCAAAAAGCCACGTGAGTATTCATTGTGATAGATCATGGTCTAACACTGGGATCCCAACAAGCACTTTCCTTGTTGGCATTTTCCAGGTCTCTCTCTAATTTGAAGATGCTGTGAGGTTTTTTTTTTTCTGTAGCTATGTTCTTCCTGCAAGAGCTTTGTGGGGTTGTTGTGGTGGGTTGGGTTTTTTTAAACGCTTCTGAAATCATTACTGTGCAGAAAAGTTAAACATTCATATCATCATTCAAGGTAGCTATCTCTTCTGCTCATACTCACCGCAAGTAAGCAACAGAGTCCCTTTTCATTTATACCACTGTGTTGTGTAAGGGTATGTCTTCACTACCGGCCGGATCGGCAGGCAGCGATTGATCCAGCGGGGATCGATTTATCGCGTCTAGTCTAGACACAATAAATCGATCCCTGAGGGCTCTCCCGTCGACTCTTGTACTCCAGCTCAGCGAGAGGTGCAGGCAGTGTCGACGGGGGAGCGGCAGCAGTCGACTCACTGTAGTGAAGACACCGCAGTAAGTCGATCTAAGTACGTCGACTTCAGCTAAGTTATTCACGTAGCTGAAGTTGCGTAACTTAGATCGATTCCCCCTCCCAGTGTAGACCAGGCCTAAGACCTGCTCTGACCTAGAACACAGACCTCGGTGCAACAGCTCATTAACTTACCAGAGCAGTAGGATTCTGTGGATGTTCAGCTACTATGGTGATGGAAGCCATATAAGTATTTAGATGGATTAAGCTAGAAAACATTGCTACTTAACCATATAATACTTTGTATATTTTAATATAGCACCGAGTCAACCTCCTGGAAACATCATATGGAATTCATCTGACTCCAAGATTATACTGAACTGGGATCAAGTTAAAGCACTGGATAATGAATCAGAAGTGAAAGGATACAAAGTGGGTAACTTCTTAGCATGGGCACATAGGACTGGTTATTTATCTGTATTAACTGTCTCTTGACAGTAGGCCTGTGATGATTCAACTCCCCTGGGATTTTCACATTGAGTTTTGGTTAAAGTGAACCTGTCCATGAATCCATGAAGCTGAGTTTAGAGTTTGGAATAAAACTCAAGAGGAGGGTGAACATACGGCCTGGTTTGGCCGGAACAGTCCCTTTTTTAAGCCCTGTCCTGATCATCAGTTGGCAAGAGCAAAGGAGCCAAAAAAGTGGGTGCGACCCCTAGCGGGGCATGGAGGAACATCCCTGGATGACTTGGGTGAGCGGTTCCGGCCAGGCCAGCCCCACACGGGCGGGGAGGGGGGAAATGGCTCAGGTGAGTGGCAGGGGCCAAGGAGGATGAGCAGCACGGGCTGAGGGGAGCGAGCAGTGCAGGCTGGCCACGTGAGCCAGGAGGGGGGTGAGGGGCTCGGGGGGGATCAACAGCACAGGCTGAGGGGTGAGCAGCACGGGTTGGCGGCTCGGGGCCCGACCCTATGCAGAGGGGGTGGGGGGTTGGGCCAGCGGCTGATGCCAGCCCCACACAGAGATGGAGGGCAGGGCTCGGGCCAGCCCCATGGGGAGAGGGAGGGCACTTTGGGCTAGCCCCAGGCAGTGTCCATTTTTCCTTTTTGGGAACTATGATCACCCTACCCAAGAGACTTTTGTGTTGTTTGCATAGCTCTCCTGACCCAAGCAGGAACAATGCTGTACACAGTTACATAGCCCATTGTAACTATGTAGGGACATTCAGAAATAGATACAAAATCAACACGTAGTGGGCTTGTTCTATAATTAGTAAAGGGCATTCACCTCCAGAGATTCCTATCTGTGCCAGAAGGAAAGAGATTTAAACTCTAGCCAAGGCTCTATGGGAGCTCCTCTGGCAGAAGTGGTGAATTTTCTGGGCTGTACTGGCCAGAGCCGACACGCTCAGCCAATCAGGGGTTGGGGGCAGCTTGCACCACTGTACCCCTGCCCTTGACAGACTTGCTCCCTGGGGCTCACCAGTGGCTGAAATATGCCCACTAATTGCAGCAGACAAGTTAAAGTCCTTGCTTGATGGTTCAGCTTTGTTCATAAAGCAGAAGGAAGGAGGGTGTGAAGTCCCAGTTAGTAGCAATCTTGGTAGGGTATAAATTATAAAGAGAAAAATCTTGGGTAGAATTCAGTCCTAGAACTATGCCATGCTACACAAGACCTTACTTTGGCCTGAGGAAAGCAGTGATGGCAATTTTGCCAGCAAGTTACATTGAGTTTCAAGCTCTGCAAACCTTTTGCAATGGAACCTGAAACCACGGAAAATTTTACGAAGTTTCAGGTTTTGTTAGGAACATGAAACTCAAGCCAGATTCATTTACATTCATGAACCTAGGCCAAGTTTCGTGCATGTCTGTGCTGATATTTGACCAAATCTAGACCACGTTTTTGTATGGTCAAAACTTGTTTCCATCCAAACGCAGGCAAATCTCAGCAATTTTGGCCAAGCTTCAGGTTATGTTTTTGAGTTCAAAATTCAACCAAAAGTCAGCCTGAAATGGTGGAAGAGAGGCCCTCGTGACCTTTCCAAAGCCGTCTCATCCAGTAGTGTGTCTTTTTTGTAGCTCCTCTTTTTCTTTTGTGTTACAGTTGTACAGCCACATCATTGCATTTATATGCAGAGAGCAAAACCACTTATTTTTTTTCTGGAAATATGCTATTTTGTGGCAGGGTTTATATTCTAAATAAGTTGAATTTCCAGATCTTAGGAAAAGAAAGAAGGTAAATCAAAGAAGCAATTTATTCTGTGAAGCTGCTTGTGACACTACATCAAATACGCCAGTCCAGTTTTCTAAAGCACTATAATAAGATGTTATGACATCTCTAAATAAGCCACAGGATTTATTTTAGTTTGATCCTTAGTAAGGACTAAGGTGATACTGAATTGGATGGCTCTGGTGCCCAGAACTGAGAAAGGAGGCTTAGGGATCTTGCTAATTTAAGGAAAATCATATTCAGCTCCTTGCATTTAACAAGTATAAATTAAGGTGATCTCATGCTACTTTAGAGGAGGGGGAGGGAAGTATTTGCAGAGGAACTCAGTGATTCTGAATAAAGTTTATATGTGCCTGGTTAGCTCTTTGAATGGAAGGGTGATTTATGCCCGGCTCATCTGATCACAAGCCACAGCAGAATCGCTTTTGTTTTTTATTTTCCAGTAGAAGTGCTCTTCCCTGCTACTCCCAACAACCTAGTGACTAAAGAGCCCAGCAGCAGCACCTGTTCAGAACGATTGCTGATGGCTGACCCATAAATTAGATTGCCCTTTTGAAGCACACCCGCCTGGCTAAAGCTGGCTGTGCTGGAGAGCTTCTGAAATTGCTCCAGCTGATGGGAAAATGAAGTTTAATCAAGCTGAGAGGCAGAGGTGCTCTGCCAGTGACAAGGGCCTCTGCTGAGTGTCATGTGGCTTTATGACAGGGCTACCCATCAGAATTCCAACAAGAGCCGCGTTCTGCAAGCTCCCTCCATAGTTAGCCCTCAGTGCCCAGTGGCTTCACATCAGCACAAAGTGAAGAATTCACAAACGTGGCTTCCTAAAGCACCCATCAGGTTCAGATCAACACATCTGTGAAATCTGCCGTGCTTCTGATAATAGAGACAATTCTGTGCTCTAGGAAGGAAAAGATCAATAGTAAATCTTCAGGTTGTTATGGAGATGATCAGTTCTCTTTTCTCTCCCCCACCCATTCTCCACTCCAATGTTTTGCAGGTTTTATACAGATGGAACAGACAGAGTAGCACATCTGTAATCGAAACTAATAAAACATCTGTCGAGCTTTCTTTGCCTTTTGATGAAGATTACATCATAGAAATAAAGCCATTTAGTGATGGAGGCGATGGTAGCAGCAGCGAACAAATCCGAATTCCAAAGATATCAAGTAAGAATGTTGTCATTGCGCTTGTGTTTCCAGCCCATGGCGCATGGATTCTTAATGGATCAAGGGCCAACATTTTCAGATGGCATCCCATTTTTTTGCACACTAAAATTGAGCTGTTGGGGGCACCGTGGCCCACTTTGCATATGCAGAATATCAGCTGCAGCCCTAAAGAAAGGTTTTGTGCAAGCGTTCAGTCATAATGAAGGCAGGCTTCAAATTTGCCCAATTCCGCATGTACGCAGATAGGTATGCTGAGAAACAATAAACCGGAGACGAGACTGAGCTACAGCACTCATATTCAAACCTGAACTTTCCCAGAATTTGTGGGCATTCAAACCCAAGGTTTTGGTTTGACCCCTACTCAAGAATAAAGATATGCAACAGCATAGTAAAAAGGGTTATATTTTACTGAGCGTTTCTAGACTGACACTCTCAGGTTTTTTTTCATTTGTTATTACAGGTCTTGATAGTCTCTTCAATACACCTCTACACCGATATAACGCTGTCCTCGGGAGCCAAAAAATCTTACCGCGTTATATTGAACTTGCTTTGATCCGCCTGAGTCTGCAGCCTTGCCCCCCCCGGAGCACTGCTTTACCGCATTATATCCAAATTCGTGTTATATCGGGTCGTGTTATATCGGGGTAGAGGTGTATATATATATATATTGAATCTGTTGTTTCACTGCAATTTGTGATCAGAAAGTGTCCAGTATGAAGTGCAACAACTTATTAATTTATACTGTCGCGTTATATCAGTACTTCACTCTATGCTGTGTGCATATATACTTATTTAGGGAAATGGGGCTTTATCTCCATGTAGAAGTTGATATTTTCATTTTCAGTAGAGACAGGAGTAGTTATTACAATGCACTGGTCTTATAAAATGTCTGTGTTCCACCTTCCCAAGTGATTTCCATGAGTGATGCTACAGCTGGCAAACTGATTTACTCAGGTGGGTGGGGGAGTTTATGGCCATGGGCCAAATCCTGCCATCATAACTCAGTCAAAACTCCCACTGAAATAGGGTGGCAGGATTTGACATATACCATGGGAAAGTCAGGGGGAAAGCCCCGGTCCACCTGAGATGGCTGAAATTCTCCAAGCAGGATCAGAGCTGATAGGGCAAGACAGAGCTGAAAGTTTAGGGAAGTGATGCTAGGCTGACTGTTTTTGCAGGTTCTTCAAGCCTGACCCTGGCATAAATTTGTCAGAGGGGAGGGTGTTTATGGATGTTCTGAAGGGAATTTTTAAGACTGTGTCACTTTTGCTTGCAGTGTTTGACTAGGTTTGGATTTAAATCCAGATTGGTGGTTTTACTGGGAATCTTTCATATTTCTCAGAGTTCTGGATGCTACATTCACACTAATCCATTGTAAGGGCCTGGTTTTGCCCTTACTTACAGAGTAACTCCACTGCAGTCAGTAGAGTTACAGCAGTGTCAAAGGTAATAGGCTATGATTCTGATCTTATCTATGTAGATATGTACCTTGCTTATCAGGGCCGGCTCCAGGGTTTTGGCCACCCCAAGCAGCCAAACAAACAAACAAACAAAAAAGCCGCGATCGCGATCTGCGGCGGCAATTCAGCGGAAGGTCCTTCGCTCCGAGCAGGAGTGAGGGACCATCCCGAATTGCCGCCGAACAGCTGGACGTGCTGCCCCTCTCCAAAGTGCCCACCCCAAGCACCTGCTTGGTAAGCTGGTGCCTGGAGCCGGCCCTGTTGCTTATACAAACAAGTCAGGAATCTAAGCGTCAGTCACAGAAAATCATAAGATCAAAAGCCAGTAACACATACGCTATTTTTCTGTGATCTAAAATGGAGTCACAAAATCTATCAGACCAGATTCCAAGCTGGTATAAATCAGCTAGCTACATGAGGATCTGGTTCATCATGCCATGTTGGTATGGTGTTTGGTAACTTGAACTTTGTTCTATTCTAAAGAGAGATATTCCCTAAAGCCATAGAATTTTGAATGTACCCTTGAATACAAATGACTGGGGAAATTCAAGTACAAACCATAATGCAGAATGGCTAATGAAAGTAGTAGGTCCCACTAAATAAACAGAATCTAGAAGGGGAGAAGAGGTTGATTAGGTCCAAGAAAGAGAAATTCCATCCCCTCTTCCCCCTGTGTTCCTCAGACTGGGACTGTGAGATTTACAAATTTTGGGCATTCAATATGCTTGGCTAAAGTGGATTGATTTCTTTGGGAGTTTGACCAACCCTGTGCCTGTACTTATGATATCCCATCAGAAGGCTGTTGTAGTAAGATTCCAATTTGCAAATGTACAGTTTGGCTAAACTTTGCAGGAACATCTGAACTCTTGGGTCTGTAGCCAAACTTACTTTGAACTCTGGACCTGCGGAGGTGACCACCTCCTCGTTTGTTTGTTACCCATTTGTGGTGTTACCCATTTTGCTGTCGAATGCATTTTGGACTCATCATGACAGGATTTAATGGCTGTGGGCTGAATCCTGCTCTCCTTACTTTCTTTTCTCTCTCCTTTTCTCAGATGCATATGCGAGAGGATCTGGTACTTCTACTTCAAATGCGTGTACGTTGTCAGCCATCAGCACAATAATGATATCTCTCACAGCTAGATCAAGTTTATGACAAAAATTACATAAAGGACTTCCTGTTTATAATATAAGCAACATTTAGCTAGTTGTTTTGAAGACACCCAGTACTAAGTAATATTGTTGTTCAAGTACATCTTACTACTGGAAAAAAAATGTTTTATGCTTCTTTAGGAATGGCATTATACAGTACTTCCTCAAAGCAAATATAGCTTTGTTTGAAGTTTCCTTGGAAACTCTGCAATGCACTGAAAACATCTGTAATATGATGTTACCAAAGCAGTTTACATATGTCCTTATATGCATATTTTTTATTATATATTTAGTGTTTTATAGAATTTTTTAAAGTTAACATATGATGTAGATATTAATTTTTCCTCTGCTATAAAATGCTACAGATAACACTATCATAAAAAATATTGTTTGGAATTTTTTCCTTTAAAACTGAGAGTTCAAAGTTGTTCTCAGTAAATTGGTTACAAATTGATTGTACAGTTTTGCAAGGGTACACATTGGGAGAACTGTTTAGGA
The DNA here is from genome assembly GCF_002925995.2 of Terrapene triunguis. Lineage (NCBI taxonomy): Eukaryota > Metazoa > Chordata > Testudines > Emydidae > Terrapene > Terrapene triunguis. The sequence goes on from NW_020664440.1 coordinate 12,891,470, forward strand.
CTTGGTTCGTAACTCAAGGCAGCTGTATTTAAATGACAGTTATGATGGTTCCTAAGTAAAATCAAGTGCTTAAGATATTTTTTCATTTTGGATCAGATGAGTGTACAAGATAAACCTGAGATAATCTTCAAGAACAGCTACAGTCTTCAAAAATAAGTATACAGATTTTTGTTCCTAGCCAATACTTTAACATCATATATTAAGCTTTCATTTTATTGTATTTAAGTAGCTTTGTCTTGATCATAATTAACATTAAATTGAACATTAAAGTTGATATTACATAGTAATCTCTTCCTATAGTAACATAGACCAAAAGTTACTGCAGCAAAAGAAGGACCAGATTCTGAGCTTTTACCTTGGTGTAAATCCAAAGTAATGCCAGTTTAAATCAATTATTTTACTCTGGATTTACATCAAGGAAATTATAATCATAATATGCATGTCTTTAAGATTTAAAACTAATTCTGGGTTCCACTGTCTGAATATGTATTTCTTTTCAGTGTACATTTTAAATGTAATTCATAAATCTTCATAATTTAATCACAAAGTTATGTTTTCTTATATAATCTCTTTTGAGTGTCGGTCATAAACTGAATCTGACAGCTGTATCATGTTTCTAGTGAATAACTCTCTAAAGTACATTTTTCATATTAATTTGCAAAGTATCTTTGTGTGTATGGTCCCTCAATAGTTCTGTGCTAGGAAGTCTTTGTTTCTTTACAAACTCTTCATACAAATATGAAGTTTTAATATAATCATATTGGAAAATGACAATATCAACAGAAAAATAACTCTTCTTGAGAAAAGGACTGTTTGTTACTATGGGATCATTTTGTAAGTCCACTCAGATGGATCAATGCTGGTAAAAAGGCAATGGAATTTTCTATAAAAATTTTCAAGTTTAAATGCGCTGCAGTGCTTTATTTTTTTCCTGATAGCTTAAATTTGCCTGTAACTTGTCTTTTTTGCTTACAAAATACTACAAGTTAACTTTTAAACCTTCTCAATATATTTATTCAGTAACTCATAATTGGGATTCCACTTGTGTAAAAGTCAGGGGTGTTAACCAGAGAAATATTGTCAATATTTCAAGCTGTGTTCCTTTCTTAGTTTGATATGGTTACTTCTATGTAAACACAAAAACAAAAAAAACCACAAAAACAAGAAAATGAAACAAAAAAAAAAAGCCTATGTAGTTTTCTCCCCGGTGTAAATGATATTTATCGGTGATCTAGCAGATGTAATCTTTTTTTAAAGGTATTGGTAATAAATATTCTGTCATTTGTAAAGATACTGGTCTTTCAGGAGCATTTTTCCTAAATACCTGTTTATAATTTGAGACAAACTTCAGCACCGGTTATCTCGGATTGCCACTGACTTAAAAGTGGGAAGCAGTCCAACACAGAACTAAGGGGAGGCAGAGAAGTCTCTAGGCTTATTCTGCTTCCTACACTATAAAAAAAAGAGTATCTGATGAATTTTGGATGATTCCAAACTCTTGTGTAGCTCTGTGACCTTTCAGAGCTTATGTAAACTAATATCATAGAGTCTTTACTGATGGAGAATCTCAGTTAGCATCTCACTTTGATATGGAAAAAAGAAACAGATGAAATGTTTATCTTCACAAACCCATTTAACACTTCTGACAGTTAAGGAGGAAGGACACAAGCTACAAAAGTTCAGCAGGTAGGAAGGAACTGCAGTACAGGTGCCCAATTTGCTGATAATATTTGCAGATAGCGCAAATACAGTCCAGAGGATGAGAGGACCTTTCTTCTGGTGCCTGTGGGAATATTAATTCTGTACATAAGGATAAACTTTATCAAGATTCCTGCTGACTCTTGGTGTTACTGCTGAAATTTTCTTCTAAATGTTCATCCAATTCTAAGTTATACACAATTCCAATGAACCTTCACCTGAAAGGCTGTTGCTTTGTGTTTTACAATGTACATCCGGGTAGTTAATAGGCGGACTGCGGGCCAAATCCGCTTTCGAACAGACCCCAAAATCTTTTTATTTACTTTTTTTTTTTTCCTGGAGTCTGGACCTTTACCAAGAAATTTGGATCTTGACAAAAAATAATGGACTATCCTTGAATTGCGCAGGGTGTCAAGGATGTATATATCAGGGGTAGGCAACCTATGGCACGCGTGCCAAAGGTGGCACGCAAGCTGATTTTCAGTGGCACTCACACTGCCCGGGTCCTGGCCACTGGTCCGGGCGGCTCTGCATTTTAATTTAATTTTAAATGAAGCTTCTTAAACATTTTAAAGACCTTATTTACCTTACATACAACAATAGTTTAATTATATATGATAGACTTAAAGAGACCTTCTAAAAATGTTAAAATGTATTACTGGCATGCAAAACCTTAAATCAGAGTGAATAAATGAGGACTCGGCACACCACTTCTGAAAGGTTGCCAACCCCAGGTATATATCCTCATTTATACTGCAAGGGTTCTCTTTGATTCAATACTAGAGAGGCTAACAGTTTCTTTGAGATCAGTATTATCCTCAGTTTGTCAGTGCTGCTGGATTTAGGGTAATGGTAAATTGAAATGGCATTAAAGTCATGAGTTGGCATTTATATGGCCCATACTGCGGTTTCAGAAACTCAGTGTTCTGCTTGGGAACGTGATCTCTGGATCTAGATATGTGTTCTCACTGGATGCTGTGTGTTAAATTTAACAGTAAACAGACACTCCTCAAAAGGGTGTAGAGGAGAGTTAATTGCAGCCCTTATGTGGATTTAAAGAGGAGTCTCTATTGAACGGACCAAGCAAGAGGTCCAGGCAGAGCAACAGGCTATGCAAGCAAAGGTGCAAGATTTCCAGGCAGATCTTCCCAGTCTGATGCTAGCTGGCTTACCACTCGGTCCAACATAGCTCTTCTTACAGACTCTAACTTTCCAGTGCTCAGTGAACAAGCAAGCAAGGAGAAATGGATCTGCACAAGCTTCCCCGCATCACATATTTCCAGCAGAATGGTGTGGGGTCTGAATATCCTGCTGTATTACATTTCTAACATTGAATTTCAGGTGCACCAGTGTGTGAAGACGATATGATTATAGCACTCCAATGACGCTGTACATTTTCAAAAGGAGCCAGGCTCCACTTTATGATCAAGGGAGCTTAAAAATCAAATGGCCTAGTAGCATAACTCAATTTTAAATTTGCAATATTCAGTCAAGTTCAGAATTTAGTGGTAGGCATTCCCCGTGCTGCCTCTCCAGCTGATGTTATCTCAGATATTTTTGTGTTGATGTATATGATGAATGTATTGGGTTTGTGTATCCTAATTGAAGACAAAATTTGTGTGAAGTATTCACTTGGGTGTCTAGCACAAATGTACTGAACCTATTTGTAATTCAGAGCTAAAAACCCTGGTATAAACAGGCTCAATATTTGCTTCAGCACAGTTGCAGCCACCACGCCAGTGGTAAATTTGGCCCATCATCTCTGCCATATTACACGGTAAAGAGGCAGTAATCACTAAATGATAATAGTGCAATTAACCATGAATGTTATGAGTGTATTAGAAATTTTTCAGTGACTCAAATTACTGTCCTGTGGCTTAAATTGCTAAATGACAGTAAGGAATGACTTACTAGAGAGTTGTTTTTTTGTTCTTTTTAAATAAATGGCTAGTCCCTTTAAGCCACAGCAAAGCTTCCCAATATACATCTGCATAAGATAGGCAGTACTGTGATGTCAACAACAGCAAATACAATGGGCTAGATCCTCAGCTGGTAAAGTTAATGATTCTTTGTTGATTTATATCAGGTTAGGATCTCATCCCATTAAAAGAATAAACCCAGTATAAATCTGTGCTGTTGGCAGTAAGAGGTGCTGTAAGGAGGGGAAAATAGTGATTGCCTTGAAAAATACTTATTTCCTATCATCTGATACACACAAACATTTTGACTTCAAAGGGAAATTTACATCTTGAATATCTTTGACGATGTAATAATATTTAGCTCTTCCCTACTGCTGTTCATCTGCAACTCTCAAAGCATTTTACAAAGGGATGTGAGGTCATGATGCCCTTTTTACAGAGGGGGAAACTGAGGCACAGAGCAGCAAAATAACATGCCCACAGTCACACAGCTAGGAATAAAACCTAGGCATCTTGATTCTCAGTCCAGTGCCTTATTCACTGACCACACTGTCTCTTTCAATTATATTTACAAACTTGCCTGATTAGACTTTATTTCTAGAATCTTATTGGAAATTTTGTGGTTTAGACAAGACAACTCCTCTCTGGAGATGGGGTACCTGGATTTCAGAAGAGCACGTACCAGCATAGATACATGGAGATGCAGTATTGCTCACCTATGGGCAGAATGAACAAATCTAGGTGCCAGATCCTAACAGTTTGTTGCTGGATATATATCTTTCATGTTATATTTTATTTAAATGCATTGTTCCAAGAGCAAGGCAATGGCTGTGGTCTCCACACAGCATTTATATTCTATGGGATAGATTATGCTACCCTTACTCACACTGCATAATACCTTACACCACAACTAGTGTTGTGAGTAAGGTTTTTGCGATCTGGCCCTTCTTGAGCAAGTGAGACATTTCTACAAGTACTAAGAATCTGGAGCATTGTTTCTGGCTTTATGAAAATCTGTACACATTCTTGCATGTTTTCATCAAATCTTTGCAAATGTTTGTGTAATTTCCTCATGCACCATCCATCTGGCTCTTGTCAATAACACTAAAACTTGAAAGATTGTCTTTCGTTTTTATTTGAGACATTAATCAGAAACACAAATATTTGTCCAAGTACACCAGCCTAATATACCAGTCTTTTATGTTTGATCACATCACTAGCTTGGCTGGTAAATTCTGAGCATTCCAGGCAGTTTCTAATCACTCAACCTATAGTAATACAACGCAAAAATTATTTAAATATACTGCATAATCCCTGTGGTAGCCTTCTGTTAAAAAGGGCTTAATAAATGAGAGAGAACTAGATTTAGCATTCTTATATATTAGCATATTTGATGGCATAAAACAAATAAAATACATCAATAGCAAATGTATTCTCCTGTGTTCTCATTTTAAGCTTCTGTTGATCTAACACACTGTTTTTAGGCTGTTATATCTTGGTTCCTCCGATCCATTAAAATCACCTGAAGGGAGATTTTTAGGCACAAAAATTCAAAGGAGTCATACCAATTTACACCAGTTTGGGAACTGGCTAATTAAAGTAAAAAAAAAAAACGAGGCGTCCTTGTGGCACCTTAGAAACTAACAAATTTATTTGGACATAAGCTTTTGTGGGCTAAAACCCACTTCATCAGATGCATGGAGTGGAAAATACAGTAGAGAGGTCTAAATACACAGCATATGAAAAGACGGGAGTTGCCTTACCAGACACCTATTTAACAACAGCACCGGACAGTGGTGGTACTAACTTCCTGATAGTATTAGGAGAAACTCTGCACAAGTTGCCACACCTCATGAGCATCAGCAAAACAAGTTCCCTTTCAAGACAAAGTTGCAGGTTTATTTTACAGTGTGCTCTGTGGATTACACAAGGCAAGCATACAGATTGCAAGGGAGGCAACAAGATTAAACTAAAAGAACAAACACTGGCTTAAACTCTGCTTCATTGGGGTTGGACTGGTGCAACTGAGAGCTGAAATGTGTAGCGTATAATGTAGGCAATACCAGAAAACTGTATTGATTAAGGCTGGAATTCTCAAGGATCCTAAGGGAGCTGAAATTAATGGGGAGTTGGGAGCCTAACTCCCTTTGGCTCATTCAGAAATCCCAGGCAAGAGCAATAATATTTCTCTGAGGGTTTTCTTTCACCTTGTCACAGGGTGGCTGGCTGCCGTAAGTGAAATAGGTCCAGCTTCCCTGTGCCAGACGAGGTGCTCCCAGGCTGGATAGTTAAGAGGGCAGTGCAACATCTGGGGCTATAAAGGATCAGGGAGAATCTAAGAGGAAGAAAGACGGTGAGTCGAGGTTGCCAGAGTCAGTCAGGAAAAGGCAGGTGAGAACTGCCCAGGTCAGTCAGGAAGGGCAGGTGAGAGCTGCCAAGTGTTTCCTGAGGCAAGGTTGAAGGCGAGGAGAGCCACAGGTTGGATTTGCCAGCTGACCTCCCCAAGCCAGAGAGCCATAGCTGAAGGGGGCCTTTTTAATTGTTACACTCACCCGTCCGGCATTTCGGCAGCGGGTAATAAACCTTACCCCCAAAGACAGAAGCACCCGCCGCCGAATTGCTGCCGAAGACCCGGACAGGTGAGTGTAAAAAAAAAAAAAAAAAAAAAAAGCCCGAAACAAAATATCAGGACAAATGGCGTCCCAACCGTACTTTGGTTGGGACGCGGGACAAACTCCTCAAAATCGGGACAGTCCCAATTTTATTGGGACGTCTGGTCACCCTACGCTGAAGGCAGGAGGGGCATCGGAGGAAGGTGCTGGCTGGTTGTAAGCAGGAGAGCCAAAGCTGAGGGATGAAAGCAGGGGAACAGCAGTGGTGCTCACCCACTGATGTCTCCACTCTGCAGAGCTGGACCCAGGGGAACAGTGAGAAGGCTGGGGGAGCAAGCAGGGCTCCCCTGGTGAGGATGCTCTCCCACTCAGTTTTTGGTTTGGGCAAATGGCCAGTCCTCAGGTTAAAGGCATTCCTAGCACAACAGTACATTGCTGAAGATATCGGGCACTCAAGCACAGATGTTGTGAAGAAAATGCTCGAGAAGAAGCCATGAGAGGGCACAGGACATGCTCCAGAGAGGTGCTGGATGCCTGCCACTCCCACTGACTTCGGCACGTAGGCCAAGAATTTGTTTCGTCTGCACAAGCAGACCTTCCTCCGATGCCCCTTCCTGCACCTTCCTCCGATGCCCCTCCTGCCTTCAGCGTAGGGTGACCAGACGTCCCAATAAAATTGGGACTGTCCCGATTTTGAGGAGTTTGTCCCGCGTCCCAACCAAAGTACGGTTGGGACGCCATTTGTCCTGATATTTTGTTTCGGGCTTTTTTTTTTTTTTTTTTACACTCATCATTTTCAAAGTAATGATGACGATTTATTAGTTAAGTGCTGATAATGTGCTCAGCACTGTCTGTAGACGGCACGTAGTGCAGATGGGCTTTACGCTGATAGGCTAACCATTTCACAATGTTTGAAAGGGCAGCTACCAAGAATCTGTTGGCTTCCTCTTTACATGTGAATGTGTGACTTTTCCTGGTTTTCTGTTGAACTTTATAGATGTTGCCCTGAATGCTTTTCAGTATGAATTCATCCGTGTTTGAATTTGGCACAGTGATACCACTGCAGTGCACAAAGCTATTATCCTGATGCATAAAATCCAAGGTTGCATTGATTGCACAAGCAAAGAATTATCTGAATGCACACAATCACTTATAAGTGTGACTAGTTGTGCATGCAAAAAGCTAATTTGCGTGTGCAGTTATCAATTGCATGTGCAAATTAAGCAGCCTATTTTGGATGCTGCAGAAGGTAACCTCTTAAAAATCAGGCTCTCATGACCTCACAGTTTACAAACTCTTGTCATTTAAGAAGACCAGATGAGCCTGAGCTGCCATTATCCTGCACCTGTTTAGTCAATTACAGCAGTGCAAAAAGAATGCAAATACAAAGTTTTACACCCGTTTTGCACTATGGTAACTAACTGCACAAGGTAATGGAGAATCAGGCCCTGATGTTTGACCTCTGGTTAAATACTATGAAACAGAGTTCTGCACATCAAATTTCACACACACCATTAAAGCAGTTCTAATTACCAAAAGAAAAAAAAGGAAGAAAATCCACATTTTAAATTGAATCGAGTACAGTTTGCCTAATTAGGTAAGTTGTTAGTATTTGCTTATACTTCCATTGATATAAATTACACTTTACAGATATTAAGACACAGGTCTTGCAAACTAAAAAGCTTACAACCTAAGATGAGTTCAACAAACATGGGATGCTGAGGGAATTAATATTAAAAAAGGGAAGGATGGAGGGAGGATGGAGTTCATAGTACCAGCTATTAGAGCAGCTAAGGCAACAAAGAATGTATCATAATTGAGTTCCATTTTATATCATGGGGGGTTGTTTGTATGGGAAAAGGTGAGTTTAAAAAGGGAGTGGAGGGCAAGGGACTTGCGTAACGAAACACAAAGCCACCATCTCTTGAAAAAGTTCTTTCACTGTATTTTGATTTTTGAGTCTTTCTGGCTGTGTCCCTCCTGCACTCACAAAGAGCAAAGACTCAAATGTGATTTATGTAAGTGTGATAGTTCCCTAACCACTTCCTCAGAACATACGGTTCTAGGAACAAAAATATTCCACTTATCGGAGAACAAAACAAGCAATAGGAGACCAGTTCTTCAGCCCACTCTTATAGGGGTGGTTCCACTTGGCCAAATTTAGCTCCGATGTAAGTAGAGGTAGCTTCACTGAGGTTATTAGGGTTCTAACTCTTAGCTGCCAAGCAGAAGAGGTCTTTGGCTGTCACGCTTTGATAAGAGATGCTTACAGAATGTGTGACATTGCCCTCTGGTGTTGTCTGGACCAGTGATCTGCTAGGTCACTCCAATCCTTGACTCTGGGAGCCAGCCTTACCCTGCTCTGCTGTGAGAACCCCCACCCCTGGGCTATTCACGCACAGCCTCTGGCATGTAAGCTGCTCCCAGCTACTTGCAAGCGAATGACACTAGCCAATAACTCCGGTCCCAGAAACAACCCTAGGAACCTCCATCTTGAGGTGTCCAGTTATGTCCACTGGACACTGCAAGCTTATATAAGTTTGTCAATTTAACAAAGACATTGATATGTACCAGGCTTGTTATCCCAAGGGGAGTCTCTGACACGCTTCAAACCAAACGCACTGCTTCAGGTAGAACAAACAAACAGATGTATTAACTATAAAGGCAGATTTAAGTGATTATAAGTCAAAGCAAAACAAGTCAGATTTGGTCAAATGAAATAAAAGCAAAACACATTCTAAGCTGATCTTAACACTTTCAATGTCCTTAAAAACTTAGATGCTTCCCACCACAGGCTGGCTTTTCAGTCAGGCTCTCCCCTTGACCAGCGCTTCAGTCACTTGGGTGGTGGTGTCTGTAAGTGTAGGTGGAAGAGAGAGAGCATGGCAAAAGGTCTCTCCCTTTTATCATGTCCTTTCTTTCCTCTTGGCTTTGCCCCCCCTTCAGAGTCAGGTAAGCATTACCACATTGCAGTCCCAAGCTGCCCAAAGGAAGGGGTGACTCCCTCAAGGGTCTAACAGATTCTTTTGTTGCTGCCTAAGCCAATGTCCATTGTTCCTGTGAGGCTGGGCTGGGTTTGTCCCATCCATGCCCTGATGAGGTGTGAACTGCCTCTCTGTTCTTGGAGAGTTTTTGCCTGGGCTTGCTTTAAGCCATGAGGATACATTTTCAGCCTCGTAACTATATACATGAAATTATAACCTATAACCTTACTGTAACATCACTATAACAACCATGCTCAGTGCATCATGAGCCTTCCGAAGACACCCAACATGACACACTTTGCATTGGATACCACACAATCATTTTATAAAGATGAACGTGGGGGTGTAGGGTGTCCCCTCGAGGTACAGAGTGTCATAGAATGTACTCACTTTTTTCTTAAAAAGTGACATTTGTATGTGTTAGCTTGTAATTAAGCAACTTCACCTCTTGGAAGCAACATATTTTTCTGTCTTTGAAGCACTGATGATGGTATGATCTGAAGGTTCATCCAATCTAAGCTGTTGTCACTTGCAGTAACACTCCCGTTAATTTCAAGATCATGAATGGATTACAGATTACAAGAATTACAAGAATCTTCAAGGACATCCGAAGAAAGGTCTTCAACATAACTTCCAAGATCTTCAAAGCAACTTCCAATTTCTGTTTCCGTTTCACTGGTAAAGGTACGTGCTCTCTGAAACATAAACACTGCTTTTAGCTATCAAACGGTAGGTGAAAAATGATTTGAGCTACAGTTCAAAGTTCACAATGATTAAAAACACACAATTGAAAAATATATATTTTTGCTTGAGATTTAACCTCTGAAACTGGTGTATTCCAGGAGCAACGCACCCATTAACTTATCCAAGCAGTATGAAATTTTGCAGGGTGCGAAGTATGTCTCAGCAGGGGATAAATTGTGTAAAAGTTTATATTACAATTAACCCAGTTGCTGGTTGTGGCCATTTTGCTGACGCATGTCACTTTTGTCATGGCAGTGTGAGATCCATTGACAAAGGTCACAAATCCAGCTTTGTATAATATTGCCTTAACTGGCAGAAGAAAAATGCTAAAGCACTGACTGTGGGGAAAATGGCACTATCTTACTCCACAGATCTGCCCCAGATGCATTTGGTGTCATATCTAATTATTTTCATTGCAAAATCAATGCTTGACTTCTTGTTTTACTCTGGCCTGTTAGCTCCGAGAGGAGCAGTGTGGTGCACCATACCAGCATGCAAGAGACTTGGGGTTCTATTCCTGGCTTGGCCACTGTCCTGCCATAACCTTGGACAAGTCCTGTAAAATCCTGGTCTCACTGACTTCAGTGGGGATTTTGCCATAACTTCAGTGGGATCAGATGTTCACCCTTTTGTAAAGTGACAATGATATTTTCCCTCCTTGGTCAAATGCATTGAGATCTATGGAGGAAAAGCACTCTGAACAGTATTAGGAGAGAGTGAGGGGGCTATCCATCATATAGAAAATTCTTAAATAAGAATAGTGGTGCCAAATTCTGACCTCTGCACCCCAAATGCGCTTTCACAGGAGTAATTATGGGTAGAATGTGGCCTTGATACATGAACCAGAAAGAACACAGTTGGACTTTCATGATCCGAAGCTAAGTTTGTAGGGCTGGCAGAGAGAGAAAATATCTGTTTACTTGTAAGTTGAACAAAGTTGCCTTGGAGTCATTGAAACACAATAAATATGGAAATTGTGAATTGCCATTTTTACACAGGCCCTTTTCTGAGTTAACATTAAATATTTAAGAACTGATGGGCAGCACCATGATGCTGACAATCTCAGCGGAGACACCAAAATTGATCTGGCACAGAAGTGGTCCCATTAGAACAAACTAAGGCATGTCGGTGTGGTGGGGGGAAATTTGCACTGCTGGCTGCTCATGTTGTATTGTATTCTATTGCTAAACACAGGCCTTCTGCCTCTAGGGCTATCAATCTGGTTTCGTTCACCTGCATTAAATTTACTTTAAATAAAAAGATTGCTAAGTAAAACCCAATGCTGCTCTCAGTAACGTAAAATGCTCTTTGTCTCAGTTCACTTTTTCTAAAGATTGCTTAGCTGCTATGTTAATATTTGCTATTTCTCTTATTCTAAAATCAGTTTGTCATACCCAATCATGTTATTTTCCACAGTTGACTTTACTTTAATTAAAAACAAACTGAAAGCTTATACAATAATCTCTTAAGCCTGTTTCCTTGATCAGACTGTGGAATAACAAAGGAAAACTTTTCAGAGGGCGGGGGGAAATTAGAAGCAAGTTACTATACAGAATTCTCCATGAAAAGCCAAGGCGAAGTTACATCTTATCTGTAAGGCAATTATATTGTTTCAGGAATAGCAAACATAAGAAGGCATAAAAACTGCTTAATATTAAGTCCAAAGGATTTCTCATCAGTTTTCACAAAGTAAATCAGATCAGAAGACAGAACTTAGATGGTGTTTGCGTCCGTGCCAACACATGGCTATCTATCTATGGTACTTCCATATCCCCCATTACTGTAATATCTGAGTGCTCACAATCTTTAATGTACTTATTCTCACAGCATCCTTGAGAGGCCATGATCCCTATTTTACAGACGGGGAACTGAAACAGAGAGACTAAAGGTACGTACATTGCCATCGGGGGGGTGGTTGCAGCTGGAGTAGACATACCAACAGCATGTTGCAGCACAAGCTCGGAACCTTGGGTACCTACTCGGACAGCTAGCTCATGCTGCGGTCCGTGCTGCCATGGGTTCACTGCCATTCGTACCCAAGCTGGGTAGATTAAAGCTACTCAGGCATGTAACATACTACACTCACACCTCCGATTGCAGTGCCCCATTTGACTTGCCCAAGAAGTCCGTGGCAGAGCAGGCAATTGAACCTAGAGTTCCCAGCTAGTACTATAACCACTGGATCATCCTTCCGCCCCAGAATGTTTCCTAGAATACATTCTTTAGTGCTTTGTCCATTCAGGTTTCAAGGTTCCGATGTGATGGACTTTTCCAGCACTTCCCACCATTCCTCCACCACATACATCTTGCTGTCAGCAAATGTTTCCAGATAAATCTGCCTTGGTTTTCCCTTTCTTCATTTCATCAGATTAGTCCTAGTTACACCACTTGTACTATCCTATACAAATCTGCCATTAAATACCTCTGGACTCGAACTCCACTTCACGGTTTAGGAGACAGCTCCTTTCCCCATCGAAGCGATGGCAGCATCTGTAGCAATCTGGGCTCACTTTGGAACACTTTGTGGGCACAGCTTCCAAAAGTGAATTCTAAATCATAAGTGCAAATCCTATAGCTGACTAGGCAAGCTGGCGCTCTGGCCTTCCAATGGGTAGCTCGCTATGCACCTACGTGCCAGTTTGCCTGAGCAAATGTGTGATTTGGGTGCACATTTATGTGGTCACCCTTGAAAATCTGGCTATTTCTCTCAAACCCTGAAGGAATGTATATGGCTTCCCCTGGGCTCCCCAGTGGGCAAGCTACAGGCATGGCAGGACATATCATGCCTCACATTAGAAGGTAGTAGCAGGCCACATCCACTGCTCCCACACACACACACACACAAATACACAACTGTAGCCAGCCCTAGTCTAGCTACAGATATTTCTTCAAGCAAAGTCTCCTACCCAGGTTTGGTCCTTTTACCAGGATTTGGCCTTATACCTTGAACTTTGTGGCTTATTTTTAGTAGAGCTATGTAATATATAAGGCAACCCTTTAGGATTTCACAAAAATATACAATGCACAAACAGGGCTAGGTCTAAAGTCTTCACTAAAGTCAACAGATCTTTGCTCATTTAAACCAGTTTGAGAGTCTGGCCACAGTTGCCATAATTGCACACACAACTTCACTAACTGCAGGTGCAAATGGCTAATTCGGTTTCTACCTTGTCTTTTGCACTTGCAGTGAGGATTGTCTGAGTTATTGCATTAATTGCACACACAAATTACGTGCATGCATTTCTGCATGCACTAGTCTGAAAATGTGGCTCACAAGTAATATTTACATGGGAAGTTATAAACAGCAGGAAGGGAGTTCTTAATCAAAGCAATGTTAGTTGCTCTCCAGGAGGACAATACAAAAGAAATACAGGCTTAGCATATGTCTAGGAAAGAGGCAGCAGCTAAAGACTGTTAATTGTCTCCTCTGTGCAAATAATGTAACTCATTTCTTTTACCTGATAGCTCTTATTTAAAAACAGATTTTTTATACTGTTTTGGGGTGTTGGAATTGGTGGAAATAGTCTGCTCCATAAGTGATACCTGTGGAAACAGTAAAGCAGGTTTATGAAAAAATCAGTTGTTTTCTTCACTCTACCATGATTAACAATGATTTGATTCCCATGGGCTCTATTGTCACATACACTCAACTCGCCTGCCCGAACTCCTGCTCAGATTGACTCCTGCACAGGGAGGCGAGCAGGGGGGGGCTACTCACCTTCTAGTAAATGCCTGAGGCCAGAGCAATGAGGGAGGAGACTCCACTCACCCTAATGACTGGCCAGAACAGCTGACCTAGCACACAGTGAGTAGTGAAGTGCTGCTCAGTGAAAAAGAATGCAATAACTTATGCTTTTCCCAGGGAAAGGGGGAGGGAATGTGACTCTGTGTCATAATCTGTTCTCTGAGGTGCTCCTGGGATAGTGCAGCTGTAACCCATGTACCTAACAGAGAAATATCTCTTTAAGAGATCTATGGGGAAGGAGGTGGGGGTTTAGGAATGACTGGGTCATTGGTGCTTGGCAAATGCAAAATTAGCACGCCACACCCAGAAGTTCCTGAAATTGGGTGTAGTTTGGGACATGCGCAATAGGTTCCTTGTAGCTGGACTCCATTGAGGGTAAGCAGACAGGGCTTCTGCTTTGTAAAAGCCCATGTGTCCTGTATGGGTGGGTGGGCTAGAGTTTACTTCACTTCCCTTCTCCAGTGCTTTCAAAAACCCATCTCCCCTAGGAAAGCACATGGAGACCCAGAATTCAGTTGCTGAAGATTTTCAGCAAGGCTTGCACAGGCTCAGCCTCCCCAAACCAATTGTAAAAGGAATTAACTTAATTCTCAACTACTAACTTTATAAAATCTTATAACGCTAAAGAAACATAAGAACAACAATTTCTGCATTATAATGAGGCTACTTTATAATCCACATACATTATCTTCACAGTTATACATAAACATAAATAAAACAAAGTAAGGCTAAACAGGTCAGTCCCCACAGAAACACAGTGAGAAGTAACTCAAAAGCTTAGGTTGAGTTTATCAGAGTCTCAGTTACAGTGTTTGATCACCAAAATGAAAGTCTATAGTGTCTGCTCAGAAAAAAGCTCTATTTCACTTTCTTAATCATGTCAATGCAAATATGAGAATCCCACAGCACCATGACTTGCAGAACCCGCCAAAAACAAGATTAAAATCCCATAACCCCTTATGGAACCATATCAAGATCCTTACACCAAACTTTGATGCTGAGGCTCAATGTTGCACTTTCACCCAGGCTGGTAATCACCTACTCTGCAATATGGACACAGGGTCACTCATTTGAGTGCTGATAGTCCTCCACTACCTTCCCACAATTCCCCTTTTGTGCCCAGACATGATCCTGTGATCTCCGTGACAAAACTATATCCTTAATATACATGACCTAATTGTCCATTCCATCACATGCTGGTATGATTTAAGTGAAATGACACTGGTTTAAAACCAGTGCAACAATTAGGGTAATCTCTATTAATTAGATGCTCAGCTAGCATTACATCTGCACCACTTTCATCTGTGTTGGTTCGGGTCAAGATGAGAACTGCCTGTTTCTGTTTCACTCTGTTATGTGCTGCTTAAGGAAGAGGCAGTCCTGTCCTATCCCCACTAAGCTACTGATCCTTTTATTTTATGACCACTGTCTCAGTTCATCTGGTTGGTTGAACCCTTCCATTACCATCACTTTGCCCTTTTCAAAAGCCTTTTTGGTTCCTGCCAAGCTCTTTTTATCCCACATTCCTTCTGATCAAATTGTCTAAAGTAAATTTCTGCTACTAATTTATTCCCTTTTATGTCTCTCCCACTTGAGCACTTAATTATACCCCACAGATAGCTCCTTCAAAGTCTTCCATGACTATCATGCAGTATTGTAGTTGGTAGACATTCCCTGGCTAAAACGGCTACTGCCTCAGAAGGTAAATGTTAAAGCACATATTTGTGCTTAGCTAATTATTTAGTGACGTGATGATGAAAATTACAAGTCACAAAAGGGAAGACTTGGAATACTGAAAACACACTGAAGGCTTTTCACTGTTGTACAGGCTATAACAGTGGGTCTCAAACTTTTTTACTGCCGACCCCTTTCACATCACAAGCCTCTGAGTGCGACCCCCCTAATAAATTAAACACCCTTTTAAATATATTTAACACCATTATAAATGCTGGAGACAAAGCGGGGCTTGGGGTGGAAGTTGACAGCTCGCGACCCCCCCATGTTTTGACCTTGTGACCCCCTGAGGGGTCCCGACCCCCAGTTTGAGAACCGCTGGGCTATAACTTTATGCCTGAGGTGTGTGGCCAAGGAATCATTGGGAATGGGGGAGAAAGAGGGTGCCTAAGAAAGAGATTTCTCAGGGGACCTAGGCACTTCCTCGTCCTTACCAAGGAGAAAAGATGGAACATTCTGCATCCTATTTTGAACACGGCGTCACAAAATGATTTGGAATGTACATGGCACCCCCTGAAGTGTGGTTCAGCTAGAGTCATTCAGGGTAAGGCAGCTGGGGTGCCAGCTAAGGAATGGGACAGAGCTGACTGGAGATAGTACTGCTGTACATGCTGCTATCATTTCAGCTCTTGGCAGGTGAGTTACTTGTACCACAAAGGGAATATCTTCACAGCACAGATTGGCACCTGGTCTGAGCACTTATGTTGTCCCAGCCCAAGTGTGAGCAGCCACACTGCAAAGCCATACCCTAGTTACTGGGGAGGTCTACATTGCAATAAAAGACCTGTTGCACAGCCACAGCTGGCCTGGGTCAGTTGACTTAGACTGCAGGGCTATAAAATTTGCAGTGTAGATGTTGGGGTTCAGGCTTAACCCTCCCGCCTCGTGGGGGTCTCAGAACCTAGGCTCCAGACCAAGCTCAAACATGCTATTTTTAGCTCCACAGCCTGAGCGCAAGTCAACTGACCTGGGCTCCGACACTTGGCGCCATCAGGATTTTATCACAGTGTAGACATACCTCACTGGTGCTGCACTCGTGCATGTGTGTGGCTAGGACTTCAGAGGCCTATCCCATGTTCGTTGAGCTGAAGTAAGATGACCTGCTCTTTAATTCCTTCCCAGTGAATTGTGAGAGAACATGTCTGTCCTGGGCACAAAAGGGGAATTGTGGGAAGGTAGTGGAGAACTATCAGCACTCAAATGAGTGAGCCTGTGTCCATATTGCAGAGTGGATGGATTACCAGCCTGGGTGAAAGTGGAACTGGAATTCTAACCCACACCTCCAGCCATACCAGCTAGCCCAGGTTTAAGTCCCTGTGAAATCTGGATAGGAGGGTTTTGTGTGTTGATAGGAGGGAAATTAAGGCCAACTCCCGAATTAACTCTGTACTGGGAATATACACAATGAAAAAACACCCACCTGAGCGGTGCAAGTTTCAGCGCTGTAAAGTGGCAGTGTAGACAGTGCTACAGCACTGGAGCTGTGCTCCCAGGGCTGGTAGCTATTCCCCTCACGGAAGTGGCTTTTTTACAGCGCTGGGCTTTCTCCCAGCGCTGGAACAGCGACTACACAGCCACATTAAAGTGCTACCACAGCAGCGCTTTAACGTCAGCTGTACAGACATACCCAAAGTGATTCTTTTCACAACCTGTGCTTTTAGTTTGACAAAAGAAACTTTGTGGGAAGGAAATCAGCTGAGGACTCATCAGGTGAGCAACTAATTTAGGAGCCATTAAAGAAATTAACAGGCAGTTAGTGGATTCATGGACAGTGCTTAAATTACTGGGAGCATTTTTATTGTGAACCTGATGGTTGCTGCTTGATATATCTCTTAGGAAGAGGAGTTTGTAATTACATTATTGATTCTTTGAATCACCATTGATGAACTGACTTCATCATTGATTTATGATTCTCTTCTTTGATTTCTGGATACTGCCACTGAAATCCAAAATATTTCTGGCTTTGTTCACACAATGTCTTTGGAAGGTTGGCTACAAGAGCATCCACTGGGCCCTAATATTAAAAAGAAGCTGCTATAAAATACTTGCCAAACCAGCCCTAGAGAATAGTTAAATGCTAAGGGTCTGAGTCAATACTGGCTTGGTTTTCTGGTGGTGCAGAGCACCTTTGCCTCCCAGTGAAGTCAGTGAAAATCAGGCCAAATGTACAGGTGCCTAAATATGGATTTCAGGTGCCTGGTTTTAGAGCACAAGTTTGAAAATACTGGCCTTTGTCTTTAACCATGAAAGATGGTTTCTCTTAGCAGCTTTTGTTGGGTCTCAAGGTGACATTCTTCTGTGGAGATAAATGTCCAGCAGGGTCCATCTTAGTGAGGACTGAGCAAAGTAGATAAGGTAGCTTCCCGACAGTCACACTGAGACCGTTTCAGTCCTTCTTTCAACACATGTCTTTGGAATTTGAGATTAAATTGAGCATTCTCCTAAATTTCCTCAAATTCACTGAACAACTTTTATCATTTAATCAATATTCTTGATTTGTATTAATCATGTTTAATACCAAAATAAAAGTCCTTTGAGTACAGAATAATTCATTTAATGATTCCTCGTGCAAATTTAATCTGTGCTAATTAGTTATTGTCTAATCAAAAATACTTACTTTCTGCATATTATAGCAATAAGCAATGCCATGGAACATACGAATACTATAAGTGCAATGAGAACCGTGTAGGCCTTGGAGTCTAATGGAGTCCTTGGCTGGTTTTCTCCTAGATTTAAAAAAAAAAAGTGGTGAGATGTTTTCCTTTGGAAAAAACACATTGGGAAAAATTCTTCTAATAGATAAGCCCTTGGAACCAAGCTTACTTCATTCAGTGGGTTTACATGGATGTAACTGAATCACAATTTATATCTCTCCATATAAAATATTTTATACTTATGACTGGGGAACAATCTGTAGCAAATTCAGCATTAAGAACTTCTTCCACATGGCTAGGTTTCAACGTATGCGTAGAAGAAAGAAAGCGAGCTAAGAACTGGCATGAATCAAGGCCACAATCATTATCAGTACAGTGCACCCTGCTATGTTAACATACTGAGTTGTGCAATTTCACACAACAGGCAAATATGGCTGAGTCTGCAATAAAGAGACAGTTTGCTTATAATCGTGGTCACAAAGAACTTGTTTTCCGTTAAACTACCCTTCAGTTATTTATATTAATCCTTTCAAGCCAGGAGTTGGATTTTCCTGGTTTAATAGCCATGGCCAATAAAACATGCGGTGAGACCACCGATCTTTCTTTGAAGTCTGTTGTTTATCCTCCCTCAGGAAGAATGTCACTGCTCTAACTGCCTGGAGGCAGAAACACCTATTACATTAAGGACAATGTTCTTATTCGACAAAGGTATTCCTAATGTCACATTTCACCACTCTGAGCTATATAAAGAAAACATTTACATTTGAACATTTAGATTTTAAAGTTTCCCCTCCGTCCCCCTCCCCCCTCGTATGTCTATGAGAACGGCACAAGGCCTATATCGAGGTGACAGAATGACTGTCACTGAATAATTGAAAGGACATAAATTGGTGAGCAGCACAATGCTCAGGTTTCAAGAAGAAATAATATGCACCTTTGGAACAGATTCTTTTCTGGGGAATGAAGGACTAAGTGTCTAAGCCTGCAGATCTTATGTGGGTAGTCTCCCTGTAGTCATTGGGATTACTTTTGTGGGTATGGAGTGCTCACATGAGAAACGATTGCAGGATTGGGTCCTGTGTCATTGCAGCTCAGCGACCTGGGCTAACATTGTGCATATTAATTACCACCATTGATTTAAATAGATTTTTTAAAAATTCTGGTTACAATTCTACTTCCAAGAAAATGAGGCCTGAGGCCAAGCTGGGCTCAGTACAAGACTGGGAGGGTGGGGTGGAAAGTGGCCCTAAGATGCATTTACATTTTCTTAGTCCTAAAACTGGAGTGAGCTATTCCTGGTTCCCAGCACAGAGTAGAGTAGCCCTGAAGCTTCTGTGTCTTATTTTGGCTGCCCGTGATCCTAAAGGGCCATAAGATAAGGCAGGAATCAGGAATACAAATTTCTGTTTGTAAATAAGAGAAACCTAGCAACCTTAACTGAAACTGAATTCAGTTTGTTGTGGGGAATTTCATTGGGTTATTTTTAGGTTTTAAATGAATGATCCTGGTGAGACATCTAAATACATTTTTAGTTTTTTCATCAGTTTGAATATGTTTCATGTTTGCAATTAATTAGTGATGCAACATATGAGGTTGCAAGTTCAAGTTCTGCAAAACACATGTGAAACCAGTTTGTCGTCGCAGACTCACTTGACGCATAAATAGTTCATTGTCGTAGGCTAGATCAGGTCTAATAAGTTCTCCACAGACAAGCAGACTAAGATTTACCCAGTTATCCTCTGCAGATTCAACGTTTGCCAAAGTTTCCAGTGTGTTACCTGAGACAAGGCAGTATTTCCTCATACTTCAAATAAGAAGTAAGGGCCCAGCTAATGGTAGCTCAAAGAACTTAACACAGGGCCTTAACCATGGCAACTCAGATATTGTGAATGTGGCAAATTTTGACCCCAGCTCCAGTAGGTTCTCAAACTGGGAGGGCGTGGAATGTATTCCGGGGAAGGGGGGTGAGAAGCTTTAGGAGAGCAGCGGCTGGTGGCTGGGCATCCAGCTCTGAAGGCAGTGGAGAAATAAGGGTGGCATAGTATGGTATTGCCATCCTTACTTCTGCTCTGCTGCTGGTGGCGGTGCTGCCTTCAGAGCTAGACGCCCCGCCAGCAGCCACTGCTCCCCACTCTGCCTTCAGAGCTAAGATGGCCATATATGTACTTGTGGGCCAGGAGCAGGGCAGGGGGAGTTGTAAACTACTACAGACACAAAGAAGGGGAGTGCAATCAAATAAGTTTGAGAACCACTGGCTTATAGGACCTATAAATGAGTCACGAAGGGCTGGGGAAAATTTCCGCAGCATGGAAACGGAGTAGGGCCAATGTAAGCAGCCCTATACTCAGGGCCGGTGCAAGGAAGTTTCGCGCCCTAGGCGAAACTTCCACCTTGCGTCCCCACCCACCCCCCACAGCCCTGCGGCAGCTCCCCCCCCCCCCCGCCTTGAGGCCCCCCCCCCTCGGGGAGGAGGCAGAGCAGAGGTGAGCTGGGGTGGGGAGCTGCCGCACGGCTCCCTCCCCTCTGCCCTGAGGTGCCCCCCTCCTCCCCAAGCACGCCGCACGGCTCCCTCCCCCTCTGCCCTGAGGTGCTCTGCCTCCTCCCTGACCATGCCGCCCAGAGATGAGCTGGGGTGGGGAGCTGCCGCATAGCTCCCCGAGCCAGGGGGGTGAGGAGCTGCCACGGGGGGGGTGTGCCTCAGGGCGAGGGGGGGAGCTGCTGCAAGGCTCCCCACCCCAGCTCACCTCTGCTACGCCCCCTCCCCGAGCACGCCGCCCCTGCCGGCAATGACAATAATTGCATAGAGCAGCCGCTGCACTGGGAGAGGGAGTCTGAGACGCACGTGTCAGCGCGTCACTGGCAGCCCAGCCCAGGAACGCTGTAAAAAAAAATTGGGGGCACCGCTTTTTGGTGCCCCCAAATCTTGGCACCCTAGGCAACCGCCTAGTTTGCCTTAACGGTAGCACCGGCCCTGCCTATACTGCCTTCCTTCATTTTGTGAGCCGAGCTTGGTCAGCACCAGAGCATTGCTGTGACCCCATTTCTGAAGGACACTCTGTTACAGGAGCTGGGTGAAGGTACCCAGCGAATTCATTAGAGCCACGTAGGCAGATTAACACATTAATGTTCATTAGATAAGAGGTATAAGGGCGTTGAAGAGTTTGGTAAAGTGAAGACCAAAGTGAAGAACATTTTTTTTTAAAGAAAATCAGGAAGTAAAGAAATATAACTCCAAAGATAAGAGTGAGAGGGGATGGCTGAGTACAAACAGTCAATAATGTGTCATGATAAGATAACTGCTACTTCTATGAAAACATGTTCAGCAATCAGGAAATGCAGTATCAAGTGGATCAGATCTAGGCAAATTAATGCCTTCCAAAGATACTAACCTTCACAGATCCCATGGGAGTTCAGGTAACTTCTAATAAGGAGTACGTGACCTCACCATTTGCTTTGACTTTTGACATTAGCACACCAGCACCCACGTGTGTGGGTGGGTGGGGGGGTGTCAGGTATGTGTCAAATTTAAAGAAGTAAACAGCTAGCAGGACATGCTGATTTCTTCAGGTGTGATGCATGTCAGACCCAGCTGTGCCAGCTCAGGCTAGGATCTTGTCATATTTCACATGGACAGCAAAATTGCCCCAGGCTAGTAATTATATGGAGACACCTAAGGACACTGCAGATTACTACAAGAGGTAGATTCAGGAGGTGGCATTGATTTCTCTGAAATAGTATTGCACCAATCATGTCTACACTTGCCATTTAAAGTGGAAAAAGTCCCTTTTTTGCGCAAAAACCATGGGACCGTCTACACTTGGCCATGACTTTTTGCAGTAAAACTCAGAAGTTTCACCACAAAGAGAAAACCATGATGCTTTTGCGGTGATGTGCAACTGAAGACACGTTTTTCCTGTTTACACAGCTTTTAATCTCCACAGGATATCCCACAGTGCCTAGGTGACCACTCTGGCAGCAGCTCTGCTGCTGTGACGCCAGGTAAACAGACATCCACCCCTCCCCCTGTAAAGCCCCGGGAACTTTGAAACTCCCCTTCCTGTTTTCTTGCAAGTGCTCACTTATCATCTGGCCAGGCGACAATGCCTGCTCCATGGAGCAAAGGATCCGCTGCTTGGAGCAATGCTGAGCTACTGGAGCTGATCAGTGTTTGGGGAGAGGAGGCTGTGCAGGGACCCAGGATGCCCCACGATCACAACCGCACCTTCGCACAAGACCCATCGTCAAAATGGAGAGAGCTGCAGTGTGGAATAGCTGCTCTCATCGTTGATGGAAGTGCTGCAAATATAAACACTCTCTGATGCCTGTGGAAGTAAGTGAGTACACAAACCAGCGCTTTTCTTTCACCGGTTCACTATCACCATTGAAACTGACAGTGCAAAAACTCTGCAAGTGTAGACATAGCCAATGCTCCAACATTCTATCAGTAGGCAGGCGGGAGATCTATACACTCCCCTAGGACCCTGATTTCAGAGGTGCCAGAGGTGCCAGAGGTGCTGTGCCAGCATGCACAGCCCTCATTAACTTCAAAGAGAGTTGTGGGTGTAGTTCAATGAATCCTTTTTAACCAGCTCTAAAACTTGAACCAGTCAGTTTCACCTTCTGGGTCTCATGTACAGTAACTCCTCACTTAACGTTGTAGTTACGTTCCTGAAAAATGTGACTTTAAGCGAAACGATGTTAAGCGAATCCAATTTCCCCATAAGAATTCATGTAAATGAGGGGGTTAGGTTCCAGGGAATTTTTTTCACCAGACAAAAGACTATATTATATATATATATATATATATATACACACACACACACACACACACACAGTATAAGTTTTAAACAAACAATTTAATACTGGTACACAGTGATAATGATTGTGAAGCTTAGTTGAGGTGGAAGAGTCAGAGGGTGGGATATTTCACTTACTGCTAAATGATGAACTAGCAACTGGCTGAGCCCTCAAGGGTTAACTCTCTCTCTCTACACAAGGCAGCAGGAATGGAGGGAGATATGCGCATTTCCCTTAAGCACACTGCCTTGTTAATTAGATCAGCTTGCTGAGATGCGGCTGCAAGCTCCCTCTGTCCTGAGTCCTGGTCTGTCCCCCCTGCTCTATGGAAGATAAGCGGGGTGCAGGAGCGGGGGAAGGGGGGCACCCTGACATTAGCACCCCTCTTCCTTCCCTCCCCTCCCCCCCGCACAGCAAGCAGGAGTCTTGGGGAGCAGCTCCAAGGCAGAGGGCAGGAGCAGCACATGGCAGTGGGGGGAGGGACACAGCTGAACTGCAGGCAGCTGCTGCACGGGGAACTTAGGGGAGCGGGGAGCTGATAGGGGGCTGCCGGTCCACCCTGGTTCCAAGCCCCCACCAGCTAGCTGCAACGGGCTGCTCTTCCTGCAAGCAGTAGACAAAGCAGGCAACGCTAGAAGGGAGCATTACACAACTTTAAACGAGCATGTTCCCTAATTGATCAGCAACTTAACAACGAAACGTTAACCGGGACGACTTTAAGTGAGGAGTTACTGTATTAGCAATACAATTACATTTGTGTTCACAACACCATGTTTATTTTTACGAAGCTGTTTTTATTGATTCTTTTAATTAAAACCTCAATTTGGGATCTAAACTATTTTCAAGCGTTCTTTCAAACAAATGTTTCATTTATCCACAAGTTTCTTTATGAATGGAACCCATATTCTGGACTACCCAGAGATAGCAAGTAGTAGCAACAATTAAAGAGTCAATGTACGTCCTCAGATACACTTGCATGGCTTCCATTGAAGTTAATGGTAGCTGTACATGCTCATGATTAAACAGAATTTGGCCTTCAGTAACATATGTATTAAAGTAACTATTAGACAACAAATACATTTTGATTCTTACCAATATAAAGAGAGTCAGTCCACTCACTCCAAAATCCTTCACTACACCATGATTGATGATTAGCTCTTATCTGTATGGAATATCTGCAGGTGTCATCAATCCTTAAACTGAAACTATTTAACTCCGTTTCCCATGTCTGTTAAAAACAACACAACTCTGTCATAGATTTCTTAAGACTAATAAGGTCAAGACAACAACACTTAAATTGCTACAGTTACTAAACTTCAGAAGTAAATTTACAATATTTGCTTTAGGCATAAATATAAGCATTGTTACAAATTGATTATTGTGTTTGTTCTTCTTTTAAATTAGTTTTAATAGCCTACAGGTGGACGCCAAAGACTTGATTTTCACACAAAACTTCCATATTTGTGGGCACAATTTTGCACCCACAATTAATTACATCCACCATTTTTCACCTGCAATTCATTCAGGCCAAAATTTTCAAAAGTATTCACTGGTTTTGGGAGCACCTGTACCTTTAACAGAATGGACCTGGATGCATCAAGATGAGCATCCAAAATTGATGAACATTTTAAATTGTTCCAGTAGTGTTTTCCAAGCTATAATGTGGGTATAATTCATTGTAGGCACACACAAAAAATGCTCCGTAAAAGAAAGCTGATTTAAAAATTAGGGGTGAAATCCTAGCCCCATTAAAGTCAGTGGGAGTTTTGCCATTGATTTCAGTAGGACTAAGATTTGACACTAGATCTGTAGATTTTAGAGGATGGTAGTTGGAGTTCTGGTTACATGAATAATTTGAAACTCAAAAGATGTCCATGAACCAGAAGACTTTTTCGCTAGATTACATATGAGACCTATTCTAGACATATAAGAAAGACAATTCATAGACAAGTTCTATATAGAATACCTCAACTTTTAACAAGCAGTTACCTTGTTGTAACCCGTCTTCCAGTTGTAGATGTTAAGTTCATATTCAAAACAATCCTTTATGAAAGAAGAAGTTGGCATTTCCCACGTGACCAGAAGGTTGTTTTGTTTTAAAGACACGGTGACATTTCTGGGAGGATTCACTTTCTCTAGAAAATGAATAAAATACCAGTGTGTTACCAATAAAGCAAGTCTCTTGGCAGGAGGTTGTTCAAAGTTTGGCTATGGTTTGGATCTGGTTGAATTTACAGCCCATGAATTTCACTTTGAGTTTGTTGTATGATAGGAAGGGGTTTAAAAGAACTGAATATATCAGTGGAAAAACAAATACTGAAAAGTAGCTAAAGCCACTGATATATCAACAATTACGGAGTAACTCTCCTCCTTTATTAAAACCCTTTACAAGATTTTAAAAAAAAAAAACCTTTCAATTATTTCATCCCTTGTAAAATTCATTATTCTCAAAGAGAAGGTAAGGAGATTTTTTTTCATGCAAAATAGGTCTTGTTGCTATAACCTTTTCCCCCTTTTCTCCTTAGCCTCCATCAGCTTTTGTAGGATGACCAGACAGCAAATATGAAAAATCAGGACAGTGTGTGGGGGGGGTAATAGGTGACCACAGGGCCGGCTTTAGCAAGAGCGGGGCCCGATTCCTGGGGGCGGGGCTTGCTGCATCGGCCTAAAGCCGGCCCTGGGTGACCATATAAGAAAAAGCCCTGAATATTAGGACTGTCCCTATAAAATTGGGACATCTGGTCACCCTAAGCTTTTGTCACCATACATCATTTCATGTTGCCTTATTTTAGGGGTTGGATCATGCCCCCTAGAATTGTGTATATGGAGGCTGCCCTCCACACACAAATCTTGCCTCTCCTGTGCCAAAGGTGCTTCTATATGTCCTGCTGAGTCCATCTGTGTTGTAAAACCTTCCAGTTTTTCAACATCCCTTTGGTAATATGGTGACTGGAATACAATACTTCAGTGTATTCCAGGCACCATGCTGCCATAAAGTTTCTGAAAAATTGCAAGAAGTTCAGAGAAGAGCATTGAAACTGAATATGTACGTTTAAAAAGTTAAATATGTCTCTCTTAGTTAGGCAACATATGAAAGGAAATGTGATAAGTCTATAAATAAGTGAAGGTTGTAAAAACTAAGATGGGAGAGGAATTATATAAGAGGATCAAGAGGGTATAAACTAAAGGGATGACATTAAGAAAAGGAAAATTAACCTATCAGGAAAAGCTTCCTTCCAATGAAATGTGTTAAACTGTATAATAAAAACTGGTAAAAGCTGCATTGCTTGGGACATTTAAGACTAGACTAGATAAAGCAGTAAAAAAAATACTGAAACCATACTTTGGCAGACAGATAAATTAGATGCACTAATAGGTTATTTCTATCTCTTATTTTTTATTGTCCTAGAATTTAAACCTAACTGTTAAAACCACACAGTTAAAATCATATTTCCCCTAGTTCCACACTAACACCTCCAATTTCAGAAAATATCCATGCAAAACCTTAAACTAGCCCATATCTTAAACTGGACCATGGATCATTCAAACCACCAAGGAATTTCAGCAAACCTTTAAACCAAAATGCAGAGGAAGTTTGAGTTTTATACCAGATTTTTTAAAGATTTCACTGCAAACATTTCACCAAGATCTAAGAAGTTATACTGATATTTTAATGTGTAAAAACTAAAAATATTTACTCACCAATGGCATTTGGATTAAATAACTGTTCAAAAGGTTTGATTGCAGTGTACTTGCTTGACCCATTAATGTGTACGACAACTTCGTCAATTTCACTTGTCTTTATGTAAGTGTTTGAAAATCGGCAACCAATATTTCTCTTCCATTTGTCTTTACTGTATTCTTGGCATTCTTCAGTGTAGCTATTATACCTAAATTAGATTAGTTTGTAAGACACTATTATCTTAAGGAAACTAACAAGGGGCAAAAATAGAAGCAGACCCTTACCTGTAAAATAGAAAGTATTTTGTATCTTCTGGTGCCTCTTTGCCAGCAAGCCAGGTGCAATGAAGAGATGCAGTATTATTAATGGCCATGTAAATCACACAGGACAAGTTAGTGACTGATGTCTCAACAGCACCTTTAGCACCAACAATACATAAAAGGTTGCATTTGTAAGTGCTAAATATTTACTAGCATGTTCTTATTACTCATGAATATAAAATAACATAAAATACAATTGATTACAATCTTTGGTTCCTTGTATATGTATATATTCTATCTAATCTGTCTATATATCAAATATTTATACAAGATTGGGATGTCTCTCTCATGAGTGGTGAAGTAGTTCATCCCAAACACTACAAATGTTATTTTTATACTACCGGACACCACCACGTATTCTGTATATGCCCCTCAGTTATTGGAAACAATGTTTAGAAATGTTTTAGAAAGTTATAAAATATTTTCTCTTAGCCCCATTCACTTGAAGCAATTTCTTTAAATCCCATTCCAGCAAAACACTTAAGCACATTATACTACATTTGATGGTCTATACGAGTACAGCCCTACTTCATCCACCACAGTACGGAAATTGCAGATCTTGCGGCTTCCACTGCAATTTTTATTTTAATTGGCTTACTTTGCACAGTCCACAATTTTGCATTTTGATTATGCAGTTAATACTGCACTACCATTCAATGCCTGTAAAAGGCTAAAGTGACTGGACTCGATTTCTACAGCAGTTGTGTTGAGACTTTTAGTCTTCTCAATTTTATATTGTACCGGTCACTGTTTTAAAATGCATGTAATATAGTTGCAGCAAAATGGTTGGTTATCAAAAATATTAGCAGGCATAACATAATACTTCAGTGTTCTATCGTTCCAGTAAATTTTTCTTAAACATATAGGTCTACTTTGGCTTTTCCAAATTACTGCTATTCATAAAGGTCCATTATTACTTTTCCACGATTTTCCATGTCTTGTTCGCAACTCAGCCGCAATTATTTAAAGTTCGTCCCACAATTCAAGTCGGGCCTTATATATCAGCCCAAAGAGTTAAAGGTGTTAACATGACCCTGTAAATTTCCAACATTAAACAGTTTTAAACGACCTTTAACATTTGGTAAACAAAGGGTATGTCTATACTTACCTCCGGGTCCGGCGGTAAGCAATCGATCTTCTGGGATCGATTTATCGCGTCTTGTCTAGACGCAATAAATCGATCCCGGAAGTGCTCGCCGTCAACGCCGGTACTCCTGCTCGGCGAGAGGAGTACGCGGAGTCGACGGGGGAGCCTGCCTGCCGCGTGTGGACCTGCGGTAAGTTCCAACTAAGAGAGTTCGACTTCAGCGATGTGAATAACGTAGCTGAAGTTGCGTATCTTAGCTCGAAGTGGGGGGTTAGTGTGGACCAGCCCAAAGACCTCAGCCTGCTTAGTACCATGGCAAACACATCATTAAAAAAACTTTTAACCTATTATTAAAGATAGAGAAAAGAAGGGAAAACAGTTAAAGCATTTAAAATGTAAAGTATTAAGCAAGACTTTCATTTTAACAGCATTCCTTGTTCCCTTTTCCTTTACCTATAGAGAGTCTTTAGAAGGAAAAAAATCTTTGATAGTCTCTTAAATGGTCGTTTTTTTTTTTTTTTTGAAAAAGTTAGTTGAGATGGGCTGGAGCTGCTGTTGCTGTTCTATTTAAAGTCTGATCCCATTTTCTAGAAGGCAAAACAAGACAAATACACACAAGGGGAGAGAAAAGAACAGGAAAGATAGAAAATGCAACTTTTGTCTCTGGTGTTAACTCTCATTTGCAACCTTACTGCTGGAGAAACACAGGCATGGCACAGTCTTATCAGCCACTCCAAGACTTGGCAAACTTGTACCAGTGTTGGAGTATTTAGGCATTGCTTTTATCTGCCTCTCTAGGCACAGGCTCACAGACATACTGGAAAAATATGCAGTCTTGGCTGGCTAAGCCAGACTTCTATTAAATAGAAGGCAAATGAGGAGGGATAGGAAAGAAAAGAAATAAGGTGGGGCGGGCAAAAGATACACAGGCAGGGAAGAAAACAACACAGTCTCAGACCCCAGACGGTGTCCACGATTTAGCCAGAGCCAGTGGGGGTAGTGATATCATCTGGGCAGGGCCGGCTCCAGGCACCAGCTTGGCAAGCAGGTGCTTGGGGCAGCCGCTCGGGAGAGGGGCAGCTCGTCCAGCTATTCGGCGGCAATTCGGCAGATGGTCCCTCACTCCCACTGGGAGCGAAGGACCTTCCACTGAATTGCCGCCGCAGATCGCGATCGCGGCTTTTTTTTTTTTTTTTTGGCTGCTTGGGGCGGCCAAAACCCTGGAGCCAGCCCTGCATCTGGGTCCCTCCCTTTGGCTGAGTCTGTTCAAAATATCTCTTGGTAGTAGGATAACGAAGACCCACTGGTGTCACAGTGGATCCCAGGGTTCCAGTAGGCGAGGGAGGGAGGAAAGCCATGGTGGTGAAGCTTGTTTGTTCCTGTTCTCCCATCTTTCAGTCACTGGTTGTTGGCAGACAGCTGCTGCTTGACTTCCCCACACACACACACTAAAGTCTTTTCTTTTAAGGCACCCAAAAGGGAATGATGGGCAGAATAGCCCATTGCCTCATTATTTTGTT
The DNA here is from genome assembly GCF_002925995.2 of Terrapene triunguis. NCBI lineage: Eukaryota > Metazoa > Chordata > Testudines > Emydidae > Terrapene > Terrapene triunguis. The sequence goes on from NW_020664440.1 coordinate 12,920,966, forward strand.
TGCCAATTAGGTCTAATTTCCAAAACACCATTTTTGGTTCACTGAGTTCCAGTCCCAGACGTTTTTGGTTTACCAGGCATGATCTTAACACAGTGCTTGAGTTATAACAGTAGGCTTTTTAACTAATTCTGTCTCCCTTTTGTATCTTTCCCCATCAACATTTATTGTAGGCTATTGTGACATTTTCTGAACTTTCACTCACTTCTTACAATTGAGCTCACAATTAGGGTAAATTTGTAGGCCCAATTAATACTACACACATGCATAATTTTAAGCCTCTCCGTAGTCCCATTGACTAGTAAGGGCTTTGAATCAGGCTCAATAGTATAAGGCTTTCTCAAGCAGTTTGCATGATGTCTGACAAGTACACATACATACATACATGTGTAAACAGACCTATCTCTATCTAAATAAACATTTCAAACATCAAAAGCTTCTTAAAATCACTTCCATTTCATTCTTCCGCAGAATTGGTTGAACCTGTTTGCATAAAGAAAGTCAGGCTAGAACAGATACAACACGGCCCTTCAGGCTTTATGATGTAATTGGCGTATTTAGACTTGAGCTGGTCTAAATTGTCTCTAGAGCAGAAGTGAACTGAATTATTAAATAAGAGGGGATTAGATGATGGCAGCTACTGTCTTTCAAGAACTCTGTTGTAAGGATTATCAAAGTTGTGCAGCTGTAGAACGTATTCCAGGCTTGAGGGCTTCCAAGACTGAGTCTGGCTAGCATGGAGATGACAAGAGCTGCAGAGAGATTGAAATCAGATACAGATTGGAAAGGAGATAGAAGAAGCAATAGAGATAACTATGATTCTCTGGGGCCTGTTTGCCTAGCTTTTTTGTAACACAAGGCTCTGATTGCTGATATTGCTGGATACCAGGCCAACAATGAAAACAATGCAGGACAATTGGGAAAATGAAAATTCTGTAGGAGACGAGTGCTACAGACTTGTCTCATGGAGAATTCAAAATCCTAAAACAGGAGTATGTTTTTTAAAACAAAGGGTGGATGGTTAGATTTGATTTAGAAGAATGCGAGTCCATTTCAGGATCAAATCTTACAACAGCAGTGCAACCTTCTACATGCATCCCTACCATCTAAATTGCCGCTACCTTGACCTGTAGGGGTCATTTCTAAGGTTGAGAAATAGTGCCCATCTCCATTCAGTCCTTTCAGCATAGATAGACAATTAGTTAAAACTGTGATGATGAATCAGCTCCACCAGAAACCAAACAGGATTCCCCAGCTTATTTCACAGACCTCTCAACAGTTTTTAAGTAGTAGTAATTTAAAGTCAACCAGTAACTACAGGTGGAAAAGGTTGTTATTCTGTTACCAGTCCCCTGAGCCAATGAGTCTTCCAGGATATGCATCTTTCTGTTCTTTTCATTTCAGGATCTTACACATCCTCATGATATTTCTGCCCACTCCCTGCTCTAACAAAACCACTACTCCACCTCCTCTTTATCAGTTATATTGGCCAAACCAGGCTAATCTTAACTGATACCCTAAATCTCAGCCATCTCCTGCTCCTTGGGAATTTATGTGTTGTCACTCCTGAGGGCCGAATTCTGATACCCATACTCAGATTGAATAGCATCTTGCTCCACAAGTAGTGCCATTGACAAAATGAAGTCATGAAGTTATAATCAGGAGTAAAATGCTATTCAGTGTGAATAAAGATATTGGAATCTGGACCAAAACTATTGTATAAGAACAATGCCATGTAGAGCAGGAGATGTGTCTCCTTTTGAAGTTTTTAACCTGTCATCCTTTTCATGCTTTCTTGTCTACAGACTAGAACATAACATAAAATTAAATCCTTGTTCGTAACACATCTTACCTGGTGGGGCTTGAAGTTTAGCTGTAACCCAGTTACTTTCCATTTGTGAGTTGTTATAGAGAAGCAATGTCCGAATACGTGCAGAAAAACCATTATGAAGCACAGCCGTACAGGTACTGCAAGTTTTCTTTGTATCAAACTTGAAAAATAAACAATTTATTAGTCTCAAATGCAATGAAACCTGACCTAGGTTTTCACTCAAGGAACCAGCAAAGGTAGATCTCCTAACAAAGGTGGTCTATAACTAAAGTTCAAATCATATGGTATTTGAAACCATATGAAGGTACTTCAAATGTGTTGCTTAAGATGGGGGATTGCCTACTGGAAATGGGTTAAATGAAGGTTTCCATGTACAGAATTTTGGTGAAACGTGGCCCCAAATACTATCTATATACTGGCGTCAATCTGCAATAAATGCAGTAACATCAGTGGTGGACTATACCATCCAGAAGCAGTGCTGATTCAACACCTCTCCCGGACTGCCTCCAACGGGCCAAAAATTAAAATTGCCCTCACTTAGTAGAATTCCTTGGGAAGCGTGACAGCAGTACTAACACCTGCTATCTCCTGGGGTTAATCTCCCTTGCAACAGAGTTGTTCCCATAGGCAGAGAGAGAGATGGATCTGGCCAACGGTTAATATATTTGTTTATGACACAGAGCCAAAAGTAAATCTGATGAGCCAATGTATCTGAAAGTCATATCTTAATCAGTAAATCTTGGGTTTGAATTTGATATAGCACATTTAAGCCAACATGTATTAGCCATACTTTACACTTACTGGGTCCAACTCAGGAGTCATAATATCCACCTCATATTTAACAGTGTCATTCTTTTCCTGATCAGGGTTTGGTTTCCATTGCAAAAGTACTTCTGCTAGTGCAGAGACTGTGACGGTGAAGTTAACAGGTGGGAGAACCTGAACTGTTGATTAAGGGAGAAAACAAAAGAATTAATGATATACTAATGAATAAACTAATAATAGTGAGTAGTTCAGAGCAATAACTACTTACAAGTAACTATCAATACAGGAAAATGGTTACAGACTTCATTTAAATGTTAGACTGCATTCATTCAATAGCTTCTTATAAAACATGTTTCTTATACTTGGTCAAAAGGCTGAGAGTTAGGAGCAAATAGATTATTGAATAGGAATTTAATTAAAACCTAACCAAGCTAAAATTATTATGAAAACCAGATTTCTTTAAGTTCACGAAGTTGAGTAACCTACTATCACATCTAGTTTGTTTATAAAATATAGTTTTGAATCCTTCAAGTTGATTTACATGGATGGATCTCTGAGGTCCATGGGCATTTGTATTGGCCCAGGGCTGTCACCCACAGATCAGTTTGCACAATCAGGGCCTTACAAACAAGACGGAATTGAGTTTTGTCCCTGGAAGAAATGTATATTAAACCATACAGAGAGATTTAATTGAAAACACAAGAATTTATATGTGTAGGCTTCCCAGGATTAGATTTTTATTGGCAAATGTCCGTATACATCGCTTTCACCGTACGCACACACACAAACCGACGAAAAATATTTCCATTGGTAATCAAAATTTATAAATAGCTAAAGTAAGAGAAATGCTGCTTGAGAACTTATTCTTGTTTGGTTTAAGGATATTTACTTTGTATATTTTGACATGTGATGTTGACAGTTAGTGTTTTAATGGTATAAAGCAGGGGTAGGCAACCTATGGCACGCGTGCCAAAGGCAGCACGCGAGCTGATTTTCAGTGGCACTCACACTGCCCGGGTCCTGGCCACCGGTCCGGGGGGGGGGCTCTTCATTTTAATTTAATTTTAAATGAAGCTTCTTAAACATTTTAAAAACCTTATTTACTTTACATACAATAGTTTAGTTATATATTATAGACCAGGGGTCGGCAACCTACGCCAAACACGGGTGCCAAACACGGCACGCGAGCCGATTCTGAGTGGCACGCTGCCTGCCCGGTGAGAGGAGGGGGCGGAGGGGCCGGAAAGCACCACGCTGGGGGAAGAAGGGGAAGGAGGGAAGCTTGGCTGCCGCAGGACTAAGCTTCTGCCTCCTGTCCCTGCAGGGGAGAGCGGTGGGGGGG
>NW_020664440.1:12925000-12939641 GCF_002925995.2 Terrapene triunguis
CTCAGCCCCCCCCCGCCCACCGCTCTCCCCTGCGGGGGCAGGAGGCAGAAGCTTGGTCCTGCGGCAGCCAAGCTCCCCCCTCCCCCGTTTCTTCCCACAACATGGTGCATTCCGGCCCCTCCTCCTCCTCCTCCCTCTCCCTGCCAGCGACGACCCTTGCGAGGGGGAGCGGAGCGGAGCAGAGCCGAGCGGCAGCGTGCTCCCTGCTCCGTAGAGCAGGCAGAGAGAGGTAGGGACGGGCCTTGGGAAAGGGGGTGGAACAGGGCATATCCCTCCCAGCCCCCTGCCATGAGCCGCTCAGGGCAGGGGGCTGGGAGCACCCCCACGAGCCGAGCACCCCCACGAGCCGAGCACCCCAGCCCTCTGCCCTGACCCTCCCCACCCCAACACACACCCAGCCTTCTGCCCTGCACCCCCCCACACCCAGCCTTGTGCCCTGCACCTACACACCCCTCCAGCCCTCTGCCCTGACCTCGAGTCGCCCCCAACACCCAGCCATCTGCCCTGCACCCCCACACACCCTCCAGCCCTCTGCCCTGACCTCCCCCCAACACCCAGCCTTCTGCCCTGCACCTCCACACACCCCCAGCCCTCTGCCCTGACCTCGAGTCGCCCCCAATACCCAGCCTTCTACCCTGCAGCCCCCAAACACCCCCAGCCCTCTGCCCTGACCTCCCCCCAACACCTAGCCTTCTGCCCTGCACCTCCACACACACCCCAGCCCTCTCCCCTGACCTCGAGTGGCCCCGCTCAGCCCGCTGCAGGCCTAGGTGAACAGAACCCCAGGCTGGAAGCGGGCTGAGCAGGCTGGCGGTGTAAGATCAGCATTTTAATTTAATTTTAAAGGAAGCTTCTTAAACATTTTGAAAACCTTGTTTACTTTACATACAACAATAGTTTAGTTATATAATATAGACTTATAGAGAGAGACCTTCTAAAAAACGTTAACATGTATTACCGGCACGCGAAACCTTAAATTAAAGTGAATAAATGAAGACTTGGCACACCACTTCTGAAAGGTTGCCTACCCCTGTTATAGACTTATAGAAAGAGACCTTCTAAAAACGTTAAAATGTATGACTGGCACGCAAAACCTTAAATTAGAGTGAATAAATGAAGACTCGGCACACCACTTCTGAAAGGTTGCTGACCCCTGGTATAAAGCCTTAACTTTTTTAATAACAACACCTGCTGTCATTAAATAATTGTCTGATACACACACCCATAATTTTGCCCAACTGTGAAAATTAGAATCAATAAAAATTGGAAAAAAGGCTTAAAATAAACATTGGTATTATCCATTGAAATAATAAAAAAAATTGAATTCTGCCAAGCCTACATATATGTGTGGAACATACGTATGCTGAACAAGGAAACAAGGCATAAATATTTGCAGAGATAGAAGAAGGATGGGACTGACAATTTAGAAGGACAAGGTGACAGAGACCCCGGGAGAACAAATCATGATGGGTGAAAAATGTAAGCATATAAATGGCAAAAGAACAAAAGCTTCAGGTATCACTAGAAGAAAATTACTTACTTCCTTTAGCCTGCAATAAGTTTGTCTGAAATGCCATCATTCTCCAAAGGAGAACTGGAAAAATGCTCATCGCGATGGCCATAGCCTTTTGGTAATAAACGATAACAGTTAGTTATCAGCACATGCCTCAGCCCCATTTCAACTAGCAAATACAAGACACAGCCCCTTAGCTATAAATTAACACACAAAGTTTGTAGTGTAACATCTGAGGTTGCTACATGCAAATAAACAAAATTAAGGAAATTAAGATGTCACCTTACAGTGTCTACCCGCCACTCCTTCCCCTGCAGGTACACATCTTGCCATTACCAAATTTCTGTGGACCACCCACCTAAAGATGACATGTGGGGGAGGGGGGCATGTGGGTCACATGGTGTGGCAGGTCCCCTTTCCCTGTGCAGCAGCTGTCGGCACCGGTGAGCTGCACCCCGCAAGGAGAGGCAGGAGCAAAATCTGGGAGCTTAGGGAGGGGCCGCTGCTTTCTGGAATGGGAGACTGAGGGTAAAGGAGGGTGGTCAGCCTTGTGGGGGGGGTATGACTCGAGGCCGAACCTTTAAATTGTGTCCTCCCCCAACTATCAGCAGGTACAGGTTGTCTCTGCACACACCACAACCTTCATTCTACCCTCCTTCCTTTCCACGTACACTATTTTACTAACTTACCTCTTGTCAACATCCTATTGCCTGAACCGTTACTTCCATGTTCTTGCGGTATATAATAAAACAAGCTAGCAGGCTAGCCCTATGGGCTACATTCTCCAGGGTCTTACATGACTGTGTTTATTACTGGGTGTAAGAGAAGCCATTTTTGTTTGTATTAGACTGACAAGAGTGATTACTTTTAATGTTTAGTAAACAGCATAGTGTGCTGAGATTAAACTAGGTTTTTTTGTGTGAAGTACAGAAAATCTGTTCTACTGATCATTCACATATAAACAACAAGGCAGTACTGACCAGTATGTTCCCAAACTTTCATATGATGGACGACATCTTAAGAGAGAGACTGTCTCACTAAGAACGTCCTCAGGCATGAGTGCACTCCCTCCCATTCTGACTCACATAATTTGTCTGTGGCAACTACAGCAATTCCTTACATGGAAAAATAACACTGTGAAAGTATTTAGTGTATTTTAGCTTCTGTAAAGTGATTTAGCAGCTGGAAAGGAAAAGAGCTAGCATCCCATGACCTATCAGCAAGTACTCTGCAGCTCCCCAGTGATCCAGCAAGCGCAGGTTTGGAAACTTAATAATAATGGAGATATCCATCTCCTAGAACTGGAAGGGACCTTGAAAGGTCACCGAGTCCAGCCCCCTGCCTTCACTAGGAAAACCAAGTACTGATTTTGCCCCAGATCCCTAAGTGGCCTCCTCAAGGATTGAACTCACAACCCTCAGGTTAGCAGGCCAATGCTCAAACCACTGAGCTATCCCTCCCCCCTTCTGCTGCAGAGGAACTATTTTTAATTTTGAGTTCATGAAAACAAGATGTTGTGTAACATCCAAGTCCCACTCCGTTCTCTATGTTTAGGAGAGGGGGGAGGGATAGCTCAGTGGTTTGAGCATTGGTCTGCTAAACCCAGGATTGTGAGTTCAATCCTTGAGGGGGCCACTTAGGGATCTGGGGCAAAATCAGTACTTGGTCCTGCTAGTGAAGGCAGGGGGCTGGACTTGATGACCTTTCAGGGTCCCTTCCAGTTCTAGGAGATAGGTATATCTCCATATATTTTTTTTTTTTTTTTTTTATATCCTGTGGGGAGCTAGTTCTTTGCTGGTCAGGAAAGTGCATGAGTCTGGTTGGACCTGTGGTGTTTCTAACTGCTCAGTCTCAAGGGAGCTAAGCTTGGCCTCCATCTGCTACTGTGGAGTGGGAACCAGATTTGGCCTGACACTTAATGCCCTTCTGAGATCCATGCGAATTTCAAAGAATCATGCCATGGCCATCCACATGCCTGCACAATATCTCCAAGACCACTTGCCCTCGATGGCAGTATAGCTCCTGAAAAGCCATGCACCTGTGGATTTCACCATTGGCTGTAATTACTGTGGTGGCTGTAAGTCAATAACATAGGTTGAGTTAGGGCTGTAGTGTAGATATGCCCTAAGATGGGCTATTTAATTGTTGCCTAATCTGTATGTAAAGACACAGAAATCATACCAATTAAAAAGTCTTTGTGTAAGAAAAGACCCAGTGGGTCTTGAAAAAATATGAAATATAGCATTTCTTTAAAATTCCGTTTGCCAGCCTCATACAGATTTTCAGTTCTTCTTCCATAAACATTACTAAAGATACAAAAATCTAACTCAACCTATGTTATTGACTTACAGCCACCAGAGTAATTACAGCCAATGGTGAAATCCACAGGTGCATGGCTAGATCATATTTCTGCTAAAACACATTCAAATTACTGAAAAATTGGACTAAACACATACAAATCCTAACAGGGAGGTCTGAGCCTCATAGAGACAATGCAACGGTACTTACCGTTTAGTTCTGGTATTATTTAAGCTGATGTAATCAGAGTATTGAACTAGATTTCACTTATGTTTACACTTTTTAGCTATGGGAGGTGCTTTATTATTGCATCATAGCTGCAGCAGTACCATTATGTAATGTTTTAAAGAGAGCTTTATAATATTTCTCTCAGTAAATGGGGAGCACAACACCGGCGATCAATTTTTTCGAACATAGGTGCCTAAAGTTAGGCACCCGAGTTCACCTTTAGCTTTCTAAAATGCCCAGCTTTTCAGATGTGCTGAAGACTCACCTCTCGGACTTACTTCAGTAATTTCAGAACATTGACTAGGATGGAGGCGGCTGGTGCTCAGCAAACCTGCAAATCAAGCCATCTATTTAGTAGCTGAAAGATGGATTTGGGTGCCTAACACCCAAGTTTGTAAATTTTTACCTTGGAGTCAAGAGATCTGGATTCTAATTCTTCTTCCACCACATATCGGAGGGATAGCCGTGTTAGTCTGAATCTGTAAAAAGCAACAGAGGGTCCTGTGGCACCCCCTCTGTTGCTTTCCACCACATACTTTCCCTGGGACCTTGGAAGGACACTAGGCCCTGGTCTACACTACAGAATTACTTCAGGATAAGTACATCACTCAGGAGTATGAATAATCCACACCCTTGAGCAACGTAGTTATACTGACCTAAGCACTGGTTAGACAGCACTATGTCAGCAGGGGAGCTTCTCCCGCCGACATAGTTACCGCCTCTCCCGGAGGTGAATTAACTAAGCCGATGGGAGAGCTTTCTCCCATCGGCTTAGAGTGTTTTCATTAAAGTGCTACAGCAGTGCAGTTGCATTCGGGCAGCTGTGCTGGGCAGCGTTTTAAGTGTAGACCTGCCCTAAGATTCCTGGACCCTCAATTTCCCCATTTGAAAAATGGGAGAAAAATATTATACTAATGCAGATCAGTTTACCTTGACTGAATCTTACGCTGTTTTATCCTTGAATCCTTGTTATTTTAGCTCCAAATCTTTTCTGTCCTCATTTCTTTTTATTTTATACTTCATTTTTCCATCATCCCAGTACAGAAAAATTAACTCTTTAAAGAGGCATTTCCATACTCACATGATACTACAAACTTTTCAGATATATTTACCATTGTACTGTATCATTTACTGGTGGGTTTGTATGTTAAATTACTGAAAATGTAATCAAACGAAAATGTATGCAGTGTACATGTAGCTGTGTTGGTCTCAGGATATTTCAGAGACAAGGTGGGTGAGGTAAAATCTTTTATTGGTGTTAACGGGCCACTCTACCTTGAATGGTCCCTTACACTATGTGCTTTAAGCAATCCAGTCCATGTTACATTTTGCTATGACATTGGAAGTACCTTTCCCAGACCTGAGGAAGAGCTCTGTGTGCCTCCAAAGCTTGTCTGGCTCACCAACAGAAGTTGGTCAAATAAAAGATATTACCTCACCCACCTTGTCTCTCTGATCAAACAAAAGTGTCATTTTAAATCATTAGACAAGCTGATTAGATATCTACAATAGCATTAACAGCCTATTCATTAATAAGCATGATAAGTATTCACACTGAAATAAGAGGCAAGCAAATTTTGATTACGTATGGTATAAAATAAATACTGTAGAAAATTATAAATAGTATCTTCCATCTTAAAAGACAGCAACAAAGCCAAGGTTGCAGAGAACATCTGCTAGAAGTTAAGGTTTTTCTTACTTATTAGCACAGCTGCAGTCTAGTCCACTGTCAAGAGTTTACTGACTGGGAGCAGGTTCCAGAATCTCATTTCCCAGTGCACGGAAGACAAGGCAATCTGTAAAAGGGATACCCATTCACTCCTCCAAAAAATGTTCCTTGAGGTTCCCAGCAGAATCCTAAGGGTGCCTTTCAGATTCTTTGCTCTGTTTCTGAAAACTGGCCTCTGGGCAGCTCTCTCCGTGTTTCTTTTATAACTCTGCTCTGTGCTTAAATGCAACTCTGAGAGGTACGTTAGAAATGATGACGGATGATTAATTAGGAGACCGTGCAGAAAAAAAAGGGAACTGTGCATATAACCACAGAATGAAGAGCTTTCTTAAGCCATGAAATGGTTTTACTTCTACCTGTATTGGCTTAATTATATACCATACTATGGTGGGTCTATAAATAATTTGGCATATAGCAATATGATACAACACACTACAATGATTTTTGTCTTTCATACAAACTGCATCCCCAAATGCTCTGCAGGGTTAAAGAATTCTGGCACAAAGTTACAATTAAAAGTGATAGCAGAGGAAATGAGAAATTAAGAAGCAAAGGAAAAGACAAATGTAGAGAACTGATAGGGAAAGCAACTCTGTCATTGTGCCCGCAAGGGGGGCCGTGATACTGGTGAAAGGATGACACTCGAGTCTGAGAATAGCAAGCAAAGTTTTACTGAAGGAAGAACTTTACACTTTAAGCTGCGTGGGGAGTCCCAGGGTGCGCGGAGGGGCTGCAGGGAACTTTGACCGTTCGGGACAGCTGGCCAGGCAGGACTCCACCGAAGTGAGTCCACTGCAATGCTATATCCCACAGCGCTTATTTCAAGATTTCATGGGGTCAACAGCTGGCTACATTCATTGCATTCATAAATTATACACATTATATAAGCTGACTTGTTTACAGACAAAAAAATGCTGAACTGCGCTAAACCATATCTTGGCAGGGTCTGCCGGACAGAGTTCACTGAACGGCCTGCATTTTCCCCTCACATTTAGTCCCATACTCAGTCCGCCACTTAGCTGCCAATCTTTCGCAACCTTTCCCCTACTGTCATTATCAATGGAAAGTTTCTGTAAAGGAGTAAAAAGGAGGCTAGTTTTAGGATTGGTCCGCACTTAAAACTTATACCGTCATAGCTATGTTGACAAACACACCCAGTGTGCATCCGAAGAAGTGAGGTTTTTACCCACGAAAGCTTATGCCCAAATAAATCTGTTAGTCTTTAAGGTGCCACCAGACTCCTTGTTGTTTTTGTAGATACAGACTAACACGGCTACCCCCGATACTTGACACCCAGTATAGATGCAGCTACGCTAACAGAAGAGTCCTTCTGTTGCCAAAGCTAATATTATTTGAGCAGGTGGTGGTCCTGCATTGGCAGAAAAAACTTCCTAGCTATGCCACATCAGCCTGGTCTACACTTAAAAGTTAGGTTGGTATAGCTACGGCACTCAGGGGTGTGACACATTCATTCCCCTGAGAGCTGTAGCCTGTAGTTATGCTGACCTATCCCAGGTGTAAATGTGGATTGGATAGGTCAATGACAGAATCCTTCCATCAACCTAGCTACTGCCACTCAGGGACAGATTCTTAGTATTCTTACCATCTTACACAAGTCTGACTGAAGGTCATTATATATATATAAAATCAGATTTTTTGGAAGAGTTCGTTTATACTTGCAGGCATTCACGCTTGCAATCTCTTTTAAGTGTTCAGTGCCAGGAAAATCTTTCCACGGCAAAATGCTAATGCGTCAGCTTACTTTGCTTAAAATGTGAGACAAAAGATTGCATTTATGTATAACATTGCCTCCCATTTGTAATGAACATTTCAACACACTTGCTGCTGATACTGAACTTTATTCAGGCTGGGAGTTTCCAAGGAGGCAAAGGAAGTCAGGCATCCAACTCCCAATGACTTTCAATGAACTGTGGATGTGTAACTCCTTCAGGCTCCTTTGAAAGCCCCAGCCCGCCTTCTTGTTCTAATGAGCCAAATTTGTCCCTTTACCGCAGTCAGTAGTGTCCTTCTAGCTTTCTAAGAGGAAATTTATCCATTTTTGAATCATTCTCTCTCAATAAAGTTATACCAAATATCCAAACTATTATGCAGTGTCACAGAGCATTGTTGAACAGCTCTCAAATTTAACACCAGAAGTGGCTCCAGTTCATTACTTGATGTGATCTCTGTAGTTGATGTATCAGTTATAAACCCATTAAGGTCTATATAGGCCCCACAAGGCTCTGTGTGGGTGGACACATTTTGCAGAATTGGGGCCTATGTTTGTAAAACATTTCAGAATGGTAAACATTAGTTACATTTCAGATAGAGTTCTATTAATTTTAAAGCTGCCTGAAGATTAGTATGAACTTATATTTAATGATGGGAATTTTTCTGAACACATTATAAATTTATTCTTTTGTAATCGTTGTCTGTGTTTTTCATTAAGAAGCTGAAGTCACGACACTGACTGTTCCTTTCTGTTGTTTGTGATGTTTTCGCTGTTTATTTGCTTACATTTTGTTAAAATCTCATTTTATCATCCCTTGATACTTGTGTGTTTTGTTCTTTGCTGTGTGAGTACTTGCCTGCCTGCAGCTGTGCTCAGAAGCACCTGCAGCCTGATGCACAAGGGAAGCACTGCCAATTGTGCTCACCTCAAGAGGGAGGTCACATGCTACATTTGCCAGAAATCAGAACATTTGCATTATGATGGTTCAGTGAATAAGAAACAAGCAGGATCAGGGTAGGTACTGAGCAAACCCCTGCGGTACTTTTCTTTGTGATTGTCCTAAACGCACCAGAGGATGGACCAACATCAGCATCTTCCCAAGTTGATTATGGCTTAACAAAATTTGTCAATGGATCCAAACAAGGTCTCACTACACCAGTATATTCCATCTAAAGCCTTAATTAAAGGTTTAAGTGAGGTATAGTGCCCTCTGCACTGGAAAATGTAGGACCATCAGGTTTGCAATACTAGGACCAGTATCCTAACTACTGTCATTATTTCACAGGAAAGCAGAATGTCCACCAACCTAATGCACCTCAGAAATTGTGAAATGCTTTTCATGGGGAAGAGATCCTTCTGACCCTGGGGCTAACATTTAATACCCGGAGTATCAAATTCAATGGGCTCTAACATTGCCTTTGTAGCTATAATTTTGTTTTTCTGGTCACAGAATTATCCAGGCCATTATTAAAGCCAGCTACAGCATATAATGTTCTGACCTCCTGTGTTACTGAATTCAGCTCACTGACTAAAAACACTGTGAAGAATTATTTTGTTTTATATCAAAAGTACCAACCATTAATTTCAAGTGACCCCTTGCTCTTGAGATCAAAGGTAAGGAGTACACTGGAAAACTACTTAGCTAACAACAGGAAATTAATCCATGAATTTGTGGACTCTGAACTGACAGGGCCAGATGCCTTATTATGTTCTTTTACAAGGGACCATATAAAAAAACAGGTCTATTTTTAATTTTAAATACCTCAAATAAGTGCTTATATACCTTTCACAGTATTTCTAATGTACCTGTCCCCACAGTCTAGGCTATGATATAATACTTAAAGCTGTTAGAGTGTTTACATTTTCAAAGTTTTGTTCAAATAGTAATTAATCCTCAAAACTATATCATTTGGTAGGTAATATGCAGATGAAGAAACTGAGGCAGCAAGGTTAGGTGACTTGCCCAAGGCCAACAATGAGTTACTAACAGAGCTGAAATTAGAACTCAGGGAGCTCCTGGTTTCCCATCGTGTACTCAGAGTACTATCTCATTATGTTTTGTAGTTTACTGTTCTCTCGCTTTTCAGTCTCTTTCTATAGACATATCCTCATAAAAGACTTCTAACCATCTTTATTGTCCTTCACTGAACCTTTTGAATCTCAGCTATATCTTCAAATTGTGATACCAACACTGAAAACAACATTCCAAACGGGAATGTGCCATTTTATTATTTGTATTTGTGGTGTATTGAAAGCTGTATTAAAATAAGATGCTACCACTATAATTTGTAAGGGGTTTACTGGTCCTGCTTGCAGGTTTGGGGGCTATACAGGGAAGCATGTGATCTGGGTCTTTCTCAGCAGACAGTCTGCAGAGAGCCAGCTTTAAGTGATGTGTGTCTCTCTGTTTTAGGGAGTCACCCGCTTTGTGTCTCTCTGTTTTTAAGCTCTTGTGTGTATTGTTCTGAATTCTAAGAAATAAAGTAGTGTTACGTTGCAACTTTCCAGCAATAGTATTTTATGTTTTTATATAACATCTATATGTCATGTGAAATATTATTATGTTCAGTACCTAGAGGCTCCAAATGAGATCGAAGTTCCATTTTGCTACGCACATATAGTAGGAGATAGTCCCTGCCCCAAAGAGCTTACAATTAACAGTTAAACTATGTTCTGCATTATTTCTATCCATAATGCATCCAGGCATGCTGCACACGGGACCTCTGTTCTGCTTGGGCTCTCTATAATGAAATCTAAGGACTAAAGACATGGGAAATTTGATCCCTCTGCATACATCTCTACATCCAAGCAGAGCCCCGCCAAAGGTAAGCAGGTGCAACCAGGCAGATCTAGCTGGGATTCTTGACCTAAGACTTTACCACAGAATACTCCTCATGTTTACAGCTCATCAGTAGTGTGGCCAGCTCTGGTGATATTATTGTGAGACTTGCAGTACTTTTTCTTAAAGTTCAGGCTGCTGGAATGAGGGGATTGCATGTGAATCTCAGCGTTGATTTTCTTGCAAATGTAAATTTCTAGCTCTCATAGTTGCATAGTAAAGCACCCTAAAGGCTCAGAAAAGTCCAAGGCAAATAAACACATTTTTTTATTTTTTTAATCTCATTATTTCTAAACCAGCCAGTCATGATTTTGGGGGGAGCTGAGTCATGATCTTTGAACTCTAGGGGTGGGCAACAGTGCATTTGTATGAATTAAAGGACAGTATGGAGTCCCTCATGGGAAGTTTTTAAGAACGGGTTGGACAAGCATCTGTCAGAGTCAAGGATGGCCCAGGACGATGAGGCAGGACGATGGACTAGACCTTGTGAAGTCCCCTCCAGCCACTTACATTTATGTTTGCCAACATACTGTAGTAAGATGAGGCCCTGAAACATAAACCCTTGTATCAGAGGCCTGGTATGAGGCCTAAGGCCTGAACTAAAGTAATGGTCAAGACTTTATTAACATAAAGCAAAGTTCAACTGTGAGCCAGAGGTAGGCCCTGCTCATAGAAGCTGGCAAGGAAAGGGCTGATGTTGCAAAAATACACATACCAGAACACTCTGATACTTGCACATTCCACACAGATAACAAGGAACAGGCTGACCCATCCTAAAGACAGGCAAAAGGGTAATATGATCGATAGAGTTGTTTTGTTCAAACCAACATGTACCAGGAGAGAGGCGGCACCTTATTACGTAGAGGAGTTGCACATACGTACTAGCAGAACTATAGACATCTGATCTGGGGAGCTAGAGACTGTGTTTTGTTTGGCAATAAACCTGGGCGGGTGCCTTCGTACCTTATCGGAGTCTGTTATTGGCGGTTCTCTCGGGATCTGCTGTGTCAGCTATCTGCGCAGAGCCAGGGCAGCACACAGAGGGAAAACACGCACGTAGCCAACTGTTATCATCATTGAACAGAGCAGAGCACCACACTGGTGATGTCTGACATTGGTGACCCCGACCGTTGATCTGGTGAGTAAGCGAGCTGTCCGCTGTAGGAATCGCAATCTAACATGACAGAAAACCACAAGCTAGGGAACCCCCTTAACCCCTTTCTGCAAATCCCCACAGAGTTTAAAAAATATAATGGGGAAGAAACAAGTAATGTAATTTGTAAGGCTAGAGCAGAGACAGTAGCCTTGAAATGTAGACTACTGCAAACTATAACCATGGCTGCTAAATGGTTAAAACAGCACACCACAAAATTGGTGGGGCAAGTAACAGTAACAAAGAAAGATTGTGAGCATTTATTTTAGCAGTTAAGCATTACATTTAGTATAAAATATTAGTAATGCACCTCAAATAAAAATGAATGTCTATACAACAATTGCAAAAGTATAGCTTGTATTATGAAAGACTCGGTTCCTATTACATTGTAAACAAACTTAGTTAAATTTTGTATTAAGTTTGGGTTACTGAAAACAAAAACAAAAAAGGAAAACAAACAAAAAACTTTACTATGTTAACTAACAAAAGTTGTTTAAGTTGCATCCCACAGACCCAAAGACACCAGAAAATATCACACCCTGAAGACACCAAAAGAAACCCCCAGGCATCAAGAAAAGAAAAATGAAGTGCTTTATAAATAAGAGACTGGTCAAATACACCTCTATCTACCAAATATGGACAATTAAGTTAACAATCAGCTAAAAACCACTAGCTGGACCAGGATAAACTGTCATTTAATTTCAACTTGGTTATTGTGTAAAAACAACTGTATTATTGCTGTACTACTGTATTATCGTTGTACTGCTGTATTATTGCTGTATTGCATTATTGCTGTACAACATTTACAATGTGCATAACCTTGCTAAACTGCTTAACCAACACACAGGTAAAAAATCAACAAACGAATGGCAGCAAACAACATGAAGGCAAGGAAAAAACAAATTGGTAAAGAAATTAAGTTACACAGTAACTACAAATTGGGTAAACAAATTCCCTGTTAGTACCAGTCATAATTTGGGTTACTGACACTACATCCTAACTAAGGCACATGTTGTTCAAAATAATCTTATTCAGTGTTTGGATACCAATATTACATCCTGACACAGCAATATTTGATAAATTGGTTACTGTCCATTCAGTAGGTTATCTGGAAGACAGTATCCATAAGAAACAACTGGATCTACATCAACTACTGGTGTATCACAGACAGGGCTGGCTCCAGGCACCAGCCGAGCAAGCTCGTGCTTGGGGCGGCAGATTCTAAGGGGTGGCATTTTTTTTTTTTTTTTCTTCGCGCTTCAGCCACCCCGCAGGTTTTTTTCTTTTTTCTTTTTGGTTCGCCGCTCCGGCCACCCTGTAGGGGGCGGCGGCGCAGAGGAGGGGAGCGCCCTGCCGGGAGCGGGCTGCACGCTCCATCTGCCCCAGCTGGTGCCAGGTCTGCAGTAAGCCCGGCAGGGCAGCCCGTGTCCTTCCCTGCCCACCGACCGGAGTGGCGCGGAGCCGCCTCCCTTCTGTGTCTCCCCCTGCTCCCTTCCCCTCCCCCCCGCGTCTGCAGCGCCAGGAGTCCCCCTGCACCCGCGCTCCAGCCGCCCTGCACGGTTTTTTTTGCTCTGCCGCTCCGGCCGCCCCGCAGGGGGTTTTTTTGTTTGTTTGTTTGTTTTGCTTGGGGCGGCAAAAAAGCCAGAGCTGCCTCTGATCACAGAGCAGTTCAACCAATGGAACAGAGAAGCTAGCCACTTCTGTTTCCTGCCCAGTGAAGCTTACCAGAGGGTGACAACCAGCAGTAAGGGTAATCTATAATATGGATGGACAGTACTGGGTAGTAACTAATTACAATATATTTATATATAAAGGCCTCAGTGGTAGCGTCACTACTCCAAATTTCTGTTTTACTTCTCATGTACATAGCACTGTGGGACACATTATCACAATCCCTATCCCAGTATTTCAAAACACTCAGCCAACTACTAATAATGATACAGATGGTAACTGTAATTGCCCTAATAAAAGTGGGTTGCTATCTGCAGTACCAGAAGGGCCAAATTACACCACCAGATTGGAAAAGAATTGTTATGCTTGGATATAAAGTGCTGTTATATGTACACATACATACATATATGCCCGTATACACTACAAATATATACACCATATCCATATTATTCATATATATTAATTATTTGGTGTGCCTCTAAGGCTCAATCATAATACTACATTCCTCAGTCATGGTCCCAGTCCTAACACTGGCATGTCACATATGTACTAGCAGAACTATAGACATCTGATCCGGGGAGCTAGAGACTGTTTCATTTGGCAATAAACCTGGCCGGGTGCCTTTGTACCTTACCGGAGTCTGTGGTCATTGGGCAGTTCGCTCGAGATCTGCTGTGCCAGTGATCTGCGCAGAGCTGGGACAGCACACAGGGAGAACACACACACACGCAGCTGACTGTTATCAACATTAGACAGAGCAGAGCACCACACCGGTGACGTCTGACAACACATACCTATTACCGTACACCATATGTTTCTTCTGCTCACCTTACCCAAGTATGTATGGAAGTTCTCATGATACTCTGCAGGCTGGCTTCTGATTTTCTAGTGCAACTGATAAATACCCCAATTAAAAAAAAAATGAAATCAGTGTATATTCAAAGAGAAAGCCGCAACCCTGCCTGTTTTTTTGGACAGCTACATAAAACTCAAACACTGCTAAAAATAACCCCCCCAAAATGAAATTAATAAATGCCAAAAAACAGAAGCACTGTCTGTGGGTTAGTGACAGGATCAGTCAAGGTGCCCTACAGAGGTTAATAGGGCAAGTGACCAGGGGTCCCTCAGACTTGTGTGGGGATTTATTTAATCCACAACAGGGATGCTCACAGGAGCAGGAGGCTCATCATTACCTCCCTCAGCCTGGCCCAGGGGACGCTGAGGTGATCGAGGAAGAACGACAGCGTAGAGCTGGTGCAGGTTGAAGGCTCAGTGTTGGCTGTTGAGGGGCTGGGTGATGAGATGGTCTAAGAGCACTAGGACACTGGGATGCAGATCCCACAGTCCCACTATCTTTGCCTTTAGGGGGTGCTGGGGTTCCCCAGCCCGCACCTTGCCCCGGAGCCGGCAGGGGGCGCAGGTTCCCACAGACCGCACCTTCCCTAGGGGCCGGCAGGGGGTGCTGGGCCCCACAGCCC
>NW_020664440.1:12940041-12965255 GCF_002925995.2 Terrapene triunguis
TCTTGCATCTGAAGAAGTGAGGTTCTTACCCACGAAAGCTTATGCTCCCAATACTTCTGTTAGTCTCAAAGGTGCCACAGGACCCTCTGTTGCTTTTTACAGATTCAGACTAACACGGCTACCCCTCTGGCTCTTATTCTGGAATCTGAACCTTTCAGAGTCGGTTGAGCTAACCCAGAACAAGGCACCGTTATTCTGGCCTGAGTGGGTCTATGCATCGTCAGTCAGGAGCAGTGAAGCGGGAACCACAGCATGCGTAGGCAAGGGTTTAATACCTGTTCCTAGTTTCCCATGTGTAAAACAGAGGTGGTGATGCTTCCTTATTTCACAGAGGCTGCACTGAGCAGACATTCATTGAAGTTCTGGAGGTGCGCCGGTGCTGTGGTGATTGAAGGGGGCATATTCATGGCAAGATCAGTAGTTTGCCCCTTCCCACCTTTGTGGAGAAGCTGCAGAGAAGGGGAACTTGGCTTTCTGTCCTCTGCTGCGGGTTCCGTCCCAACTTAAACTGGGTCCATTCCTTCTCTTTAGATGTGGTGTCAGCTGTTCCTGCAGCGCTGCAGGGGAGGTCTCCACCTCTTCCCCCTCACCCAGAGAGGGGTCCAGATCCAGGGACGGCACTTGGTCACCATGAAGCTGGAGTCTCCGGAATTCCAGTCTCTCTTCACCCCAGGGCTGAAGAGTGTGGCAGGTGAGAGACCCTTATACTTCCATCCTCAGAGGTGACTTCTGGTCGAGCAAACCCCTGGCAGTGGAGTTCAGAAAAGTGACCAGATCATTGTAGATCACTAGCTCAGAGCACTGTTAGCACTAATTGGAATTTGGAGGGGTCCAGGCTGCCACTCAATTGATGAAGCTAATACAGAGGGAAGCTTACTACAACCTTGTGTTGGTATAGCGTGCATTGATTAATGGTTAGAGAAATATATATTGAAACAAATTTGAGTGTGGACACAAGTGCATTTCTCACCAATGAATGGATATCTCCATCAGAGAGATCGCTAATAATGTACACATAGCCTTTATCTGTACACATGTAGGAGGGGCTAGGTATTGGTGCAGGTACTGCATGCTGGAACATGTATGCTTTTGTTTAACTGTAAAATTCAGTGCTTCCTGCAAACGTGACTTTGTGTAAATGGTTCCATATTCATCATCGACTCTTACTCCATCACTTATGAACTCAGAAAATGAAAGGTGGAACCGTACCATCAATGTGCAGATATTGTTCTCTGGGTCAAGTTGTCTTGCAGAAGCACAAGAGTGTGAGTACCAACCTCAGGGCACACTGTCAAGAAGCTAGGCACAAGCCCCAAATTGATTGTGAGCTCTATTCTTAGATTTTACCAATCAGTATCAAGACATGAGAAGTAATTCTTCCACTCTGTTCGACACTGATAAAGCCTTAACTGGAGTATTGCGTCCAGTTCTGGGCACCACACTTGGAAGTTGGGAAAAGGAGTCGAGTGAAAGTGAGCCATACCCAGCCCACATTAAAGCGCTGCCGCGGCAGTGCTTTAGTGTCCCTGCCCCTTTTGCCTCCCCTGTCGGCAGCCCTGCTGGTAGGGTCTGTACCGGCAGGGCCGCGGGCGGGGGGAGGGGGCAGCGCTTTAAGGACGGTCCTTTGCTGCGACGGCGCTTTAAGGATCTTCAAAGCGCTGCCGCAGCAAAGGACCGTCCTTAAAGCGCTTTAACGTCGCTGTCCCTTCCCCCCGTCCTTTGCCGCGGCAGCGCTTTAACGTTCCTGCGCCCCCCCCGGCAGGCCCCCCTGGTCAGCGGGAGGCGCAGCAACGTTAAAACGCTGCCGTGGCAAAGGGTCCTGCAGCGCTTTACTGTCCCTGCCCCATTGCCTCTCCCCTCCCTCCCGCAGCCTCTGATGGGCGGGGGGGCCAAAGGGAGCAGTTGCCCTGGGGCCGGCAATTTAAAAGGACCCGGGGCTCCGGACACTGCTGCCGCTAGTGCAGCAGCGGCATCCGGAGCCTCAGGCCCTTTAAATTAACACGGGAGCCCCAGACCGCACGGGCCAGGCGGCCTGAAAAGGCTGGTTGGGGGATGTTGACCCTCAGCCCCGCCCCTTCTGCCTGAGGCCCCCCCCCTTCCAGGGGCCGGAACCCCCCCCCCCCCCCCCCAGCCTGTACCAGTAAGTGGCCTAACCTACTTTCATCCCTGAAAGGAGTGGATATATTGGGGAGAGTCCAGAAGAGAGCAACTAAAATGATTAAAGGTCTAGAAAAGATGACCTGTAAGGTAGAAAAACTTGGGTTTGTTTAGTCTGGAGAAGAGAAGACTGAGAGGGGATGTACCAGTCTTCAAGTGCGTAAAAGGTTTTTATAAAGAGGAGAGTGATAAATGGGCTTAAATTGTAGCAAGGGAGATTCAGTTAGACATTAGGAAAAACTTGCTAATTGTCAAGGTAGTTAAGCACTGGAACAAATTATCTAGGGAGGTTGCGGGATCTCCGTCATGGGAGATTTTTAAGAGCAAGTTAGACATACACCTGTCAGGAATGATCTAGATAACACTTAGTCCTGCCTCAGTGCAGGGTACTGGACTAGATGATCTCTTGAGCTCCCTTCCAGTCCTACATTTCTATGATTCACATTTCAGATATGCCCAGCTTGCAAATGTCATCTGCACAAACCCTGGGTGTTTTCACAGTCAAGCTGGATTCTTTTATTTTGCTCATTGCTATCTGCCAAATTGCACCTTGGCAACCCCTCTGTCTTCAGATTATAGGTAACACCTGTGCAAAGTTACCTAAGGCTGATAGTGTCACTGAGTGCAAAATCTGAAGTTTATGGGGCCGAAGTTACATTTGGCTTGCAGAACCTCTATTACTAGTGGTGATTTATGAAATGGAGAGAAGTAGGGGTCCAGGGTGAGTTTGTGGGTGATGGCATTTAGAAAACAAATCTTTTCACTTTCAAACTGAGCAAATTTAAAATGCAGATCAGTGAGACAATGTATGTGGAGTCCCACTGTGACATTTTTAGAGATTCATTTCCTGAGGGTAGAATTGCATTCTAATCTCAACAGAGGGTCCTGTGGCACCTTTAAGACTAACAGAAGTATTGGAGCATAAGCTTTCTAAACTTAGAGATCCTGTTATCTTAGCTCTGTAAATATATTAAAGATTTGATGGTACATATATTGAATTTGGATTTGCTCTAGTGTCTTAGACAAAATTTCATTGACTTTGTGTGCCATTTGTTTGCCGTCCCTTCCAAAAGTTGGGGTGTTTTGTGTAATGTGTGAAGTGTTTGGGATCTTTCGGGATAGTACTATGTAAGTTTAAAATATTATTAAATCACTTTGTAAAATAAATGAATAAATACATTAAAGTGGCTTCATATATCATTTTATTCTAACTTCTTAAGGGGACACTTTCAAGAAAAAAGAACATTTTAATATGGCTGATACTAAAATGCCTTACATTGTTGAAACTGAAAGCTTTAAACAGCTGTTTTTTCCCCATGTATGTTGTTTCCTTGTTTGCATTTCATTCAGCTAGGACAGTATAATTGGCACATTGGTCAAAGCCATTTCAGTCAGTTTTTAGTCTATTTGACTTTTTGGTTCTCATGTGCGGGTATTATTAAGGATTTCAACACTACAAGGGAATATTTATCCTCAAAACTCTTTTAATTGAAATAATAAATGAAAACATTTTTATTCACAGTAGGTTTATAGACAATGAAAAAATCAACAATTTTGTTCCTAAATTAGCATGTATTCTTGTTTCTTCTGTCTTCGTTTTACAATTAAGAGGTCTAAAAAACCACTGCCTCGCTTTAGCAAACTTGGACATTTTAACGCATTTTTATGTATAATATGTTCTTTGTGTGTTTCTCTTTTCTTAGTTGAAAACAAATCTCACTTCTTGAATCTGACTTTTTCTTTTAAACTTGGGGTGGAACAACTGATTTTGGCACCACTGAATAAATATGGTATTGCAGTTACACCTCTGACCTTGAATTGAGATGTATCAAATTTTGAGTAAATCTGTCAAGAAGAAAACATTGGAGATTGGGAAAACTGCACTGTAATAATATTTATGTAAATTATAATGTCATTTGCCGGAGTGTGGTAGTAATGTACTGACCATGCCTCTCAACTTTAAAGGGTGTCTTTTGAAACTTTATTTAAAAAAATATTTTAAATTCTAGTAAAATTAACGTATTGCCTGAAAGAAAATAAATATTTGGTTTCTAACGAATCTTGCAGATGCACTGAAATAAAAGTATTGCAAGGCTTGCAGGAACCACTTTTCTAAATAAATTGAGGAAGGTTGCCTCTTTTTGGTAAAATATTAAGACTACAGGGAGATGTGTACTTTGCCATATATTCTTTTTTTACCAATTTCAAATATGACAATCATTTGTATAAATTCCAAAGAAGACAGTGCACCTCATAATTTATGTCAAGAAGCTGCTGAAGGCAGCAGACTAACTATTTTAGTTCTTCAAGGACATAGAGGCATTTCTTCACATTCTGTGTCCACAGTGACAACAGAAGTCACTACTGAACCATTACCAGCAGTAATCTTTAAACCAGTGATACTAGACTGAGTCTCACAAGTCAGAAATGTCTCTTTAATGTGTCTCCTGCAGCTCTCATTTTGTTGTGAGAATAGTGTGTGTGTTTATATATATATATATATATATACACACACACACACATTATATACATAAAATATTGAATGAAACAATGAATTCATACTACTGTGGCTCTTTTAGGTAATGTTGATCGCTAATTTGGCTTCTGAACCGCTGAGATCTGAGTATCACTGCTTTAAACTGTTTATCACATGTTTTAATTTCACATAGACCTAATGGTGTGCATGTTCGGGCACTTGCACAGTTATTCTTGTTTAGGTTCTCTTGTGGTGCTATTCAAACTTTACAGCAAGTATAACCTTATGCAAATTACAGTAACCTAAATACACCTCTACCCCGATATAACGCGACCCGATATAACACGAATTCGGATATAACGCGGTAAAGCAGTGCTCCGGGGGGGGGGGCTGCGCACTCCGGCGGATCAAAGCAAGTTCGATATAACGCGGTTTCACCTCTAACGTGGTAAGATTTTTTGGCTTCCCAGGACAGCGTTATATTGGGGTAGAGGTGTATTTATTTGCTGAATGCACAAGGCCTATATTGTCTTTTTGTCTTTTATGCAAAACAAGCCTCTGTTAAAATGATGTACTGGGCTAGATTTTCAAATGTGTGCATGCAATGTCATGAATGCAAACAGATTTGCGTCCATACATGGCCAGTTAGGTAATCAGCTGGCTTGGTTGTATGTGCACATGCCTAGTTTGTTTTTGATTTTTACCTGCAATCCTGGTATTTGTGCGTATTTCACATTTGCCACATCTTTGAAAATCTGCCCTAATGTATGTGTGAGCCAAATCTACAGCTGGTTAAAGATGGATATTACATTTTTAAAAGAAAATATTCTTACCATGACTTTTTCCCCTCCCAGAGTTATTTGAAAAGGAAAAGTATGAATTAAGAATAGCTGGAGGTGCTGTCAGAGATTTATTAAATGGAATGAAACCACAAGATGTGGACTTTGCCACCATTGCTACACCTACTCAGATGAAGGAAATGTTCCGGTCTGCTGGTGTTCGTATGATCAATAACAAAGGAGAAAAACATGGAACCATTACTGCCAGGGTAATCACAAACTAGGTTTATGAATCATGTAGGCTCTTAGTGGTTAGAAAAGATCTGTTAGATCAGAGGTGGGCAAACTACGGCCTGCGCGGGGCAGTCAGGGGGACAGGGAGAAGGGGTGGTTGGATGGGGCAGGGGTTCTGGGGGGCAGACAGGAAGGAGAGGGGGGGTTGGATGGGGCAGTCAGGGACAGAGGTTCCAGGGGCAGTCAGGGGACAGGGAGAAGAGGGGGTTGGATGGGGCAGGGATCCTGGGGGGGGGGGGGGGACCGGGAGGGGGGGGGGGGGTGGGATGGGGCGGCGGGGGGCAGTCAGGGGCAGGAGTCCTGGGGGCGGGGGCAGTCAGGAATGAGAGGAGGGGTTGGATGGGGGGCAGTCAGGGGCGGGGGTTCCGGGGGCGGTCGGGGACAGGGAGTGGGGGGGGGGTGGATGGGGCAGGGGTCCCACGGGGGCATCGGGGTGAGAAGCAGGAGGTGGGGGAGTGGATAGGGGGCAGGGGCCGGGCCTTGCCTGGCTATTTGGGGAGGCACAGCCTCCCCTAACCGGCCCTCCATACAATTTCCGAAAGCCGATGCGGCCCTCAGGCCAAAAAGTTTGCCCGCCCCTGTGTTAGATAGTCCATCCCCATATAAAAGCAGGATATATTGTCCCCAATACAGGGCTTATCCAATAGTAAACTGATACTATGCTTGATCTTAGCCAAAGTACCATTGCAATTATTTCCTCCAAGATTTGTATAATTATTTTGCTTCTGTTTTCTGAACAGAAGTATAGCACCCCAAGTAGCATGAGAAAATTAAAAATGAAACCTTACCTAACTTACAATGAACGTATTCTGATTTTTCTGTTCATGGAATTCATTGTACATGTGTTTAGAAGCTGGATATGCACAAAGAAACATTTAACTTTTGTACATTGACTCCTTTTCCCTATTGTGTTTGAAGATAAAACAACAATATTGTGTGAATTGCAGCTCCATGAACAGAACTTTGAAATTACCACACTTAGAATTGATGTAGTCACTGATGGACGACATGCAGAGGTGGAATTCACAACTGACTGGGAAAAAGATGCTGAAAGAAGAGATCTTACAATCAACTCTATGTTTTTAGGTAAGTTCTTCCAAAAATAAAATACAATTTGTCTTATTGTTGAAGGCAGTGTTTCATCTAGGCCTTCAACAAAAGCCACAATCTGCCTCCGCTTATTCCTATAGCTAAACTGGGGGTTGCACAAATGCGGGAGATCTGACAGATCAGAGGATATCTTGGCTTTCATGTCTTCTGATGCGAGCATTTTCTTCATAGAATCATAGGACTGGAAGGGACCTCAAGAGGTCATCTAGTCCAGTCCCGTGCACTCATGGCAGGACTAAGTATTTTCTAGACCATTCCTGACAGGTGTTTGTCTAACCTGCTCTTAAAAATCTCCAGTGATGAAGATTCCACAACCTCCCTGGGCAATTTATTCCAGTGCTTAACCACCCTGATAGTTAGGAAGTTTTTCCTAATGTCCAACCTAAACCTCCCTTGCTGCAATTTAATCATCTACCCAGTAATAGCGTATCTTGTTAAAACTAAGTGTATAATCTCTGCTGCTTTAAATTAACTAAATTATAGGCTGTTTTTACATTTACTTAAGTACGCCTTTTAAAAACACTTTTTCTGTACTAGGTTTGGATGGCACGCTTTTTGATTATTTCAGAGGTTACGAAGACTTAAAAAACAAGAGAGTCAGATTTGTAGGACATGCAAGCCAGAGAATACAAGAGGATTATTTACGAATACTAAGATATTTCAGGTAATACTTTGCTTTTCTAAATAAAGAATAACATTTGTGAAGATTTTGTTTGAAAATAACTGTAGAGTGTTATATTCCACAGCCAGTTGGATAAATAGAAACTGTGTGTCATGAAAAACACACAGGCCAAACTCATATAGTGCCTTGTCCTCAGTAAGATGCTGAAAATAAGGAATCAAATGTAATTTTGGTAATGATTTTCCCTCTGCAGTGATAAATAGGGCGATGGGTCTTACCACATTGGTTTCTGCAGCCTCATGTCCCAGTTATTAACCAAACATGTAGATGGAGAAACAAGACTGGGTCAGCTTTAGAACTGTGGAGTTAACTCATAATGTGAAGCTCAATTTACTGGTTACTCTGACCCCTCAATGGATCTAATGTTACCATGCCTAGAAATTTTCAGTGATCAATCAGTTTTTCTTTTGTGATTGCCTCTGATTTGGCAGCAGATGTCCAGAATTCACTACAGTGGCTTGGAAGGTTAGTGGGTGTGTAATGTGTGTTGAGGAATGGGGAGTGTTGCCATTTTTTACAAGGGAAGTTAGAGTAGAGCCAACATAGCATTAACCTCTCAGGAATGGTTTAGGAATGACACGTTATCTGAGAACATGCAGAGAGAAAAGGAAAGAGGTATTCTGAAGACACAAAAGTTGGATAATCATTACAAGTTTAGAAACTGATTGGTTCATTGGGAGTAGGTCATAGCAGTCAGCGGCCAGATTTTCAAAGGCATTTATATAGCCATCTAAAGATGCAGATAGGCACCTAGTGGAATTTTCAAAAGTGCCTAAACAGATTAGCTGCCTGACTCCTGTTAGGCACCTAATCTGTTTAGGTGGATTTGAAAAACCCACTAGACACCTAAATACCTTTGAAAATCTGTCCCTAAGAGACTTCAATTCTGTCCCAAGGTCTGCCACCAACTTTCTGTAAGACCCTTTTCAACTGTACCTCAGTTTCATCTGTAGAATGAAGTGATGATGCCTTTGAAAGCGTGATGTACTTTGACATCTGTGGATATATAAAGCACTATAGAAGTTCTAATTTTGTAAGATCAGTTGCACTTTAATACTCCATGAATACTTTAAGATTAGGACAGTTAATATTGCCCTGAGGTAATTCTCTGAGGAGAAGTAATAAACAGGAGAATCGTTAATAGTAGTAAAAATTAGAATTCTTATTTTGTAGGTTTTATGGAAGAGTAGCAGAAAAGCCTGGTGACCATGAACCTAATACTCTGGAAGCAATTAAGAAAAATGCCAAAGGTTTGGCTGGAATATCAGGAGAGAGGATTTGGGTGGAACTGAAAAAAATTCTTGTTGGAAACCACGTAAATCATTTGGTTCGACTTATGTATGAACTCGATGTTGCCCATTATATAGGTAAAGTACAATGATGGTTGCATAAGAATTGTATAACACAAATAACTGCAGACCAGCATATTAAGATGGCAGTAGTCTCCATAGTCATTTGTGGTGTTGTGCAGTATTTGATTAGACCATTTCCTCTACTGATTTGCTAGTTCTTTTGTAACACTGTTTCATGATGCTTTTTGTGTGTCCCCCTTCAGGATTACCTGTTAATGGGAGTTTAGAGGAATTTGACAAAGTCAGTAAAAATGTTCAGAATCTGTTTCCAAAACCAATGACCGTTCTAACATCACTGTTCAAGGTGCAGGATGATGTCATAAAACTCGATTTGAGGCTGAAAATCTCAAAAGAAGAGAAAAACCTTGGCTTTTTTATAATGAAGCATAGAAGAGACTTAATCAAAGCTATAGATAGTCCAGAACCACTTAAACCATATCAAGACTTCATTATAGATGTAAGTGAATTTCACATCACTGTCTATTTTATTTCTTATGTTAAACTCAAAGCTCTCACTTAAGACAGACAGGAAAAGAGGCAGCCTCATCCAATGCAGAGGACCCTGGACAGGGAATCAAGACTCTTGGGTTCTATTCCCAGCCATTTTACTGACCTGCTTTGTGATTTTGGGTTAGTTACTTCACCTCTATACACCAAAGTTTTCCCACCTGTAATATAGGGATCATGATACTTTCCTTCCTTTCAAAAGTACTTTGAGATTTGTGGATGAAAAGTGCGATACAGAGTTAACTATAGTTTACTCCTGGGGGAATTCTGTGTCAAAAATTTAAAAATTCTGCACATGATATTTTAAAATTCTGCATATTTTTTTTTGTCAAAATAACACCATTAGAGTCACACCCGTTTCAATTATTTGGGTAATTTGTTTCAAAATATCTGTCAGCAAGTATGACAGTAATAATACAGCAAAAAAAAAAAAAAAAAGATTCAGGAAATGTTTTTTGACAAATAGATTCCTTACTAGGCAAATTAATACAGAACTTTGAGTAATTCATTTAAACTACAATACAGAAACATATTTCTCATACCCCTCAGAAGCAGTGCAACGGCTTGGGGGAGTCTGGGGCAACGGAGGAGCTGAGGGAGAGGGAAGGACCCTGGGAGTGAACCTGGAGGGTTGTTGGGTGTGGGTGGGGAGGTTTGGGGGTCAGGGGAGGAATTTAATTACTATAATAAATCTATCACTTGCACATAAAACACCAAGGTTTGATATTTTGAGGCCCCCTTCAGAGCTGCCATTCACATGGTCACCTGTATCACACTTTGATACCTAAAAAAGCCAAAATTTTCAAATTTGATGGTTTGTGTTAGGCTCCTAAAATCCATATGTATGCACCTTCTTAGAAGTAATATCATTTTTAGCAGTGCTGAGCTGCCCAACTCCGTAAGGTAGCAGATTTTGCATGGGTCTATCGGTCTAACTTTAAGGCAGCCAGGTTTGAAATGTTGGACTTAAACATCTGAAACAAAAGTTTGAGTCAGTGCTGCACAATTCCTTGCAAACGTATCTGGGGAATGTTAGTTTGGCTGTGACTGTCCCAGCTGATCTCTAATACTGCATTAACACAGAAGAAAAAAGGTTAATGGCCACTACTATCTGGGTTTCCAGAAGCCTCCAAGGATCTGCCAAAAATCCCCAGGTTGCAAACCTAAGTAATAAGACAGGCTCACTGACTTGGGATGAAAAATATCACCTCCACTATTTCTTCGGATTTGTTCCACCTTCCCCAAAATACTAAAACCAACTTCTCATCTGGGTCAGTCTGGTAGCTACAGTGGCTCTCTTGCAAGTGCCAGTCTTGGTTAGATGTTGGGGAAAGCTAATGAACTGCACAGTTAAAATGGAGATGTTATAAAATGTGTACACACACACACGTACACCCCGCTACCTCGATATAACGCGGTAAAGCAGTGCTCCGGGAGCGGGAGGGGGGCTGCGCACTCCGGTGGATCAAAGCAAGTTCAATATAACGCGGTTTCACCTATAACGCGGTAAGATTTTTTGGCTCCTGAGGACAGCGTTATATTGAGGTAGAGGTGTATATATGTATATATATTAACTTGCCCTTATAGGCTGCCAAGAGGGTGCCAGTTGTGGTGTCAGTTGGTGATGTTGAGTAGGAACTGATCTGAGACTAAGCTGTTTTCTGACACTTTAATAGTTGATGTGTGGTTTTGTTTTGTTTAAGTCTAGGGAACCTGATATGAACTCCAGGATCTGTGAGCTTCTAAAATACCAAGGAGAAGAGCATCTTCTAAAGGAAATGCAAGAGTGGTCTGTCCCTTCTTTTCCTGTCAGTGGCCATGATTTAAGAAAAATGGGAATTTCTTCTGGAAAGGAAATTGGAACAGTGTTACAGCAGTTAAGGGATCAGTGGAAGAAGAGTGGTTACCAAATGGATAAAGAAGAACTCTTAACGTGTGTAAAGAAGGTGTAAAATCTAAGGGGTTTGATGATAATTTAGTAATGCACATAATTGTATTTATCTTGTTACAGGAAGAATCAAAATATTTGTAAATATAATGCTACTATCAGCCAATATTGCATTTGAGTTCAAGACTTTTAGGTGCAGAATTGTTTCATGTTCAAAATTCATACTATGCTCTGAATGCAGGAGTTTAGCTGTGCAGTAACGTGCGGCTTTATTTCTGCCAATCTGACTGAAAACCCTACCTCTGTTTGTTCTGTTTAAATGGTAAATAATTAATACTTCGGGTTTTTTTATCTCTTGTGTTCCTAATGGCAAGTAGAGGTGACACAAGGATTTTTGATATTCTAACTTAGCTACAGACAAGGTGAACGACTTCTGTGCTCCAGTTAAAAACCTCTTTAATGCATTATTTTTTGTAGTCAAAGCTGAGTATCAGATTGAAAGGTTCACTTCAACAGTTCCCAAACAAATGATATCCTATCATGTGAAACAACCCTGTTTTCCTAAAGGTTTTGGTTTTTATCTTAATTCCAAAATCAACTTTAGATTAAACGGATGACTAGTCTAAATCAATATCATCAGTATCTACTTGGGTATAAGTACTTTTTATGTCTTGTGATTTTTCAATCATTTGTTTCTCATTTTACAAGTATACAAAATTTTGGAGCCCCTCTGCCCTTTTTCCTAAAATATATTTTAATTTTTGTACATGAAATGAGGACTATTAAAGTGTAACATGTAACCACTGAAAACTAGAGCAGATCCAGAGCAGCTCATCCAGATTTCTCCTTCCAGTGTCAGGTAATCACATCCTGCCACAGTAAAAGAGAACCACCTCCCATTCTCTTTACTGACTAGAAGTAATTCCCTTCATACCTTTCCCTACAGTCACAGATATCAAAGGGAGTAAAAGGGTTAGGGTGTGTTTTCTTGACATACCCTAGGCAAAGTGAACCTGAACTGGGTATATGCTTTGAAGTACGGACATGCCAGTGAAATATGGGCATGTAAAAAATGTCTAGCATTTGGGGGAATAAGAAACGGACTGTAAAAATATATTTACTACCGTAATACCCCCACACCTCTCAAAATAACTGACTTAGGGCCTTGTTCCTGCCACCCTTACTTATGTTTAGTGTCATTCAATGAATAGTTGAATTGAAATCAATGGGATTAGTTTAGGAAAACAGACAATGACTCTAACATTAGATGGCAGTAAAATCAGAGCAGTTTTACAGCAGAACATGTATTTGTGTACTTTTATGTGGCTAATTATTACTGGGGGGTGTTGGATTCCAGTTACTTACACACTCAAGACATGATACATTGTTCTGTAGCAATTTAGGGCCAATGATCGGAAACTGAGGAGAAAACATAAATCCTTGAGTACTGTATTTTCATATTAATAAGAGCATGGTTGTATTTTGTTAGTCTGTTGATATGCTTATCACAGCATTCTACCTTTACAATTTGTTAAATAAAGTATTTTTGTTTAATTTTGCTGGGGAAAACATGATACAATTTAGCACTGAAGTAGGTCCTTCTCTCTAAGGAACTTAAAATACTTTACAGACTTGAATTAATCCTTAAAGCAGCCCTGTGAGGTAGCAACTTAGTGCGGCAGCTTTGAAATTTCTCTTCTCAGGATGAAACTCCGGGAGGGTTTGGCATCTTTGACTTTTCTATCCTTAAAGTCACACTCTCAGCAGATTGAGAAACAAGTTGCTTTGAAAATAGTGTGATTAAATACAATCACTCTGTTTTGATTGCAACCTGCTTAGCACCTCAGATCAAATACCCCAATTAAAATTCTTACTAAATTTATGGTGCCTACCTCAGGTGCATTGAATGCTCAACATTTGTTTCACAGAATTTGGAAGAAATTAAATTAAAAGATGTGAAACTGTGAGAGATCAATTTTCATAGCTGTGAATGACTACATAACATTTTAAACAAACTATTAAATTCTACATTAAAAACATTAAAAGCTGCTGTTAATAGCTCTATTTTCTAATTCAGTATGAAATTTAATTATATTCAATTCCACAATTCAGCAACCAAGCTGTTGTAGATATCATTGTCAAATTTACTTTAAGTAGTGTATTCCATAAGTGGCTTAATTAAGTTATATTATTCATAATTTGTATTAATTTGTAAAGTTCCATATAACATGTTTTTTGGGTTTGACAGGCTGTAGGACATCCTTGTTCATAAATACTGTGGCCCTTTCTCTGACATGGCTCCCACTATTAATGGTTGAATGGATTATTTATCATGTTCTGGGAAGCCAGAGTAACTAAGCAAATTCAGGCCTGGTCTATACTACGCGCTTAGGGCAACATAAGCTGCCTTGTCTCAATCTAGCTGTGGCAGTGTCTTCACTTACATTTGGCTCTCACTGACGTAAGTGCCTCTGTAAGCCTATTATAACACCACCTCTCTGAGCAGCCTAGAGTCAGTCTATCTAATTAGGTCAACACACTCAGTGTACACACGGTTGATTATGTTGACTGTTACTGGCCTTCAGAAGCCATCCCACAATGCCCCACTCTGATAATACAAGCGCTCCTGGTGAGGACACACACCACTTTCACAAGGAGCTAAGTGTACTCACAAGCAATTTAATAACCGCAGGGGCTGTCTGCCAATGTAAGTTAGGTCGATGTAATTTTGTAGTGTAGATGTCCTCAGTTTTTACAGACCCAGTCCCCCCTGGTGTGCAGACAGGCTTCCTCATTTGTTGTCCTGTGTCACTGAAAGGAACTGATGGTTCTGTTCTGATACACCATATTCCTTTTATCCTTCAAAAGAGCTCCCAACCACCAAGCAGCAGAGGAAGATTCATCGTGGAGAAAACCAGGAGGAAGAGTTGAAAGTGCCTTTCCACTGTCTCTTCCCTGCAACTTTTCTGCTCTCTGTCCCTTCTGTTTTTTCTTGCAAAGAGTCAGTGCTGCCAGGCTTAAGCAGGGGTGGGAGTAGCTATAAACAAGGCAATGATATTCTGCTTCTGTAGTCTTCCGGGGTCTAGCTAAGCGATGACTAATCATCCCGGGATGTCCATTAATGGAATGCTTAGAAAAGGACTAATATTTAGAATGTTACCAAGGATACCATGCTGAGGTAGCAACCATCATCCCAGGATCCATAGCGTAGCACAACAAGACAAATTCAGCCTCGCTTGGTGCAGAACTCCAAGGGGGAGGGCGGGGCTCCTGCCCTCAGCAAGCAGCTCATCTGCCCTCCATCGTCTCCAGATACCCGTTCCCCCCCATCCCCAAGGGACAAGAAAAAACTGTATGCCACCGCCTCAGATAAGGAACCACCTGAGGAGAGCAAAATGGAGAATAATACTAATTACGTACCTCCAAGGTGAGTTGTGAGGTTTAATGAATGTATTTACTGTGCTTTGGGTAAATATTGTTAATGTCCCAAATGGGCCTGAATGAATCTCCAAAGGAAAGGGCAGAGCCAGCAGGCTGGGAGCAGTATTATCACTACATTGGGGCTTTTTATGCCCCCTGAGAACGCTAAATTTAAAGGCTTGCTAGAGGGAGGTTAGTAGGAAAATAACTGTAAGGACCTGAGGCCTTTTGGAGTACATAGAATTTTGATTTCTTTAGAAAACACATAGCACATTGAGAGCCAGGTATCATTGGTTGAGTCCAGCACTCAAGCGACTTTGACATCAGTGCTAAGCAGAGGATGAGCAGGGCAGCTAAGGCCTGGCTTGAGTGGGAGTGTTCACAAGCACGCATGAGTGGCTTCCAGGTAGGGTTGCCAAGTTCGGTTGGTGTTATTCCTGGAGATTTCATCACATGACAATCTTTAATTAAAGATTCATCTTTAATTCCTGATGACTCCAGGACAATCCTGGAAGGTTGGCAACCCTACTTCCAGGTCATTCTTGGGTTGTTCCCCCCCCCCCCCCCCTTCCTCCCTTTATACCAATCCTTAGCACTTATATAGGGTTTTACATTTTGACGTGCTGTACAGACTTTAGCTTAACATTCTGACTTGTTAAATTGCCTGTTAGCAACCCATGCAATTCACATCTCGAAGTCCTGGCATCAATATGACTTGCTCAACTGCAGGAGTTACCAACTGGAGCTGAAGTTTTACAGATAAGGCTAACACC
Source organism: Terrapene triunguis (assembly GCF_002925995.2). Lineage (NCBI taxonomy): Eukaryota > Metazoa > Chordata > Testudines > Emydidae > Terrapene > Terrapene triunguis. Next base: position 12,955,480 of record NW_020664440.1, read on the forward strand.
AGCCTATAAAACCAGTTTTTCCAAACCTTTGCCTTAATATTCATAATCAGAGGCCAGATCATTTTTTTTAATCAAAAATGTATTGCTCAAATCATGTTTTAGAGCTGTGGCATTTGAAAAAAAAAAAAACCTCAGACACTTTTTTTTCTAGTTCAAACTTTTTTCCCCCTCTAAGTTTCAAAGTCCAGTGCTAAAATAGGCATCATTAAACTAGGGGATAGATTTCAAAGGCACAAATGCCATTTATGTGTCTAACTGCCACTTAAAGTCAATGGGAATTGGGTGCCATTTTTGCTTTTGAAACCTATTCGCAGAGCTTTACGAGCGAGTTATTAGCATTGTAGAATCCAGTGCTACAATTGGATATTCACAGACACCATTCCCCCATGTCTGCTTGGATTTCATTGGTGCTTGGAACAGGCATAGAAGGCTACTTTCATGGCTCCAATAACAAGGTCAGGACAATAGTTTGTAAATTCTGCACACCTGTTGTGGTTGTGCCATGCTTACATGGTGACTCCATTTGGGAAATACTCCCACCACCTCAGTTAGCTGACAAGTAACAGGTTTGGACCATTAAACATTTAGATGTGAAAGACAAAACTCTTAAGAAACACTGGAAGGTATTGATAAAATAATGTATTGTCAGGTATAGCATAGTTAAATGTGTTTATCGTTTAGCAATAAGCTGGATACATTTAAGTAGGCCTCAAAATGCCATTGCCCATGCGGTGGGTAACAGATGAAATTGGATTACAGCTGCAGTAATTTGGCAACTTTCTCAAACACTAAATTCTCAGCCAACATGAACAAAAAACAAATTCTATGAGAGAGTGTATCTAGCAACATAATAGTGGTGACTGTTAGACCTGGAGTTAAGGTTGCGTTTCATGGGGGAAGCGCTAAAATAGGCTTGTCTTTATGGCAAGGACTTCAAATTTACAATAACCGGCAGGATTTCCCTTGAATGTGCCACAGTAAATGTGGTGTTCATTGTTATTGCACATGCCTGCCTGCTGTTGGAGGAATGCTTGTTCTTTCCTCTTATAACAGCCCCCAATGGTTAGCGTGATGTAGAGCTTGTCCATATAATGCTGACAAGCTCAGCTTGGGTAATTTGCAGTATACACCAGTTATCCAAATTAACCTATGTGCAAAAGACTGTAGCACAGGAACTGCCAAGCAGGAATGCACTCACGAGCCATCTAATCTGGTACTCGTCTCTGCCAGTGCTAATTAGCTACAACAAGATGACTCCCACTCTAGATGCCTAAATCCAACATTTAGGCACCACTAGCATGCCTACATACCTGCTACCAAACTCTGGCGGTGCCTAAAAGTCCCTTATACCTACGTTTCTGCCACTGGGCATATGCACTGCGGCCTCACGCAGCCCCAACAGGATTCTTATATGAGTGTGATCTGGTAGGAAGAGGCAACACGTAACTGTTGATAGTGGGGGAGGGGCATAATTTAAGGGGGGGGGGGGAGCACATGAACACCCCATCTCTGCTGCCTACCCATCGGCCCTCCTTGTTGCCTCCTCCCCCAGTGCCACCTCATGCGGTCGCCTCCCCACTTTGCCCCTTCACCCCCCCCGACCCAGCCCCACTCCCAGCGGTTTTTCCACCCAATTAGGCTACTTCTGACAGTTGTGGGTTGTTGTTTTTTAGCAGCAGTGGGTTGTGGCTGTGGGCTATTTTGCTGCCCTGCTGCTCGAGATTGCGACCAGGAAGAGCTTGAGCCCTGCAAGTACCAAAGCCACTTGGAGCAGCGGGGGGCACAGTGGAGCCTCTCCCCCACCTCAGAAAAGCACTGCATGGTTTTGGGGAGAGCGAGAGACGACATGTCCAGCCCAGATCTGCCCTCTATTTGCAGGCTCCGTGGCAGCACCCCAGGCAGGGGTTTACAGCCCTCTTCACCCCTCTGCTGGCCTGCTTGGCTTGAGCATATGCGCTGACTCCGTGGGTGCTCCAGGGCTAGAGCACCCATGGAAAAAAATTAGTGGGCGCTTAGCACCCACCGGCAGCCAGCTCCCCACCACTTTCCTCCCAGCAATCAGCGGTTTCGCAGCGTGCAGGATGGGGTGGAACTGAGCAGAACGAGGCAGGGCGGGGTGGGGACTTGGGAGAAGGGGTGGGGTGTTGGGGGTTGAGCACCTGGGGCCCGGAGGAAGCTGATGCCCATTGGCCCTGGCCTGAGGGAGCACAGAGCTGCTCCATCCCCTAGGCTTTGTGCCCGGAGCCATGTGAGGTGCTGCGCCTCCTGCAGGGTCGGGGTGCCCTTTTGCTTGGCTCTGCAGCTGCTGAAGCCCTGGCAGCCAGGTTGCCGGTGCACAATGCCTCCTTCAGGCTTAACCCCTTCCTGGTCATGCTGCATGAGGCGGCTGGGCTATATCCATGGCCAGCAGCAACCTGGAGGTGGTAGCTGCCTTCAGTACTGTGAGGAATGGGAAGGGACAGGAGCTGGGGAAGGGATTACCGCTGCAAAGACACGGGCCAGGGGTAACTCTGGGGCAAGGCACAAAACAGCCTGGGGCAGACAGGGCCAGCTCCAGGCACCAGCAAAACAAGCAGGTGCTTGGGGCAGCACATTTCTAGGGGCGGCATGGCCGGCGCCGGCCATCATAGGTGCGGACTCCGGGGCATGGGGAAAAAGTGCCCCCACCGCCCCAGCTCGCCGCCCCAGCTCGCCTCCGCCTGCTCCCCTGAGCGCACCGCTGCCGCTCTGCTTCTCCCCCCTCCCTCCCAAGCTTGCCGTGCGGGAAACAGCTGTTTTGAGCAGCAAGGCTGGGAAGGAGGGAGGGAGAAGAAGCCAAGCGGTGGGCGCTCGGGGGAGGCGGCGGTGGTGGAGCGGTGGTGAGCTGGAGCGGGGAGCGGTTCCTCTACCCCCCGTTACTTCCTGCGCCCCCCACCCTAGCTCACCTCCGCTCCGCCTGCTCCCCTGAACGCGCCGCTGCTCCGCTTCTCCCCCGTCCCTCGCCTGAGAGAGAGGGGGGAGAAGTGGAGCGGCGGTGCGCCCGGGGGAGCAGGCGGAGCAGAGGTGAGCTAGGGCGGGAGGTCGTGGGGGGCCCGCAGGAAGCAATGGGGGCGGGAAATGCGGCACGCCCGGGGAAGGAGGCGGGGCTGGGGATTTGGGGAAGGGGTTCGGAAGGGGTGGAGTTGGGGGCGGGGCTGGTGGTAGGGGGGCATGAAGAAAAGGGGGGGGGGGCGTCCAAAATTTATTTTGCTTGGGGCGGCAAAAAACCTAGAGCCGGCCCTGGGGGCAGAATAGTTTCCCCTTATAACTGTTTGGTCCAGTGGTTAAGGCACTTAAGTGGGATGGGGACTCCTTCAAGTGCAATTCTCCCTTTGCCTAGTGAGAAGGGATTTGACATTGGGTCATCCACGTCTCACGTGAATACAATGTCATTCTCACTTACGCTCCAGCCCAATTAATTATTTGTACACCAACAGTACCAGAAACCCACCTCAGAATAGGCCAGTGGTTTGGCACTCATTGGAGCAGTGAGAGACCTATGTTCAAAGCCCTTCTTACATCAGGCAGAGAGCCGATTTAAACCAGGATCGCCCATTATCTGTGTATAAATCACCGTCAATGGCCTATTAGCAGTCACGGCATCCGGCCAGTTCCCCTTTAATAATCTCTGTGTCACGTGACAATCCATACGGATCTGTAATCAAGTTTCAAGTTGGTTCTTTAATCGCAAATAAACTGGCCCTCGTTGCTTGTGACTGTACCATGGGGGCTGAGCCACCCCGAGGTGGTTAGTCCCTCTACAGTCCATATAACATTTAGGGTGCCCCAATGCATACATTAGCCTTCCATTGCCCATTTCAAAATAGCTCATCTGATTGCTGTAGCTCTTTGTAACAAAAGGCACAAGAGTGAAAACTTGCTGCTCTTTTTGCCTTATCACTAACAGGTGAAGGACGCAGCGAAAGACATGAAGTCACACGAGCCCCGTTTTTGTATAACTAGCACTCACTGAAATAAAAACCAGTTGCTTGTACCTTGCTTTGTCTGTTTGCAGTGACAAACAGGCCACTCATCATAGATTCAAAACAACCCACTGCTGCTGAGCAATTGCTCTGCCCTCCAGATTATTTTTAGAGAGGAGGGTGATCGCAGCAAAGCAAACATTTAAGTAAAATTTACACTCCAGGCCAATCCTTTCCTTCTGCCAGCAGGCGGTGAGTGCACGACGCCTGCTGACGGTTTCCACGTATAGGTAAGGAAAGGAAGACTGTCAACAAGTAAGTATTTTTATGCAAACTTTTCATGGACACTAAGCCCGTCTTTTTAGCAGCCTAGCTATAAAAAGCTTTTATTTGGGCATATGTGCTATTAAGAGCTTTATAGACCATGGGTGGCATGAAACATTTGGATAAATGTGTTTTATTTTCCTGACCCCAGGAACATTGCCCCACAGGAGAGAGAGAGTGTGTGTGTGTGTGTGCTTATTGCTGCCCTCCTGTAGCAGCTGAAGTATTCCATATTAAAACACAAAAGAGCTTGCTTCATGTTTGCCTTGAGCAGTTTTTAACGCACTGCGATTGAAGGAGTAAATTAGAAAGTTGAATGAGAGCGAGATGGAGGCGTGAAAAAGGAGTCCCTGTGAGATTTGGAGCAGGTCTGATTTGCAGGGCTTATTCCTGTAGTACTTTACCAACTATATCTCCCTCCCCCCCACCCCCCACCGGCTCCCTACGCTGCTCGCCCCTTCAAGCTGTTACTGTCTAGTTTAGGGTTTTCTGTAGCCCGTCATTGAGGCAGCCAAACATTTTGCTGTAGCATTTCAGTTCACACACATGCACTAGGGTAGGCAAATACACAGGAGTGAACACACAGGGGAGCATGTGCACACACACCCCTACCCATACAGGTATACACACGCGTGTGTGCACACACACACATATAGAGTAGTACTCCCATGCCTCCTCCCCAGCATATACACGTGTATGTGCACACCCACACACAGAGGCGTGTACATCCCCCTCACACACACATACAGCACCTAGAGTATATGTAAAAAAAGTATATTCAATACCAACTAAAAAGCTGTTTTACCCTCTGACTGCTCAAAATCTGACACTCCTGCCTAGCAGGGCCCTCAGGGCAGTGAGTCAAGCCCCCCACAGAGGGACCTCAGGCTAGCGCTAGGCTTGCAGAGCATTAGCTGTGTCTGTGCCACAGCTGCCAACATGGCCCTGCTCGCCCTCCTATGGTGGAGGAGGAAGCACGCTTCCCACAGTCACAGCTTCATGCGCCACCTCTGCCTGGCAGACTTGCTCGTGGCCTTTGCCCAAGGGTTCCCCCAGTGGTGCTAGGCTTACTCATACGAGTTGAGATTCCAGCCCTTCGGCTGTGCTCCAGCAGGAATTCTGACCTCTGGGACTAGCTTCTCTCTTTGGCCCCAATCCTGCAATCAGATCTGCTAGCATGGACCACTGTGCCTGTGTACAGCCCTAGACCTGCTGCGCTGGCATAGAGGGTCACAGTAGTGATTCTGCTTGCAGGGCCAAAGCCTTGGTTTGCCAGTGTCCAGCGCTGATGACCCGCAAGACATACAGCAACAAACACTCTGCTTGCCATGTAGTTGGAGAGGATAGATGGAGTGACAGCGAGAGAAAAGCATAGAGGAGGTACAAGGTACTAAAAGTTTGTTTTATGCCATGCAATTTCCCCCAAGATTAAGAACAGAGGTTTGGCACACTGTAAAAGCAAAATAAAGCAAGCATATCATGGTGGCTTTCAATTAAAGAGACACAGTCAACAAGACGTTGCAGTAAATGTTTAAAATAATTTCTCTTACTCATGGGTGGCATGTATAAGAGTTTGGGGAGGCTAAGCTTCCCCAAAATTAAAAAGGCTGGCTATGCAGGGAGGGCACATGCTGGATGTGAGTGCCCCCCACTTTGGAGGCATGCTGTACTGGCCCCCCACCTTGGAGCAGGGGCACCAGAGGCTCCCAAGAAGTGGGAGGCCAACCCCTCGCCCCTGTGGCCCTGTCACCACTCGGCCTCTTCCCCCGAGGCCCTGCCTGTCACTTGCTCCTCTCCAGTCTCTCCCCTCCCCGGCATTGCTCACCCTTAAGGCAGGAAAAAAGTGGGAGGGCTTCAGGCTCTGGCCTGGGATCTTGCTGTAGGGCTTCCGGCGAGCTCTGGCCCCAGGCCCACCCTGCCATCACCCTTCGTACCTTCTGCCTCCTCCGGCCCCGGGCTTCAGCCGCATGGAGGTGGGCTGTCTCCAGTCTGCAGGGCCCCAAACCCATCATCCCCCTGCCCTTCCCACCATCACTCCTGATGTCCCGCTGCCTTCTCTGTCCCCGGGCTTTGGCCACACAGCAGTAGGCTCCAGCAGCAGGACTTCGGGTTCAGGCCCTGGGAGCTGGCTGCGGGGCTTTGGGCTCTAGCCCCTGGCCATGCAGTGGCGGGTGCCAGCCCTGGGCTCATCCCCCCCTACTGCCGCCCCCTTTGGTAGGTGCTGGTTCATTAAGAAAAGTCATCTTCAAGGTGCAATATTTTCTTAGTATCACTTAGATACTTATTGCTGTTACATAAGACTTATCTGAACTGTGTAATGCACCAAGTAATCAAGGGGAAAAGCGTCTCGAGTGGAAAAAAACCTAAGAACGGCAAGGATAGTTACATTGTGGAGACCAGTTTTAAAAATGAATTAGTATCTACATACTGGACTGGTACTGCTGCACGTAACTTGAAGGAGCATGTTTCTGAAATGTGAACTAGCGTCTATACAAGTAATGTCATACAAGACTTCCTGCATTATGCCTTAGCGTGGAAATAAGAAAATTGAACTATAACTAGATGTAATGCTTTCAAATTGGCCTGATTGGTTCTAGAACAGCAAAAAAGAACTAAAAATAGCAAACCAAATTTAGCCCTATGGCAAATAAAAAAAAAAAATTGTGCTTGTGACTGTCAGTGCTGGAGTTTGAGCGACTGGGAATGCTAGTGAATGGTGTTGTGAGTTAATTTCCAATTACTTCAGCCTCCCGCTCCGCTCACCCCATGCAATTGCTTCTCATTAACAAAGCAGAATGAACAAATCAGAGGTGTAGAGAGAGAGGCAAATTACACATGCTAATTTAAAACCTTTTGTTAAGCATTGACATTTAGTTTAAAAGTAAGGAACCTGTACTGTAATTTTATTTACTGCCCCCAAAACAGCATTAGCACAAGGTTGTCCTTGCTTGGGAATGCCTAGTACCCGTCTAGAACACCAAATGTGCCTATACTTAAAGCTCTGAAAAAATTGGAACTACAGAGCGAGGTACAAGCTGCCATGGTGACGCTTCTCACCCATCCAACCTATGAGGCTCAACATTGCTACCCACCTAAATGCTCCCCCTTCAACCCACCTCCCGACATGGCCATGCTGTGTATCCCAAAGGGCAGCAGGTTCAGACTCTGTTTGACCCGTTGGCTGAATCAAGTTGAAGAGTTTAGGGCACATCACTGTTAATGTTCTGGCTTCCACACTCACCCACTTAAATCAGGCTACCAGTTTCAGTGCCTGGCGTGATGATGACTACTTTGGTACAGCACAAGACAGAAGTGGTCTCTCTATCACTGCTGTTCCTATTGAGTTACCATTTGCCAGTAGCTCATCACATGGCTGTAAGAATCCTCTCTCCAAACCTTTTGTCACAGTCCCAATCATATGTAAGCTGGAAACCATTCAAAAGCGTCCATTAACCATAGACCGTCACCACATACAGCAGGTACATTTCCTGCTGGGATGTGACGGCTGTATGAGGTAAAACTGGTACTGTTAACATTAGAATTGAGCCCGTCGAAGGGCCTTGCTGACTCCAGGAGTTGTGCTGCCTTTGGCCATTCTGCATAGTGACTTTGCAGTAACAGCCGTGGACGGGAGTCTGCGAATGTTATGTTAGGAAACCTGATATTCAGAGTCAGGGTCAAACATGGTTGCGGATGGGTAAAGCAACCTGATTATCTGTGAGGCTTTTGTCTTGCCTATATGCATGTGGTACCTCAATTCATTTCAGAGAGAATCCAGTTGCTGATAGGGTTGCCAGGTGTCTGGTTTTCCACTGGAAAGTCCTGTTCAAACTGGAACCTGGTAGTGTCCGGTCAGCAGTGCTGACCGGACACTAAAAGTCCAGTTGCCTGCAGTAACCGGCCTCCGCTACTGGGGGTGGGGAGTGGGAAGAGAAGCAGCTGCTGGAGCCTGGAGGAGCACTCAGAAATGGCTCCGGTGGAGAGAGGTATCGGTGGCCTCCCCATCCTGCTCCCCCAGTGTGGCTCTCCCTGCCCTGTCCTGCCCCTCTCATCCCTCCATCCCCAGAGTACGGCTCACTCTGCCCTGCCCCAGTCACCCCTCCAGCCCTAGAGCCCTGCTAAATAATAGTCTAAATAATAACTCATTAGAGCTAGGCATTTATACCACATGCATTACTATAGTTTTCAATGATACCAAGCATCAATGTGCAAACCAGCTAGCTTCAAACACGACTGCCAACTCTCTGGAAAGTCCTTGAGGCATGAGCACAGTGGAATCAGGTGCTCTACACAGTGCAAGGGCCTGGGTTCACTAAGCAGTTGTGACAAAGCAGCACTTACACATGCAGTTATGACATTTTTTTGGTTGGTTGTTTTCAGGCCTGTAGTTCATTTGCTTGTGTGTGTCTGTTAGGCTTTAAATGGCAACTAAATCCCTTCTTACAGTTTAGGCCCGTATAGCAACCTGTACCTTAAGAGCTTGGCTAATGTTATTGATTCACATTTTTAATCGGCAAACAACGTGCTTGGCGCTGTAAGAGACAAGGAAAGAGTGGAGCTTGTACAATAGTCATTGTGCTAGATGGAAAATTATACCACTGAGAAATGAATTACCGGGAGGTGGGCGTCAGGGCATATCAGACATGGCATATCATAAAAAAGGAGGTTAAACAAGTTATCAGGTTGCATAAGGAAAATAAACTCCATGTGCAAGCTGAGATGTCTCTTTCCTAATAGGTTAACCCATAATCTGACTTAGTGACAGCTAATACATAGGAGTTGATCTGAAGGAAGACAATATAATCTATTTCACGCTCAGAAAATGAGCCTCGTTCCTCTTGTAGCCTCATTTTCTCTGCGATAATATTTCTGCACTAAGGCTGCATTAATGAGGATTAGGGCTGTTCTTCTGATGAGTTTCTGGCAGTGATAGTAATTTGCTATTTAAGCATAACTCACAGCGATGAGTGTTTCTTCAAATTAACATTTTTACCCTTTTCCATTACTGAAGGAGAGAGGAGCAGCTCAGGCTAAAAATGCACAACGAGACGGCCGTTATTACCGCAGCTTTCTGTTGGGCACAAATCACACACAGAGCAAAAAATACATATGTAGCCAGCTTTCTATATATGCGCACGCACACATACTCTCTCTCTTTCTCAGGTAAAAGTAAAGTCCCTCTGAAGTATTTTCAGATAACTGGACAAACACCCTCCGGCAAGATGATAGGCACCATCCATGCTTTTCTTTCAAGACACATATTCCAGTCAACCAGCAACGCTTCTATTTTGGGTAGACAATCTCATCCAATCCTCTATCCTGTGCAGGGTCGGCTCCAGGCACCAGGCACCCAAGCTGGTGCTTGGGGCGGCACCTGGAGGGGGGCGGCGGCGCGGCGCTCCGGCCGCCGGGGAGAGCGGGGCCACAGCAGGGCTCGCCGCCCTCCCCCCAGCGCTCTGGCCGCCCTCCCCCCGGCTGCCGCGGGGAAGAGCCGAGTCCCCGCCGGGGCTC
>NW_020664440.1:12965355-13018683 GCF_002925995.2 Terrapene triunguis
CGGGGGGGGGGGGGGGGGGGGGCGGCCGGAGGCTTTTTCGCCTGGGGCGGCGAAAAAGCCAGAGCCGGCCCTGATCCTGTGGAGTCAATGGGAAAGAAAATTTTCTGCCCATCATGATATGCAGGGACCAAGGAAAGCTTAGAGTCATGTGATCTCAGCATTATCTCCCCAACAGGGGCAGGTTAAAGAGAGGACCATGACTGGTGAGATTATTAGCAGCAGGAGATGCACTTGAGCAAGTGCCTAACAGCGTGTTTTGTATTTACACTGGTTGTGATTATGGCCATAGATTTTCTTGGCAAATCACTTAATCCTTCTGTGCCTCAGTTCCCCACCTGCAAAATGGGGGTAATACTTCCCTACCATACAGAGGAGTTGGGAAGATAAATGCCTTTCACACTCACTGACACCCTGACAATGGGATGGCCTAGAATAAGGTGTTAAACTCATTCACTGCAGAGACTGAATTCCATTTTTAATATAGTTTACAGCAGGCCTGCACAACATGCGGCCTGCGTGGGCTCACTGTGTGGCCCCACTGTGTGGCCCACGGGCAAGCGGCGGGAGGGGGCTGCCAGGTTTGCCCCCTGCCCAGGAGGGGCCCAACCTCACACACCCACCCGCGCGCGCGCTGCGCTCCAACCTCCCAAACGGACAGAAGTGCGGCACACACGCGCCGCGCTCGAAATGCCAGAAGCGCACGTGTCTCCGTCTCCCGCTCCCCCCGCCTGGCGTACAACGGGTGCGTCAATTCCGGGGCCTGCTGAAGCGGGAAGTGCTGGGCACGAGGCAGAGCCGGTAAGTGCAAGCAAGGGGAGGGGCGCCCGGCCTGGGCTCGAGCCGCAGCTCGGGGGGGCGGGTACTGGGCCGAGACCTCCCCCAAACCCCCCCTTTGGTTGGGGGCGGGGCGGCTACTGCGCTGGTTGCTCCCAGGGTGGCCTCTGTAGTGATGGGGGGGGCGGGGGGTTGAACTGTCTGTGGGCAGCCAGGAAATCTCCGGGGGGGGGAGGGGCAGAGAGAGAGAGTGTGTATGTGTGTGTGTGTGTGTGACCTGCCCTGCCCCGACTGTTGTCCCCTTCCCTGGTCCAGGGACCTTACCCCTCCCCGGTCCCTATCACACTGCCCCCCTCGCCCCCCTCCCCGGGCTCCCTGTGGCCCCTGTGTTTGTGTGTTGGACAATCACATCCAATCCCTTCACACTGCCCCCCTTTCCCCTCCCCGGCTTAGTTCATAGCCCCAGAAAATCCCTTCAGACTGTCCCCCTTTTCCCCTCCCCTTATTTCATGGGGGGATGACAAACCGGGCAGGGGGCAGTGGCAGCGAGGCTTTATGCTTGGGGGTGGGGTGAGGAGGTGAGTCAGCGGCTGGAGGGAGGCATCCATTTTAAGTATTTTAATTTTTGGTACTGCTGTGTGCAGTAATATAGTGACCCCTGGGGGATTGAAGAGGGGTGTAATGGTGGGGCCGAGCAGGGAGGGGCGGGTCCTATTTTACTGCTGTGATCTGATCACCCTGTGGGCGCTCTTTCTTTCCCCCTCTACAGGCTTCCACACACTGTCAGTGCCTTGCTAGTGTGCCATGCGCCCGTGAGATATTGCTTCTCTTTGTGTGTGACTGTGAGTGTTTCCCTTGTGTGTGAAGTTATTCAACAAAATCTTGAGCTTCATCATGGCTACCATGAGTGAAAAGAGAAAGAGAAAAATAGAATCAGAGCAAAGAGTTTTCAACACTGAATGGACGAATAAATGCTTATGTACTGTTTCCAAAGACAAAATACTGTGCCTCGTGTGTAGCGAAACATTAGCCATTCCAAAAGAATACAACCTTCGGCGGCACTTTGAAATGAAACATCCCAATCTCGCCAAATTGAACCCAAATGAAAAAATAATTAAAGCAGCCAGTTTAGCGAAAAACCTTAGTGGAGAACAGCAAATTTTCAAGAAAGTGAGCACTGAGAACGATACGGTTACTAAAGTAAGCTTTCAAATTTCTAAGGAAATTGCTGCTGCTGGGAAATGCTTCACAGAAGGCGAGTTTTTAAAAAAAGTGTATGTTGATTGCTGTATCTGAGTTATGTCCAGAAAAGAGGGGAATATTTGAGAATGTCAGTCTATCACGCATGACTGTACAGAGAAGAATAGCTAACATTTCTACCAATCTAAGTGATCAATTAAAGCAGAGAATCAGTGAATTCTGCTTTTACTCCCTAGCTGTGGATGAAAGCACCGATTTAAAAGACACCGCCCAACTTCTTATTTTTATTAGAGGTATTGATAAAAACTTTGAAATTACTGAAGAACTTGTTGGCATGTGCTCCATGACGGGTCGCACAACCGGAAAAGAAATCTCCAGTGATAAAGTGCATGAATGATAAGTTGGGATTAGATTTCACAAACCTGGTGGCCATTTGTACTGATGGTGCTCCAGCTATGTGTGGAAAAACTGTTAGAGCAGTTACTCTTCTTGAAGAATTTATTGGGAGACAAATAACCAAACATCATTGCATTATACATCAGCAAGTTTTATGTAGCAAAGTCTTAAAATTTGAGCATGTAATGTCAGTGGTAGTTTCCATGGTAATCTACATCCGTTCTAGAGGACTAAAACATAGGACATTTCGAGCCTTTCTTGAAGGGGAAGACGCTGAGTGCAGCAACTTAATCTACTATACGGAAGTGGGGTGGTTGAGTCGAGGAAGAGTGCTTCAGCGTTTCGTTGCTTTGAAAGACGACGTAGCAAAATTCCTAGAAAATGGGCCAATAAAATTCCCAGAGCTTGAAAATGAGTCCTGGCATCAAGATCTCTTTTTCTTTTGTGATATTACAGCACACCTGAATGATCTCAGCATTCAACTTCAGGGAAAAAATCAACTTATATTTCAAATGTGTGCAGCAGTGAAAGCTTTCAAAATGAAATTGAAACTTTTCAGAAGTCAGCTGTCAAAAGGTGAAATGTGTCACTTTCCCACTTGTGCACAGCGTATCCCTCAGCACAAACACACCGCGTTAGGAGAAAAATATGCAAAGCACATCAATCTTTTGCTTGAAGAATTTGACAGAAGACTTACTTTGTCTAAAGACGACGAGGTCCAGTTGAAGCTGATTGAAGATCCCTTTTCTGTGGATCCAGAGGAAGTGCCACTAGATTTGCAGTTGGAGGTTATTGAACTTCACTGCTCGGCCGTTTACCGAAATAAGCACAGAGAAAGCAGCCTGTGAGACTTCTACAAAAGTCTGGACGATGAAAAATACAAGCATCTTATCGACGTTGCACTGAAAACGTTCAGCATCTTTGGAAGCACTTACATATGTGAACAAACATTTTCCATCATGAACATGAATAAAAACAAGCAACGTTCTTCTCTGACTGATGACCATTTGGAAGACATGATGAAAATATCCACTTCAAATATGACCCCCGAATACGACAAGCTTGTTGCCGAAAAGAGATGTAATATCTCTCATTAAATTTGAAAGGTAATTATGAAAAGTACAAATGTTTTCTTTCAATGGAACAGGTGTTTTTCATTTTTCCATGATTAATAAAAAAAATTAAAATAATTTAAAAAATTGTTTGCTTTAATTGAAAAATTCTTAATAAAGTATCACCCCCCACAACCTTCCTTTTTGGCCCACAGCTGTTTCGGCAGGGTGGCGCTGGGGAAGGAGGGTTTGTTTCTGTGGAGCGGGCAGCACTGGGGTGGGGGATGTGTTTCGTGGGGTGTAGCAGGGTGGTTACCCTGCTCCTGCCCTGAAGGGCTTAAAACAGCCCTGGGGGAGGGCTGTGGCAGGGGAAAAGCTGGGCTGATTGGGGAAGCCGCTGCAGCTGGGCCATGCCCCAATCAGGCCCCAGCTGGCCTGTATAAAAAGGCTGTGAGCCAGAGGCCCAGAGGAAGTCTCTCTCTGCTTGTAGAGAGAGAAGGGCCTGGCTGCTAGGGAGCTGAGTAGGGTACTAGGAGTGGAGCAGGGCTGGGGGAAGGCTAGAGGAGCTGGGGAGCTCCAGCCTGGAAAACCCCCAAGCTGCTTTATACTGAGGCAAGGTGGGGATTAGAGGGTTGGGGGTTCCCAAGAGAGGGGAAACCTAGAGGCAGAGTGTGGGGGTATTACCAGGGGGCAGCACCCCAGATCAAAGAGCACCTGGGTCCAGGAGGGACACGGGGCCAGCAGCAGCGGGAGACCGGCCTGCAGAGGGCGCTCCAACGGCTGGATGAGCTAATTCCCGAGAAGACCAGCAGGAAGCGCCGCCGGGGTGTGTCCTGCTTGCTTACACAGGGGCTGGGCGGCGCTGGGGTGTGTGTGTTTCGGCAGGGCTGGGCAGCGCTGGCGGGGGGGGTGTTTCAGCTGGGCCGGGGGGTTTTGTGGCTGGCGAAAGGGGAAAACCTCCTGGGTTCTATTCCTGACTCTGCCGTTGACTCACTCTGTGACCTGCCTCAAATCATCTCTCTTTGCCTCAGTTCACGTGACTCACATCACATAATACCTATCTTGCTTTCAGGAGTGTTGTAGCTTTATTGCTTTGAATATCTTGAGATTCTAGGGCATATGGTGCAATAGAAGTGCAAGGTAAAGTCTTTTAGGGTAGCAACCATCTTTTGTTCTTGTGTTTTGTACAGGACCTGGTCCATTACTATGGCTCCTAGGTGCTATTGCAAGACGAATAAGAATATTATGATGACTATATTGTTTGGCTTCCTAAACTGCAAATGTTCTTATGAAGGAAAACATACTCCAAGACATCAAGGGTTAAATCATTACCATTTTGAATTAACAAGATATGTTTCCAGCTACCCAGACTGCAGGCTAGTAACAAAAGCAGCATTTTAATTTTTTCCCCTACTCTTCAAAGTCTTATCTCTATTCCTAGCATAGACTTCAGCAATGAATGGACACAATTTGATTTATGAAGGGACTTTTGCTGCATTTGCAATGAGATGACTTTTTTTAAAGACAAAGACAAATCTGTTGCTCTTACATGAGAAAATGATTATTTAAACCTAATTTTATTTTATGACAAAGTTTTATTCAAACTTTATGCTCACTGAAAGCAAATGGTATTCCCCAGGTATTGGGAAGAATCATTTTACAACAAATACATTTCTAATGCAATTGTAGTTTATTTTATCACAAGGACCACACCGTACATATTCAAACTGACTGAGACTGTGCTAACATGGCCCCGGTACATTACAGCTCAAGTGACACATGAATACGAAGTATCAGATGAAGGCCAGTTACAATAGGCAAGTTACAATGTGATGGTTACATTTTGTGTTAATCTCACTTTTCTCCCAGCATTTGTTTTTAGGGAGATGCATACAGTTGGATTTGCTGGTCTGCTGAAGCCATTTTGCACAAGGCGGTTTTAAAATGGCTAGAGATAATGGGTAGAGAATTTCCCTTCTGTAGTGTAACCAGAGTTAATGGGGGAAGGAGGGGATGTCAGATACGTGCAAGGGCAGGAGGGAGAACAGTGGAATGTGGTGGTCCGTTATGGGCCTTATGCCACTGACTCAGGTAGAGTAGGCCCACCCCCTTGTTCAAACTTCCACCAGAGCCAGGGGTCAAAGAGAATTAGAGGGCTGCAAACAGCTCTCTGCAACTGCCACTCTCCTGTATATCCAAGCACAGCTGGAGAATCAAGGTCATGGTACTGATTATTACACACCATGAATGAAAATAAAGACATGGTTTGGTATTGATTATTGCTCATTGTGTGACATGGACAGCCTCCCTCACTGCAAGGTAGTTTCTACTGGGTTTTTCTTACCTGTGGCTGCATTCCACGGCAAACAAACAATATAATGAATTCACAATGCTTATGTTTGCCTCAGAGCTCAGATTTTTGAACTGTATTTTTAAATGCTATGGGTCAGACCTTCAGCTGGTATAAATTGCTGTAGCTCCATGAACTCCAGTGGAGATTTATCAATTTACAGGATCTCAGGCTCTGGCCTTATTTGTACAGTTAGTTGTATTCTTTTATTTACTTTTTGTATTTTATTACTGAAAGTCTATGGGTCTTGGCTCCTCAATAACTTGAGCAGTTTCGGAGAATTTTACCCATTGTCTTTTGGATGAAATGTAGAACATGGCCCTCGTTTGTGGTCAGTGCAGATGCCATGAAACTTTTCACAGAAGGGCTAATCCCTCTTTTCATGGTGGGTAATCATTCTTTGTCTACATAGGTATGGCAAATGGCTCATAGCGAGGTCTCTTGACTCTGTCCTGGACCTCTTACTGAATCATTTGATTACCTTGTATAAGTCACTTCTCGTTTCCCCATCCATCAGCAAGGAAATAATGATACTTTAGCCATGTTTTAAAAGCAGACAGAGGTCTACACCTGAATAAACACTACGTCACTGAGTATTAAAATCTCCCATGTGCTTTCATTTCTGTAAATTATTCTTTACTTCCTAAACTTTTGTGAAGTCCAGCTGTGCTCTGTTAGAATTTGTTTTGCTTCACCTTATACACTGTTGTACTTTTTGGAGTAAGAGTGATTCCTCTATAGCTTGCACAATCAATGTTTGTGCATTGGGATCCATTTGGCTGAATGTGAAGGCAGAGCATTATCCTTATTTTACTTGCCCATCTGGTATAGACATGAAGGCTCATTAACTTCTGTGGGACTCTCATTGTCTCAGATGATAGTTTTTATGACAATACTAACCTTTTTGTTCCTATATATTACAAATGGAATTACTAGTAGGTGAGGAAAAAGTGCACAGAGAATTAAATACAGATTGCAGCCCTTTATAGACAAGTGCTTCCATATTCAGACATAGATGAAGCTTTTCAATCAGTTTGTCCTCTAAGTCCTCTAAAAGTCACATTTATTTATTTTTAAAAAGTCACACAAAGATTAAATAAGTCATATAACATGCTGCCGTTCCAGACCCTTTGTAATTTCTCTATGGATTAAATAAAGCCTGTGATAATATCTTTATCCTTATCTAGTATTTTATCACCGATTTTATTCAGGTGGTTGACCTTTCTTATGAGCTTCAATAAATCAGCAAATCCTATAGAATACTGTGAAGCATGACTGGTTATAGTCTAATAATTCTTCCCTCCCCCCCGCCCCCAATCCTCTTCAAATTCCAATGGGATAGTAAAGATTGTTGCTTTAACAGAATGTTAGTGCTAAAGGAGCTATCAGTGCCCTTCATTATCAATGTGTGTAAAAGGACAAGGATTTAAAGTCTTGACATTTTAGGTAATTTCTTCATAACACAATAGCTCTTTGAAAGTCTGAAATTCAATTCAACATGCTCCACTACCTGCATATAACCTTAAGTACAAGTTGTACAGCCTCATTTAGTCATAATATCTTTAGACAACTCTACCTAAAATCACATACAGCTTGGGATCTGTCCTCTTCATATGGCACAGGCTTACATTTCTATGCAGAATCTATGAACCCATGCCCAATAGCTATGCATTTGTCACTAGCCCCTAGCGGATTTGCACAGTGTTGAAAAACGTGTGATCTCCCAAGAAAGAAGGGCAGACATCTTACATTTGTACTGAGTCAAGCATCTGGTAAGCCAATCAATGGCAACTTGTTTATGAGAAAATGCATGCACAGTTTTTCTTGCATGCTAGATCTTGTGGGGGAGAGGAGAAGTTAGAAATGCATATAATATGTAGCACTGAATAGCTTTTCAGCCATGTGAGTATAAACTGCTGGAATATACAAAAAATTGCAAACACTTTCAGTCTACATTCAAAGTATGACCTGAAAAGCCTATGCGGAAATGTAGTCATACACTAGCATTCGTGAAAACATTAACAAACAGGAACTGGACAAGATTTACATTTCATACTTACTGGTATTTAGCAGGTTTCAGAGTGGTAGCTGTGTTAGTCTGTATCAGCAAAAACAACGAGGAGTCCTTGTGGCACCTTATAGACTAAAATTTATTTGGGCATAAGCTTTCATGGGCTAAAACCCACTTCATCAGATGCATGGAGTGGAAAATACAGTAGGAAGAGAGAGATATATATAACAGTACACGAAAAGATGGGAGTTGCCATACTAACCACCCTCCATTACAATTCTTGCCAGGTAACTGGAGAAAACTCTTCCCACTTTACATCAAGTCTTGAGATAAAATTTTCAAAAGTGCCTAAGCGAGATACACTCCTAAGAGCCATTTTCAAGTGACTTAAGCCCTTAGCCCAGTGGTGCCCAAACTTTTCCTGTCTCCCCCACCCCTTCATTACTGCACAGTTGGCTCAGCAGTGGAGCTTGGGCTGAAGGTGGGGCTGGGGGCAGAACTGGGGATGCTTTCTAACAGAAAACTAGTTCCTGGCCTGTACTTGGAACAAAAACGTCAACAGCAAAACCAAGTTACTCTATTTCTTTAGGTAACCCAGCCCAGAGGATACAACATTAGAGGTGAAAAAGCTCAGATTAGACAAAGTTCAAATGCTCCTGGTTCATGTGATAGCACACATTTGAGAGCATACTGTTGGGTTCATATCTAAGCCGAGTCTTTGCTCTGGCTCAAATGCACTTGATGCAGGACTTGAGCAAGAGCTGGAGCGATGGTGGCTTTACATCATTTTTATATTTCCTCCCATCCTGGAGCCAGGTGGTCCCTCTGCTTATCTTAGACATTCAAGATGCTTGTAACAGCTTTTAAGGCCTTCATCAGGATTTCTCAAAGTTCATTGCACTGTGACCCCCCCCGCTCCCGACAACAAAACTTACACCACCCCCCAGGAGGGGGAAAGTGAGCTCGCCCAAGCTCTGGTGCGCTGGGGGCGGGGGGAGCAAAGCCAAAACCCAAGGCAGGGGGCCTGTAACCTGAGCCCTGATGTCCAGGACTGAAGCTGTTAGGTTTAGTCTTTGGCCCCGGAAGAGTTGGGCTTACGCTTCAGTTTCGGCCCTGGGCAGTGGGGCTTGGGCTTTGGCCCTATGACATCTAAGCCAGCCCTGATGACCCCATTAAATGGGGTTGCGACCCACAGTTTGAGAACCGCTGCCCTACATAATTTTGCCTCATCTTCCCTGGCCTTATCATGTCCTCATTCTCCTCCTCTCTGCTAATTCTGCCAGGCTTAACATACCATTTGTCTGCCTCTCCAATATTTGTGTCTGATCCTTTTTCCACACAGCTCCCTGTAGATGGCACTTTTCCTGAACTTATCTGCGAAGGCCATAGTTACCCTTTCCTCAAAACTCACTTCTTCCATGATGCCTTTCAAAAACTAGCTGCCTAAGTTATCTACTTATTTATCTAAACTCTCTGTTAATGAAAGATTTACTCCTTTAAAATGGAGATAAACGGTGGAATGCTAGAAGAGAGGAAAACAAAAATTGGAATTGAAGCTAGGGATTGCTTGGGTGGGTGGAAGCAAAGGGCTAAGGAGACCATCTTTTCAAAAGGCAAAAGTGGGACACCCTTGGCGGGGGTGGGGGGAGGAGAGGAGCAAAGGCAGGGCCTCATGGCAAGGGGGGCTAAGGCCGCCGGAAAGAGGACTGGCGCTGCCCCTGAGCCTCAGGCAGGTACTGGAGGGAATCCGGGCCAAATGCTGTCCTGGAGTCATTCAGCCCAGGACCGGGATTTGAACTCTGCATTTCGGAACTGTCCCACCCAATTCAGGATGGGTGGTCATCCTAAAAGGGCTGATGGAGGAGGGGAAGGGAGTAAGGGAGGAGGGACTTTAGTGTTTTATTTAATCCCCCCCTTCAAAAACAAACAAAAATAAAACCAGTAAAACTACTGAGCCACATGTGTACCATTTTGCTTATATATTGTATGACTATCTTACACCTTTTGTCCTTCTTTGCCTTTTCAGTCTGCACGCTCTTTGAACTGGAAACAGTGTCCTCTGTATTTTGGAACACACCTAGGGCATTTTGGATGCCAACACAATCTAAATAATAAATACAAAACTGAATGCTATCTTTCCTTCCCCACCCAAGCACCACCCAAAAACATGATCCTAGGCATTTGTTTTGAAATATATTTGAAAGAGTTTTATTTTTTGCAAATGTTTGCAAGCAATGAGATTTTCTGAAAACTTGTTTAAAAAGGCAGACAAAGGAACAGTTAAAGCAGAGCGTGTTACCCTACCTGCAACTTTACAAAGAAATTTTAACAGAGTCAGATGAAAAACAGGTGGATGAACAAAATGTTTCATGTACAAAAATAGCATTATTATAAAATAAAATAAATGATATAGAACTCCAAAACACTTTAGAACAGAAATAGCTACATGCAACAGAAAACATTTTATTATGGTTCTGTTTATGCATCAAAATTGAACAGAAATTATTTTGAAATCTTGATATTTGTTAGTGAAATGAACTGTCAGATCAATGAGGTGTCTTAGTGCTACTGCAATGATGACTTTAAAAGAAGCAACTGAATGAAGCTGAAACAACTGTTTTCATGATGTTTACTGATTTGTTTAGTACTTGGCTCTCAGAAGTATGTAATCTCTGTATTTGAATAATTTACTGATAACAGCTGACAATCCAAACATTGTTGTAGTTTTTCCCCAGAAAGAAACCCCATTTTTCTAAACATAGAAAATTTTAACTAATGTACAGAACCTTTTACAATTCTACATCTATGCTATAAAATACATACTGTACATATTAACGATCCCTACAGTTGTCGTTTTTTAATGGCTAGGTGTCCCACAACAGAGTTTATCTTCTTTGCAATTAACCTGAATCACACATGTTTTTAACTTAGAAAATGTCATGAACTTTGTAATGGCAAACATTACACAGAAGTTTAGGCAGAGTGAAAAACAACAACATTAAGATACTGCTAAATTAACTTCTTAGTGATCTCACTCGATTATATTAGTTTTACATTTTTATATATGCACAATACCAAAAATATGCCTATTTCATGCTAAAATATTGTCTCATCTTTTTAGTTGAGGCAATCTGATACAGACCTAGCCAAAAATAAAAGCACACTATTAGGTTTGATGATAGCCAAAGACAACATCCTTTTTGAAAAATCACTCACCACAATTCAGTGAATGTTAACAGTGAATGACATGATTTTCAAAAGTGCTAGGCATCCACAAAGCTCAGTAATGTCAATAGGAACTTCAGGTGCTTAGTATCTTTGGAGAAAAAAAATCAAACTAAGTTAGAAAAAAACTAATATGATTTCAATGAGTATAGTACAGATAATTCACAGACTCTTGCTCTTTTCACACTAGTGCTTAACATTTAATTCTTTTGAAAGCTGATTCTAAAAAAACAAACAGAATCTAGAATGCTTTAAGAAAATGAATCATCTTTCACTCTCTATTTGTTCAGAATTATGTTTAAGCTAGTATTGCTTTTCACAGCTCACTGATAAATTAAGAATGTTGCAGAATAAAGTGAAATTTGATTTTACAGATGTATATGGGATAACAAAAAACATCATAGAAGCACAGAGGTAGAAGGCTTCAAGGAATTAAACCTGAGTTACACCATCATTACTCTCTAGATACCTAACATAATCAAGTTTTCTAATATCCTTTCAGCATATAACATCTTGTATCATTTGAAAATCTTTTTTTGGCTGCAGTACAACACAAACCATGGCATTATCAGTAAAGTCAGTTGCTTGTCTCAAAGATATTTCTCCTTATTCCTTTACTGGAGTAACATATTAATGCTACATACAATAAACAAGCATGGTATGTGGGGATGGATGAAGCATTTCATAAATATAATCTTAAGCATTTTAGTATAATTTTTCTTTAACAATACAAGTAACCACACATACAGGATCTCTAAGATTTACTTTGAACAAATAAAGAGTGAACAGAAGAGCCTCACAAGGGGAAAAAAAAAAAAATATATATATATATAGGAGAAATCTGTCATCTTCAGATTCTACCATCAAAGTGCATTCTGAAAAAACAGCAAAAGCTGCACCCTTTTTGGCACCCTTTTCTGTAGCACAGTGTCTCATAAAAACAAACCTGCCTTTGATTTCTGCTTTATTTAGAAACATTACCCCTTTATCAGGAAAGGATGATGATAAATGCACAGCCTTTCACTTATGATATGCAAACATAAAAAGCAGTAAAGGTATCCTGCGTTTCCCTAGTCAAAATATAGATGTGAGCAATTTCCAATGTGAAGTATTTCACAGATTACTTCACCAAACTTTAGGCATGTATACAAGGTAAATTAAACTTCAGAAGGAAATTGTTTAAAAAAATGTAAACCTATTTAATTTTATTGACTGAAATTTACTAATGTATTATGGAAACAAATGACAATATATTTTATGCACTGGAATCAACCTGTACATTTTATATTAATAATTTAGTTTTTAAACGATTGCTAATCAACATGTCAAACATGCTAAGTATATGAAATAACTGTTAAGGACAAAATAATTAATACAGGATTCCTTTAAAAAGGAATTGTATACAGTAGTTGCTTTAGCAGCAGATATCAGTAAGTGCTTGGCTTCTACCATTTACAGCACCGCTACCAGGATGACATTAACCAATGCAACATCAATCAGTACAGAGGTTTAGACCTGACACGCTCTTTGATACTTGTTTAGGCAAACATTTGAAAAACAAACAAACAGTGTGAAAGTGGAGTATTTCATATAGTTAGAAACAAGGATTTCTCAGCAAAATATACTTGAAGTATACTAATAGCCAATATCCCACAAACAAAATTTGATATTTACCATCATACATAAATTGTATGACTCAAATACTGTTTAATAGTACTTTTTTTTTTGCATATCTTTTACCTTAATTCAATAGCAGTAAATATCTTCTTAAATTATACGGTGGCAAGTTTGAGTAATCTGTTTCAGCATATATCTGACATTCCTAGAATCAGATGCATTTGCAGGTCTCTCACTGTACTTCTCTTCCCAGTTGTCAAATTTTAAGACACAACCTTCAATTCCCAGTGTATCTGGAAACAACAGTACCTTGTCTGTGCACCAAACCCAAAATGTAACGATGCTTGTCTTTTTCTTTGCTTTCATTTAAAAAAAAACTTATTTAAGCAAGCATCAGAAGCAGCACTGACCACGTTCAATTGAGAGACACTGGCGGCTGCTTATTCATTCCAAAAACAGGTTACTAGATTACAGGCAAAGTAATGGTGTTCTATCGTTGCCTGAGCCATCTTCTGGAATTCTAGGCAGGAGAGCAGATCGGGTCAATCCCCAGAATCTTTGAGGAGTCAGATCTTTTTTAGCAGCTGTGAACTTCCACCCCATGTGATTCCCACAAATTCTGCACTGGGCTATAGTCCATGCATACCTAAAAAAAATAAAAAAAAAAAGTGTTTTGGCAGGAGTCACATCATTCATGAGAACATTTTAATGGAACTGGAACACAGTTAAATAATTCACTAAGAAGAAAATATCAGTTTTAGTTTGGGATTTTCAAATGTGTTTAGTGGATTCAGGCACTCAATTCTCATTGATTTTTCAATAGGACTTGGGCACCAAACTCCCTACGTCTCTTTGAAAATCTCAGCCTTCAAGATTATTACATTGTCTACAAAAAGTATAATAATAAAAGCATTTTATTTCAGTAATATGATTAATTGTTGTGTGCCAGTACAGGAGTCTCAAAATGCTTATCATAATAAACTTAAGCTATAAGGGATGGTTTTAAGGATCTATTTAAAGGAGCCCTGGACCCCTGGTTGAGAACCACTGCTCTGAGAGATCAGTCAGTGAACTCATTTTTCCATATATCCTGATGACCTCCCATCTACATCACTCACCACTGACAGGTGGACTTGTGTTCAAAGGAGAAGCAGGCAGCAAGGTGAGAAAGGGCAAGCTTAAATGGGTGCAAATTAGTCAAGTACCGAGGAATGGCTATTGTGGTAGCTATGCATTTATTTAACTCAGCAAGTGAATGTAAAAACAGGGCCCAATTCCTTTAGGAGACAATAGATTACCATAGAGAAACAGACTGGTTTAAGGTGAGTTAAATTCTTTCTGATAGTATGGCACAGAAAGGAAGAGGCAGAAAACGATGTATGGATTAAAGTTAAGGACAGAGTTGTAGAACACAACCTACATTTCAAATTGTATGTGAATTATGACGGGCTTACAAGTGCAAGTTTTTTTTGTTTTTGTTTTTTTTTATTATTCTAAAATATGCTTGTCTATTCAAACCGAAAGCTTAAATGATTGTGGGAGGGATGGGCGGCAACTTTAAGGGAAACTTCAGTTGGAAGAAAGGATCATAGTGGTTGCTTAATAAAATAACAGATAAAGGACAGAACCCCCTCCCTCCCCCCAAAATCGCACCACACCCAAAAGGTCACATCCCGAGGTTTTATAGGGGAGAGCTCAGGACAAGGCTGGTTGCACAAGTACAAGCTGGCATCAACCTTTCAAACGTGTACTATCTAAAAGAATTCATTACTGTAATTTTATCTTAATCGATATCATTTCACCTTACCAAAACTTGTTCTGTGGAATAACCTTCGTTTGAAAATAAAAGTCCACGGATAAACCATGAACAACTTTGACTGCTCTAAATTTGTTGCGTTTTCCCTTTGATTCTTGGCAGGATCGGAGACAGTTCCTGCACTTGTACATTTTGTTCTCCTCCTTGCCCTCTATCTCCTTCAAGTTAGAAAAACAGGATTTATTTGCATCTTTCACCTGCCGAAGTGTACACACTTTTTAAAGTGCTCAGAACTCAAATAGCTGAAAAATTAGGTTATTATTCCAGCAGTGCTACAGGTGCTAAAGAGTTTATTTATAAAATGGTTCAGGAATAAACTAACAAAATTAGGTTACTGTTCCAGCAGTGCACTATACACACTAAAGAGATTATTTCTAAAATGGTTCAGGAATAAATACCTTTGTTATTTTGAAAAATAAGTATTTTACTTCCTCAAACAGCAGAATGAGATCACTGCAGATTTAAATAAGTATCTGGATAAGGTAATATTTCTATTTTTCAATTATTATTAAAGCATAGCTGACAGTTCATGGATTTTTTAAAATATTGTATATAGGAACAACTCCACGTATGCATCACGTTTTCTGTATTTGCCTCTAAATTTTTTATCACTAAAGATAGCTGCAGAGAAACAATATGGCTTTTTTCAGAATTCATCTGTTTATGCTGTACAATTCCCCATTTAAAATTATAATCTTCTGTTTGTGTTTTTTTGTAAGGACAAGACTGATCCCTACAGAATTAATTAATTTATGTTTTCCATAAACTTGTCTATGTCACAGACAGAGAAACTCTTAGGAAATAAATATCCCACTTATCTGCTCCAGAAGCTGGATTGTGTCTAAATATATTATTTAAAGTCTTCTATTTTATTTTAAAAGGTGGGAATTCAAAATCTCCAACCTACTTAAGAAGCTACTAGTCCAGTTATATGGTTTAATATAGGAAATTTTCCTTGTAATTTTTTTAGACAAGATGAGTAACATGACATGGTCTGAAATTATAAATACGCTACATATTCTGCTTGGCATTTTGCATCAACTACACTTGTAGGGAGGGTAGGGAAGGAGCTTCAAAGATAAACTGAGGAGATTGAGGGAGAAGAGAAGTAAATTACACTTAATCCTTTTCAATGATCTATCAGATATTTGATAGTAGTCAGGAGTCAGTATTAAAGTGTGCACCACTTAAAGTTTCTAATATGAATAAAATCTATACAAATATATACATTTTAGTCCATGAAAGATAGAATTCCCAACCACAAGCAATATAAACAACCAAAATAGTTTAAAACAAGGTCCTCAGATTAGTAAATAATCTCTAGTCCTAACGAGAGACATTCACAGTTTACTATGTGGAAAGTTGTAGGGTTGGAGATTACATACTGAAGACAATTCAAATTGGGGATGGAGGAGGGAGGGAAGAAGTAACAGTAGTATCATCCTGGAGACTGAAATGTTTTTAAAAAGAATGAAAGACGTGATCCCGTAGCTAACAGATTTTAAGATGATTGTTAATGTCACCTGACACTTTAGCTGCTGGTTCTTTCTCCATCTGTGTGAAAGACTGTAAGCCCTTTGGGGACAGAGTGTCTATTTTACAATGAGGCCCTGATACCTGATTGGGGTCATCTGGTACTACTACAATACAAATGATAACACATCCTGTTATATATAGTTATTTATCAAGATACTAGTTGGGTAATTAAAAGAGAATTATTCAAAAACAACTTTTAAAATATGGCAAAATGTATGTACAATTTTAAAGGCACAAGAGAATTCCGAATACATTTTATCTAACTTCTACAATTTATTTTAGATTAAGAAGGAATACTAACTTTACTTTTTTCTTCATTTACAGTAGTTAAATGATCATTTTTAAGAGTTTAGAAAATAATGTAATGTCTGCTTCTCAGTGTTTGCAGGCCAGAATGCATTTAAATCAGAATTATTAATTTCTATTATTTGCTAATAAGATTTCTGAACTGTATTTTGTAATACTGGAGTACATTATTAGTAGAAAGAAATACTGTTTTACCCAGGAAACCAACTGTGCTCTGTAGAAGGTCGGCCACTCAGATTCAAGTTGCAGGCTTTGTACACTGTAAGGGTCTCATGGACATACCCATGAGGATTCACATATGCTGCCATAGGTCCGCACAAGGATAAACTACAATGGATAAATAAGAACCAGTTATGTACTTTGATAGTTTCCCAAGACATACATCAAAAAGGAAAACAGGGCTGAAAAGTGTTCATAAAATTAAAACAACTCTAATTAGAAAATGAATAGAGGAAGCAAATTGCCAAACACTTAAAAATATTTTGCATAAAAAGAAGTCTAATATGCTTGTAGACAAGATTTATTGAGTTAGAGTATTAAAAGATGGAATAAAAATAGGTATGTGCACCTTTATTACATGAGATAACGTCACAATAATTTTCCAAACTTTGTATAAATGTAGGGTCTGAGCCTATTATCCCTTACTCAGAGTTAGTAATCTTTACTAACATGAGCAACTCCTGCTGACTACTTCCTAAGGCTCTGTTTCAGGAAAGGCACTTAAGCAAGTGCTTATATGCTTTCCTGAATATTATAAACGCATGCTTAAGTGCATTCCTGAATTAGGGCCTAAGTGTTTCTTAAAGGTGACAAGTTAATAACTGCAGGCCTGATGGAATGTTGGCATGGAAAATACCTCATTTGGAGTGGGTGATGGTCTTTACCTCAGCAATATGTAACTAAGGACTAGTCTACACTAACGCAGTAAGTCGACCTAAGTAACGCTACTTCAGTTACGTGAATAACGTAACTGAAGTTGACGTAGCTTAGGTCGATTTACCACGGTGTCTACATTGTGCTGTGTCGACGGGAGACGCTCTCCCGCTGACTTACCTTACTCTTCTCAGGGATCTGGAGTACCAGAGTCGACGGGAGAGTGCTCTCCCATCGACTTAATCGACACCGCTGTATTGATCGCAGCAGTGCCGATCTACTGGTAAGTGTAGACATGGCCTTAGTGTAAACAAAATACAGGATAATTTGCCATTTACTTTTACTTGCCTCCACTGAGTAAAAACTTACAATGAAAACAAATTGCAACACTACTCAGCCTCTTAATTCTGCCTTTAAAATTGAGCAGTCAGCAAAAATGAGCATTTATTGTCACACTATTGTCTCAATTTCAAAAAAGGAGTTAAAAAAGACACCCCACAAATGAACAACATAGCAGCAGCTTCTATCGTTTAGATAATTACTACAGCTGCTTATCACACGGATAAAACAAAACAAAACAAAACAAAAAAATTACTATGAAAAGTCTTTGTTAAGCCAAGAAATCTTCTAACCTTCATATCATCATAGGTGACAGATAGATATTAGTTATCCTGGGTGAAGCTGGAGACAAGGCCACCAGCAGTGGTAACTGTTTTCAAGAAATACTATCCTGACACAGCTATTAATGAGGACAATGGATAGGTCATACATATAAGAATGAATTGCCTACTACAACTCTTAGAATGATTTTTAGACTGTTTCACATCACGTCATATCCAATGATACACGTCTTCCTTGCTTCACAACATACTAATAGCACATCTATGATACTCAAATCACATACAGTAATCTGAAATCAGTGCTTGTTAAAATGTGGAAGTATTATGCACAACTGAGATTTTTTTCCCTATTACTTCTGAATTGGGTTAATCAGACTCGAAATATTACAGCAATATAGAAGAAGTTATACTCCAAAATTCACCATAAGAGTACAACCCTACACTGGCTGGGTGCTGGGCTAGATAATATAACATGGCCTTTCAAACTCCAACTTCTATTATTCTAAAGTCATCATAAATAACCATTTTGTTAGAGGTCTGTGGACTGGATGATGTCTTTGAATTTATTTTACCTATTTTGTTTTACACAGAGAATTTCCTATGAATATTTATTGATCAGCTCAGAACGATCTCAGAAGAATAAAATGCAAAGAGAAAATGAGAGTTGTAGGAAGAGCAAAACTATGAATACATACCCAATTTTCATTTATTGTTTTCCAAAGAAGAGACTAAACTAATTAAAAACTCACCTGAATATTTCATTCTTAGTTGTTATTTCTGTGTCTTGACATTGCTTACAACAAAGAGATGTACACTTCAAAAGAAAAACAAATACACTATCAATAGGACAACTTTACTCACTTTTGCATATTTGTCATTGAAGTAACATAATCACAAGCTTTTTTGGTTTTGGTTTTTTAAAAGAAAAGGCCTCTGACTATGTAATTATAATAAATTAGGAAAAGGTCTATTCTTTCAAGAGCTTTTGAAAAACTAATACATCTAGAGAAATAAAAAGATGTTGCTATTTAATATGTAACACAGAAAAGGAGGACAAGTACAAATATGCATTTTTAATTTCTGCAAAATGTATTAAGTTCTGAAATACTGGGAGTGCTTTTAACTTCAAGAAAAAATATTTTGTAACATTAAATGGATTGATTCCCTCACCATCCTTTTTCTTATTTCCCCCTCTGAAGTACTATAACAGATTAATCTATCACTTAAAATTACTAGAAAGTAAGCTGGAACAGAACAATTCATTACTGACATTTCCCAGAAACTAAACCTTTAAAAATAAGTTCATAATAATACTTTATTCCAGTATAAATTTTTGGGATGTAAAATATTTCCCATCTTTTTAAAAAAAAAGAATAATACTTTTGAAATTGTCAGTGAAACAATTTAAGAAGTTTATGGGACAAAATGTTATTTTAACAATGTTCACTTAAAACAATTTATGTAAATCACAGTTCGTACTTTTGGTTCCAACTAAGTTCTGACTCCTACTCCTTGTGTCCTATCTCCTGCTCACTTCAGCATGTTGCTCCTTTTGTCTCCTCTTACTTATGCCTTTTTGTGATGCGCACTATACCCTGAATGACTTCCCTCTAATAATGTGCCAACTGTCATTATTTTCCTTCCTATCCCTCAACATCCGCTTCTTTTTGCCTTACTTCCCCACCACTGACCCATTCCTGTGTGCCATCTTCTATTGTTCTCTCATTCTACTGCACTAAGTTTAAAATTATCAGAATTTAAGCATCAGACACCACCCATATTCTCCTTTATTTTATTCTTTGTCCATCCTTCCCTTCTTACCAGCTTCTTTATCTGGTGTTTCAATCACTAGGACCGTCTGATTTATAATGTAAACTCTCTGGGGAAGGAATCATGTATGTATTATTTCTGTATAGTGCTATGCACATTTTTAGCTCTATATAAATATTAAACAATAATAAACTATTTATCATAAGAGCAGTGCAAGTTTTATTCACAAAACCCATTATTAACGCAATACATTTCACATGCATCAAATGCCATAAAGGCAATAGGCCAGATTCTGACCTCAGTTACAACACTAAGTCAAGAATAAATCAGAATTTGGCTGATTCTGTATGTAATCAATTTAGTGGCCTTCATATTATATATTACTCCAACTAATACAATAGTTAGAGAGCTTTATATAATACATTTTTACAGCTGGATCTTCACATGTACACTAGTGTCCTATATTGTTGGGCAAGGAAAGACTATATATTAAAGTCAATGCTATATATTTCATAAGGGCAGGTCAAGTCTCCTAGTCTCTTTCAGGATTTATAAAAAGATGTACCTAATACTGTAGATGAGCAGTTCTTGGAATTGCATGAATGTTAACATTAGAGCATTTTATAATTTCAGCCACAGGAAAGGGGTGGCTAATCTCCTAAATGATTAGAGAAATCCCATCTGAAAATTTTCCCAACGCAGCCCTAGAATCATAGAAACGTAGGGCTGGGAGACGATCTAGTCAATCCTCCCATGCTGTGGCAGACCAACCATGCCTAGACCATCCCAGTTTGTGGAATCCCCATCACTGGAGGTTTTTAAGAACAGGTTAGACAACCTTTCTTGGTAACCTATTCCAGTATTTAATTATTCTTATAGTTAGAAAGTTTTTCCTAATATTTAACCTAAATCTGTCTTGCTGCAGATTAAGCCCATTACTTCTTGTCCTACCTTCAGTGGACGTGGAGAACAATTGATCACAGTCCTCTTTATAACAGCCCGATGAGCCATGGGCTAGAGGGAACTTTGACTTAACATATTTGAAAACTGTTATCAGGTCCTTCTCAGTCTTCTTTCTCAAAATTAAACATACCCAGTTTTTTTTAACCTTTCCTCATAAGTCAGGTTTTTTAGAGCTTTTATAATTTTTGTCCACATCTTTCCTAAAGCGTGGCACCCAGAATTGGTCACAATACTTCACCTGAGGTCTCACCAGTGCCAGGTAGAGAAGAAAATTACCTCCCTTCTCTTACATACGACACTACTCTTAATATACCCCAGAATGATACTGGCATTTTACAGAACTGCAGCACATTGTTGGTACATATTCAGTTTGTGATCCACTGTAATCCTCAGATCCTTTTCTGAAATATTACTGTATAGCCAGTTATTCCCCATATTGGTGATTTTTCCTTCACAAGTGAAATACTTTACTGATTCATCTTGATTTCAGACCAATTTGTCAAGGTCATTTTGAATTCTAATCATCTTCTCCAAAGTGCTTTTGACCCCCTCCGAATTTAGTGTCAACCACAAGTTTTATAATCCTACTCTCCACTCCATCATCCAAGTTATTAATGAAAATATTGAATAATACTAGCCTCTGGACAGAGCCCTGTGGGATCCCACTAGACGCGGCCTCCCAGTTTCACAGAGAAGTATTGATAACTACCCTTTGAGTATGGTCCTTCAACCAGTTGTGCACTCACCTTATAGTAATTTCATCTATATCACATTTCCCTAGTTTGCTTATGAGAATGTCATGTTGAACCATGTCAAAAGCCTTACTGAAAATCAAGATAGACTATACCTACTCCTTCCCCACCAGTAACCCTGTCAAAGAAGAAAATTAGGTTGGTCTGGCATGATTTGTTCTTGACAAATCCATGTTAGCTATTACTTATTACCCTATTTTCCCTAGTTGCTTACAATTAGATTGTTTAGTAATTTGTTCCACTTTCTTAGTTAGGCTGGTTGATGTCTAATTTTTCAGGTCCTTTCTGGTCCCGTTTTAAAAGATAGGTACTATGTGTGCCTTTCTGTAGTTCTCTCGGACCTCATCCATCTTTCATGAGTTCTCAAAGATAATTGTTAATGGTTCCGAGATTGCTTCAGTTAGTTCCTTAAGTACCCTAGCGTGAATTACCGTATATACTCGTTCATTAGCCCGCTCGTTTATAAGCTGACTCCCCCAAAATGGATAGGTAAAAATAGCAAAAACTGTATGTCCCTTTCATAAGCCGACCCTATATTTCAGGGGTGGGAAAACTTTGGCTCCCAGCCCGTCAGGGCAAGCCACTGGCGGGTTGGGACGTTTTGTTTACCTGGAGTGTCTGCAGGCATGGAGCCCCACAGCTCCCAGTGGTCGCGGTTCGCCGTTCTCAGCCAATGGGAACTGCGGGGCTCCATGCCTGCAGTCGCTCTAGGTAAACAAAACGACAATCTATTAGATCAGGGATCGGCAACCTTTGGCATGTGGCCCGCCAGATAAGCACCCGGGCAGGCCAGGCAAGCACCCTGGCAGGCCGGGCCAGTTTGTTTACCTGCCGCGTCTGCAGGTTCGGCCGATCGCGGCTCCCAATGGCCGCAGTTCGCTGCTCCAGGCCAATGGGGGCGGCAGGAAGCGGCGCGGGCCACCACTTCCCGCCTGTATTAGATATTCAATACAATGATTCCATAGAGTTTAAAATCATCAAATTTTGGTATAGACCCGTTTATAAGCTGACCCCTGCTCTTTGATGCGTCACTTTTTTACCAAAAATATTCAGCTTATGAACGAGTATATACGGTAAGTATCCTAGCCTGCTGAATTGAATATCTCTAACATCTAAACATTCTTTAACTAATTCTTTCCCTATTCTGGTTTGTGTTCCTTCCCCCTTGTTAATATTGATTGTGTTAAGCATCTGGTCACCATTAACCTCTTTGGTGAAGACTGAAACAAAATAGGCCTTAAATACCTCAGCCTTCTGTCATCTGTTATTAACTCTCAAATGCTCCTCTCTGTGCATTTCTTGTAGCTCTTTCATGTGAAGTTCGTGCATGTACACTAGATTGACAGCCCATTTGAACACATAGCTATTGTAATTCCTGCGTTAGATAGTCTTGGTTAATTTTTAGTTCCAGAAACCCATGTAAAAGGACAACAAAAGACAAGTTTTAAATCATCTTGGAATCCTGTTGCTTATTAGGATAGTAGATGTTTGAATGTAAAAATCCTTTTAGTCCAATATTTATATAGTCTTATCACTGTAGGGATATATCATACTTTATAAAGCACCAAAATCCACTCCACTTATCATGGCACAGCAATATTTCATTACTGTATGTTTTACTGTAAATGTGTTCTGATTTTAGAAAGAATGGTACTAACTGCATCAGGCTTCTAGCACCATCTCTTGGCTGGCACAGTACAATAAAGTGTTGGAACATCATTTAAAAAATATAATTGTCATTCTTTCAAGACGAAAAAAAGCCAGCAAGTACTTTAGCGGTAGGGAAAAAAAGGATAAAATGCACTGCAAGTCTGCGGCTAAATATAATGTGCCAGCCAATATCAGTGGACCACATATTCTATCAAAGTTAAAAATAAACAGGAAAAATAAAAAGTTCTAAAAAATACCACTTCTTAAAATATAACTTGGAAATGGCAGAATTTTTTTTTGTTATAGATTATACAAACTACTCTTTTTACCTGGTGACACTAAATCAAAGTACCGTAAATTAAACATAAATAAGATACTTACTTTGTTCATAATATCTAATTCACACCGCAGTCGCTGAATAGCGCTTCCTATTTTAAGCAGCTGAATACGTAATGAATCATCAATTGGCAGGCAAGCAGCAACTCTGTAAGAAAAATCTGGAGAAAAGCACCATGCCTGTTACAATGTAAGAAATAAAAAAATAAAATACGGATGCCTTTTATTCAGTTCTCTATGTCTGCACAATGCTTTTCTAAACAAGAAAAATAAACTTGTACTAGCAAAAATATACACTTTTCACACACTGTATCCAAGTGGCAATGTTGGCTCTAATACCAACATTTGCTTAAGTGTTATATCATGGGAAGGATAAGCATTGGGGGGAAGGATAGCTCAGTGGTTTGAGCATTGGCCTGTTAAACCCAGGGTTGTGAGCTCAATCCTTGAGGGGGCCACTTAGAGGGATCTGGGGCAAAATCAGTACTTGGTCCTGCTAGTGAAGGCAGGGGGCTGGACTCGATGACCTTTCAGGGTCCCTTCCAGTTCTATGAGATAGGCATATCTCCATATATTTATTTATTTTCTGTGTGCATTCATTTCTGTAGGGTTCCTCCCCCCCCGACTTGTACACAGAACAAAAACATAACCAACAATAGTCTCATGTTTCAGTTTTGATATACTCAAGTGATTTTTATTTTTAAAAAATTATATAAAAATCAGCTGCCTTTAACCAGACGTTGGAATTTATGTGGTCATAAGGTAATGGACTTTACCGTATTCATTCTTGTCCTTATGTCATCAAATCACTGTTAGACCACAGGACAAGCACAGGCCTGATATACTACTACAGTCCCATCTCATGGTCAGTCAGAAAATTCAAAAGCTGGACTTTCCAGCTTTAAATATTAATTTCTTCTAGTTCAGAAAACAACTGCTAAAAGCGTGTTGGAAAATTTTTGATAAAGGTGCTTTGTTAATGGACCAGTACATGCTTTCAGTACACATAATCTCTTCCCAGTATTAGTCGTGGGCTAGCCAGCAAGAAAAAAAAAAAAAAGATCATTACCTTTAACAAAATATGAGGGGAGAAAATATAAATTTGCTGAAAACCAAGCAACATAATTTTACAATACCTATTGGATTTGATGGAAGAGATTCATCTTTAAGATTTTCATCCCACTCATGTAGTTGCCACTTGACTCTTTCCATTAAGGTTTCCTTTCATTAGAAGAAAAGCGTAATTTAAATACATATTTTTTCCCCTTTAAAATAAAAGCAAAATGGGGAGTGAGCTATTGGCCTCTAGTGGACATTATCTTTTAAAAGACTTAGCGCAAAGACAGTTTATCTACATGTCTACATATTTTGAGCTAATAAGTTAAAAATCAGCCTAGGTTTCCCATCAGGCAAGGTGGGAACACTTCTCAGAAACAAGAGAACTGATCAGTTTGGAAAAGAAATTAACTACCTTTAAAGGATTTCTATACTATGGTAGTATCAGGGTGGTTGGTAGCAGAACTGCCCCCCTCCTTCCTCTTGTGACAGGACACAAGGAGTGAAATCCTGGTCTCACTGAAGTCAATTTCAAAACTTCCACTGACTTCAGTGGGACCACAAGATTTCATAGATGAGGTAATACACGAACAGCCAGGGCTGGTAGTGCTCAAGTTCTTCACAGGATGTATATTCTGTTTTGTTTATAATGATTGTGGTAAAGATTGAACAGACTTTACTGGGAGGAAGGGGAATATCTGATTAATTTAGTGCTGATTAAAGATTCTAAATGTGTAGTTTTTTAATTAAAGTGAACCTTTCAGTACTGGATCAACTATTAGGGTAGGTCACATTCGGTGGGGGTCCACGGTTTCTATAATTCATGTACAAAGACTATAAGATAGCAAATAAAAATCCAAGCTACTGATTTGGAAATAAAAACAAAAATTGTTATTGTGTTGAGTATTTTTGCAGTAAATATGTGTAAGTTTGTTAAAGATATTTTAAAATGTGTGTCATTTTGGCTAATGTTTTGATAATGCCACAGTCAGTACTTAAAAACACAAAATAAAAATAGATTATATGGTTTTGTGCTACTTAATAATGAAATACCCAAAAGCATAAAATTGATTATAGATACCTGGGTAAGATCTGGTTTATACTTACAGCATCATATAAAGAGTAGAGCCATGGAGGCCAAGAAGTCAAACTAGCACAGTGAAACTTCCGCTGAAACAGAAAACATAACATTTACTTTTGAATCATAATATTTCTGTAGATCTTGTACAAACAGATATAGGGGAGGGAGAGGAGAAAATTATCTGGGAAGACATCTACTTATTTAAAAATGCCTTGAAATGTCAATCAACATAACACTACTGGGGACTTGTTAGCATATTCAATCCAAAAATCTCAAAATATTTTGCAAATGTATTAAGATCCACAGTACCCACGTTGTAGATTTACAAATAAACAAACAAACAGAAATTAAATCTCATTTAATGACAAATAATCAACAAGCAGACATGGTCTTTAAAGATACATCACCACCTTCAAATCTAGTCAGTTTTATAAAAAGTTATCAGTAGTTTCAGGTAGTTTGCCTGTCCATTAGCCCATTGTTAATTTTTGTGGGTTTTACAATCACTTTTTTGTATATTAAACATATTTATCCCTCTCCTGTTGCTATATGAATGATCCCCTCCATCAATGGGGGGTGGGGGTGGGGAAACTGACAGACTACACAGGGTAAACAATGAAATTATTATAACCAAATGCTGCCAAATGCACATGCAAACTAAAAAAAATTGAGAACAATGGGCCAGATAATTAGCTGGTGTATACTGTCCCCCTGACTTCAAAAGAATATTTTTAAAGAATTAGCAATGGTAAGTGATACTTGTAAAAACCACAGGTAAAAGTACTCACATAGATGTTTGATTTTTAAGTTGCCAGTGTCCCCAAATGACAAGTTAAACACACACAAAAATCTGTGGACAAGCCAGAAACAGAATCCAGATCGCCCGAGTCTCAGCCCTGTAGTAGTCTAGTAAGTAGATCCAAAGAGTGCTTCCTCATAGTAAAACAGTTGTTGAGTAAGGACATTTCATATTAAATAAAAAACTGTGGTCAAGTCATGAGTCCATTGCTATCTAAATACTAACTGAAAGGTAAAAATATTTTTATGTGGCAATCGTTAGTGCTAAACATTTTCAAGAATGCTTACCAAATATCAATGCTTATTCCCAATCTATTGGAAGCCTATTTAAACAACATAGGCACTTATTGTTTCAATTTAGATATATTAAGTATGGCATAAAAATACTTATACCATACTTTAACAGTGTTCTGTTAAGGACAATTCAGGTTTAAATGAAGTGGAATGGGAAAGATGTGTCAAAAGAAGATGAGGAAAACTTAAAAGCACTGGGAATGTATTCACTGAAGGTATAATGAGTAACATTACTGAAGTGCCTTTAAAATCAAATAATAATTGCATTATTGATACCATGATTGTGGTATAAGACCCTAAAAAATAGAAATAGAATAGATTTTACTCTACTTAATAGACTGCACACACACAGTTTGAGATGTAGAACGAATCATAACCACAATGATTACAGTAAAATTCTACGGTCAAGAGTGACCTGTGTTAGCTGAATTGTTCTCAAATGTGAAAACAAGTAACAGGATCACTTGATTTCTGCTCTAAAGAAACGGCACTACAACATAGAGAGTGGATTCAGAGAAACAACATGAAAGGGAAAAGGCTCAGCAACATCATTTTTCAATGTTCAACCTGTCCAACCGTAACACACTGTTTTTCAGTTGTTCAAAAAACAAATCAAATCTCTGCAGCGAATGCTTGTTTCAAGGAATTAACAAAAAGAATGAGAGAGATTAAGAATATTAGCAATAATGAGGAAGACACAGGCTACTTCCTGGGAATTAATGATTCTCTAGGAAGGCTGATGCCCCAACACAAAACAAGGTCATCTATTATGACTGATTTCTGCATTGAAAATGCTTTGGTCATTACACACTTAGGGACCTTTTACTGAGATACTGAACTCAAGTACACAGGACTGGCATTTTATTTTATTTCTTTAAAGAAACTAGTGTGGGTGTCTTAACAGTTGCACCTACTGCAATGGTCTAGCTAAAAATCTGTCAGCATTTAATTATAAGCCCTTATTTTCAGGGATATTACTAGTTCAAATAATCTTCCTTCAGAAATCTTGGCATGTGAAGGTACCAACCCAAAAATTCCTTCTTTGTTTTTATTCTAATAATTTGAAAACTTTATATTGTTCACTGGCATATGAGAAATGAGTACGGTGGGTCTCTCTCCATTTGCTAATGGACAGAGGTTTACTCTCCAAAAAACAAACACCACAACCGCTCCTAACTGGTACCTTTGGCCTCGTCTACACTAGAAAGTTCAGTCAACGTAAGCCACTGTGTCTACCTAGCTCTGCATGTCTACATTTCAATTTGTCTTCCATTAACATATGCTCTCCATTAAGCCAACACAGTAACACCATCTCCCTGAGCAGTGTTGAGCCATGGTCAACGTACTGAGGTCGATGCAGCATGAGTGTAGACACTGTGTTACCTATTTCAGAGTAGCAGCCATGTTAGTCTGTATCCGCAAAAAGAACAGGAGTACTTGTGGCACCTTAGAGACTAACAAATTTATTTGAGCATAAGTTTTCGTGGGCTACAGCCCACTTCTTCGGATGCATCAAATAAATTTGTTAGTCTCTAAGGTGCCACAAGTACTCCTGTTAGTGCCACAAGTACTCCTGTTCTTTTTGTGTTACCTATGTTGACCCTAGCAGTCCTTCCAGCAGCTGTCCCACAAACCCAGACACTAACCACTCTGGTCACAACTGTGAACTGCACTGCCCACGGGTCATGAATCATAGGATATCAGGGTTGGAAGGGACCTCAGGAGGTCATCTAGTCCAACCCCCTGCTTAAAGCAGGGCCAATCCCCAACTAAATCATCCCAGCCAGGGCTTTGTCAAGGTGGATTCTACCACCTCCCTAGGTAACCCATTCCAGTGCTGAAGAACAGAAGCCAACACCCCCTTTAAAACCATGTGAATTTTTGAAATGCCTTTTCCTGATTGTCCATCGTGGCGAGCACACCTAGCAGCTATCTGTTGTTTGGTGCAACTGCCCAGATGACCATGCCAGCTACATGTTCCAGATGTGCTCCAGCTTGGAGTAGACAGGACATATTGGCCTCCTGGGCAAAGAGGCTGTGCAAGCACAGCTATGTAACATGGACATCTACAAGCAGATTGCAGGTGGATGCAGGAGGAGGAGTACAACCGAGATCAGTACCAGTGCTACATGAAAAACAAAGGAACAGTGTCAGGCATATCAGAAGAGGCCACCAGTCAATCCTGTGCTGAGCTACAGATCTGCTGCTTTTACAAAGAGCTGTAGGCCATATTGGCGGAGACCCCACCACCACCCCGCACACTACTGTGGATACCTTTTAGGAGCCCAAATCACAGGCCCCGGACATGAACAGCAAGAATAAGGATGGGGGACATGCAACTGGGAGTGGGAGGAGGGAGTCGAGCTATGCCGCAAGCCAGGACCTGTTTGAGATTCCACCGACGTCCAGTTGGTTACGGTAGTCAAGCATGGGAGACCCTGATGCAGGGGAAGGAATCTCCGGTAATCGTGTAAATTTATTTCTCATTACAGTGACTGATAAATGGACCATATTTAAACAAAAAAGTGATAGGTATGATATTTTGAGCCGGAGAAAGTACTCGAGTATACAATGGATTGAGGCCTTTGTACGGGACATTATTATTATTACAGTATTATCTGCCGACATTGTGAACCTTTTCCATTTTTAATTGCAACATTTTCTATTAGATCCTTTCCTAAAGTTCTCTAACACGCTCTGAACAGCAGTGGAACAAGATAGTTCAAGGTCAGTTAAAAACCCATTGTCCTAACACTCCGGTGGCGAAAGCTCAGGTCTGGATGACAGACTTGATCATCTTTTAGAGTCAGCAAATCTGGAGCAAGAGGTAGTCTCTCGCAGATCACTGCTGAAAAGCACAGAAGGTCTGTGAACCATTGCTGTCTGGGCTATGTGGGCGCCATTAAAATGATCTTTGCCTTGTCCTGTTTTGTTTGCCTTTTGAATCCAGCATATTAGGTTTATAGGAGGAAAGGCATAGAAGAGACACTGGCTCCAGGACATGAGGAATCCATCCAAAATGTGTCTCACTGCTTTCAAACAAAGCTTTTGACATTTTGCATTCTATTTAGTTGTAAAGAGGTGGGGGTGCCCCCAGCGTATGGAGATGTCCTGTATCACTGATGTTTTCAGTAACCACTCATGGGTATCTACTCTGTTTTGCTTAGCTGGCCCATCAGATTCTTGTTCTTCCCTGATAGATGCATAACTAGAGAGTCTACACGAGAGAATGCACCATTCCCACAAAGCCATTGCTTCCCTGCAAATATGAGTAGAATGGAAAAGCCCTGCGTGTTTATATAAAGCATTGCAGTGATGTTTCCATAATTACATGGACAACTTTGTACTGGAGATGAATGCTCGGAATTGCAACGTCCCCACACTGTGAACCTGCTGCAGCGAACACCCCATTTTATGTTACATGCATCTGTAGCACTTGTTATAAATGGAACAGGAAGACTGAACAATAAGGCTGTTGCAAGGTTGAGTTCACACATCTAAAGATACTGTATTAGCACTTTCTTTAGAATGGAAAGCATTTGATTCACTGTGTCTGTACCTTGTCTGTAATTGTTTGACAGCCAATATTGTAAAGTACTAACATTGAGATGTACGTGTGACGCTGGCAGGCCAGATGCTAGTTCTTACTCAGGCTGCAGGCATTAGCTAAGAACTGACAGCCTCGCAGCTGGGGACCAGACCAGGTCACCAATGTGTTAGTTTTGCTCTTATAAGAATGTACAGTAGAACCTCAGAGTTACAAACTGACTGGTCAACCAAACGCCTCATTTGGAACTGGACATACATTATCAGGCAGCAGCAGACACACACACAGCAAATACAGTACAGTACTGTGTTAAACGTAAACTACTAAAAAGAATAAAGGGAAAATTAAAAAAAGATTTGACGAGGTAAGGAAACTGTTTCTGTGCTTGTTTCATTTAAATTAAGATAGTTATAAGCAGCATTTTTCTTCTGCATAATACAGCTTTGAAACTTTACTAAATCAATGTTCAGCTGTAAGCTTTTGAAAGAACCACCACAATGTTTTGTTCAGAGTTACGAACAACCTCCATTCCTGAGGTGTCGTAACTCTGAGGTTCTTACCTTATAAGTCATTTATATATTATCTATTCTCCCAAATTCTTTATGGTGTTAGCAAAGTGCATTTGACTAGTAAGGCCAGAGTATTGGTCCATAACCTGTGAGTGACTTATACGCAGGAACTTCTTATGATTGTATATTAGACTTCTGTGGGAAGACAGATGTCCAGGAAAGAGACCCCCTCAAACTATCAAAAGAGTCTACAGAGATATAGGCAGGACTGTTTGGTAAGGAACAATTATTATTGCAGATGCTTTCTGCAATGATGAAATGGGGATCTATTAAAAGATGTCTTGGGGAATTGCCAGTTGTCAGGAATAGTGACTTGGTTAGAATTCCCTTTTTGCTTATCAATGTAGCCTACAAATACCATAAAGGAAATTCCATAAGTAATGAGGTAAACAAAAACATTAAAACATAAAATATGGCAAAAAATCAATCATAGGAAAATATTTTTTCCATCCATAAAAGGGGTTTCTTTGTTTCGTACCCCATAAAAAAAGATAAGACATATTGGGAATTAGGTAGGGAAATGAAACCTGCCATCATCCCACCAGTTATACCGGGGAGAGACACACAAAGGCCAGCTCTTTAACTTACATCAAAGGTGGTAATATATCTTTTCTTTCTGGATGGTGTTGAACTAATCTCTGATTAAATCTTTGATTACATAATTCCATTTGAGCTTGTTATTTGACAATCTCAAATAGTTATTAAATTCAAACATGCAGCAACAGTACAGACTGATTAGATTAGCAGAGTGATTGCATTAGCTACTGTAATTTGAGCTCTTGCATTACTAGCTTGAGCATCAGCATCACTTGAGCTTCAACTCACTTCCCTGATAGGCCAACTAGGTTGAGCTTAAAACACCTCTTAATTTAAGGGAGAGGTTTTTGTATGTGGACGGGAATCGAGTTAGGGGCAAGACTTGAGTCATAACTAGAGCTAACTGTGCTGTGAAGACACACCCTTAGGTTCTTTTGAAATTTCAGCCAATTGGCACAGCTGCAATGGTGCAACTCCACGGCATAGGGAAGGAGATAGGATTTGCACCAGTGGAGCATACTCTGGGGAAATAAGTGAAATTGAAGTTAAATTCCTGTCAATCATGACCAACACCTTATTAAAGTGCAATAGCAGTTTCTCCTCTTCTCTTTTTAAAAAAAAGTGAATTCAATTCTCAAAGTTAAGTTTCAGCAGCATAAAGCTGCATCTTTAAAAAGGAGAGGAGGAAATAAAATAGTTAAGATTCTCATAGAAACACCAATTCATATATACTATGCTCTCTTTCACTTGTTATTAGAACTTACAGATAGAGCATATGCAACATAGGCAAATAAAGGTTTCTATGTGAACCTTACGTTTTGCATCTCCTGACTTTTAAATATGTAACCTTAATGTTGCATTAAATCAAATTAATGTTCTGAATTTAAATTTCAAAATATGTAACCAAAAATTACATACTAGCTCTTCTGAACATGAAATATTTGTGTTCAACACAAATGCCAAGAACATATGCCAAGAACAATGAAGTAGCATTAGAAGTATATAGAATTTGTCCAAAACAAATGGGTTAAATACAAATACTGTAGTTCTCTGGTAGACATAATTTACTGGGCAGGTTATTAGGCACTGAAGTATGCAGAAATATTTTGTATATAATTTCAGACATGGGTATCATATTGAGAATATATGAAGAGATATGTAATTACAACATGAATGTGCTCAAAAATAGGCTATATTTCAGCTTCTTGGGGTTAACTACCAACTTCTCAGGTGGGAAAATCGAGATGCAAGGAATTTTAGGAGCACTACACACCTGATTTCTTTTGATTCCTGCAGAGGTTTGGTCTTCAGAAAGGCTGGATTTGCATTTTCTGTTGATGAGTTACTTTCTGCAGGTGATGAACTCTGGCCATAAAGCACCTTTTTTCACTGCAAAAGTGTGGGGCAACCTGATTAACATATGCAGGGAGGGAGGGACTTGCAATCAGCTATGCCCTACCTTCTTTCTGATTCATTTCAGTAACGAGGGTGAAACAGGATTATATTTAAGCAAAAAGGCATTAAGCAAATATCAGTTTGGGATATTCAGGATTCTTGTGTTATTCAGAAAGGGGCATGTTATCATAATTTGTATTGGATTAACACTTAGGGGCCTCTGATCTTAAAACATGACACTGTCAATTTATTAAAAAAGACCAAGTAACTTCTATTTCTTGTATTATATTGTCAGCCTGTTCATGAACCTCATTTATATAATTTCCTTTACAGTATTTAGTAGAAGACAGTAAAATGCATCCAGCCTATGAGATTGTCATCTATGGTCTAGGATCACCACTCCTAACATGAAAGGAAAAAACTATGTATTTAAATACAAAAAATTAAGCACAATGGAACCTCGCTGATTTGCACTTTGTTAAACTGCACAGCTGCAAAAGGAAAGTAGACTTCCAAGTTTGCTGTTCAGTGAGGAAGTAAACACAGAAGTTCCGATGTTGGGGAAGTCGCCTCCCTGTGGATAACTACAGGAATACAGTGTCACCCATGGATTACCTTTCACCCACATATCAAATGCCTGGAAGGAGATTAAACCACTTGCAGATGCTCCTCATGCTCTTCCACTGGTGCAAGCTCTCAGTGCTCCCACAGATCAATAAAGCCACAAAAAGAAGCCACCTCTGCCCTTCAGCTGAATTTACCCAGTCACAGAGCAAAGACAGGAAATGATGGCACTCTAAAATTTTCCACTACAAATCAGCTACCACATCCCTCTTCTCTCCTACTGCCAAACCAAAGCCATGGCGGCAGCACCAAGACAGAAGCAGAGGCAGTAGTAGCAGCACTGATGGCCAATAGTTTTCGAGTCAAAGCTAAGCCCAGGGTATGTCAAGAAGCCCTTCTATTTGCCCACAAAGAACAACATATCAACTTGCTGACCCTATCCCCAGCTCTCAGCGTTAGATTAGTGAGGTTCAATTATGTACATGATAAAGAAGTCTAGTTTAGAAAAAACAAACCAGGTACACTTACAGAAATGGCCAGAAACACAATGCAGAACATTAACATAAGCAAACTAGCAAATGTTTATGTCATGTGGGACTGTTTCTAAAGCCTTACTAAAATCAAGATACATCACAGGTACTGCTTCCCCCCATCCAGTAGGCCAGTAATCCTGTCAAAGGAGGAAAGTAGGTTGGTTTGACATGATTTTTCTTGACAAATCCATGCTGGCTAT
Organism: Terrapene triunguis; assembly: GCF_002925995.2. Classification (NCBI taxonomy): domain Eukaryota; kingdom Metazoa; phylum Chordata; order Testudines; family Emydidae; genus Terrapene; species Terrapene triunguis. Next base: position 12,999,177 of record NW_020664440.1, read on the forward strand.
TTTGTTTAGGTGCTTACAAACTGATTGCTCAATAATTTGTTTAAGTATCTTTCAGTATTGAAGTTAGGCTGACTGGTCTATAATTCACCTGAAGTACTAGAAGTCAGGATGATAATGAAAGAGGAAAGAAACTGATGGATGACAGGAACTAACATGAGGGGAAAAAAAGTAAATCTTAGTGAGAGGAACTAGAAATCAAGCCCTTAGATTTAATTCTCATTATGTATCAATCACCACAATCTCCTAACACTGACCATCCCAATAGACAGAATGCGTTTGTAAATGTGTCTTGGGAGCCTCGGATTCTTAGCTTACTTTTTTTTTTTTTTTTTTTTTTAAGTGCCACCACAACATTAACAGATTTCATGTGGACTTAGCCACATAAGCTATGTAAATAAAAAGGCACTCTTATGCCTAAATAAGAGTGTCCACATGGGGAGTTATGCCAGTATAATTATAGCAGAATAACTGTAATAGTATAGTTCTGCTGGTGAATTTCCCCATGTAGAAAATCCTTATACCTTCCCAGCAATTTAGCAAGATATACACATACATTACTTCCCCCAAAGCAATGACATGGTAATTAAAATACGACTTAATTAATCTAATACAAAATGTGTATCTGTCCACTGCTGTCCATTGCTAAACAACCCACACAATCTACTGCAACAGCAGAAGGTTGACATATAGGGTCCCAGTTTGTGCATTTTTCTTTAAAGACGCACAGATAGAACGTATTGATTTTTGAAATGCCACAAAAACAAAACAAAAACAAAAAAAAAACACAATTAGCTTCTGACCTTTTGATATTTCTGCCACCATTGATGTATATGTTGGTCCTGCCATGCTGTAGGTTTGGAAGAAGGAAATATGTGGCATCTGTTGAGAGACTCCAGCTGTACTGCTGACATAGTCGAAGGCAGCACTCGCTCAGGAAGGATTTGTACTTTAGCCTGCTGGATTCTGATAAAGAAAAAAAAATTATATATAAAAAATTTAGAAGAGCAACAGTTTGGATTCCACCGCCTATGTAAATATGTGCAGAAGAACAAACCTCGATGCAGCACTGTAAAACTTCAAACATGAAGCCATTTCATTACATTTTTAAAGTTACTTAAGTCTCACTTGTATAAACTGAATTACTGTTGTGACTACATAGCATAGAACTTATGTATTTGAAAGCAAACAGAACACATCTTTGCTATATTCAAAAGGTGTGGTCCATTGAAATTTGTTCCAGTTAATAAACAAACCACCAGAAGCACTTTTAGGTGCCGAGTGTATCCCACATTTTCAAAACAACATACTGAATAAAGTATCACTTTTTAAGAATAGTTCGATTTCTTAATCTCTATTTTTTTTTCTTTAAACTTAATGAATATTCCTTTATCACATCTTTTTATGCAGGAATGTGGAAACCACCACCTAAAACTTTCAGCATGGTTACTTTCTTCCTTTCTGAGTTAGCTTCCTTTATCATGAGATACAAAATAAGCATCCTCAAGATTTTTAAGGGCATAGGATATGTATCAGAATTGTGATCAGAACTGAAGTCAGGTTGGAAGTAGAGTCACAGCAGAACATTCTACCACCTCAGCATTATATTTTTAGATATCTGTCTCCTCAAGTTATTTTTGGTATTAAAGTAACAGTCAGCTAATACATATCAAACTCTCGGAAAGGAAGTTTCGCTGAAAAGCAGTTTACATTCTTTAAGCCCTAAACCTTATGTGATTAGCTAGAATTCAAAATCGGCAAAAATAGGATACAGATGGTAATCATCTTTTAATACCCCACTTATACACCAGGTCACCTACTCCCCAAAAAGGCCACTGTACTTAGAAAAAGAAAAAAAACCACACCCCCTACCAGGAACACTGTTTAGTAGGAAAGTATTTTATACGTTCTGTTCTCTTAACAGTCTAATGCATCTGTGACGTTGCAGTCTATATGGTTTTATAAAAATATGCTAATGAGTGAATATAATGTAACTGGAATATGCTTCATGCAAAAGGTCTCTTGTAAGGTATCATTACAAAGCTTATAATCTACTGAGTGTGATCATCCTATTTGTATAAATGTACCACTCTTGTATCTGAAACTAGAAATATGAAATATAACTCTGAGGGCCTATTGTAATTATGCAAAGTGTGGGCCATTAATGGTGGTTTGGAATCTTGATGAATCCCATTAACCAGGACAACTGTCTGCGGATGGCTGTGTTTTACCTGTAAGTCTTCCTGTATACCTGTGTGCTAGCAAGCGGGCAATGAAGTCTTGCAGTGACATGTGATCATGTCACCTGAACTGGAAACCATCTTTAACCTGGTGTCTTTCCATTGAGAAGGAGGGGGTGGGAACCCAGAGAGGGACAAAGGATTCCCGCCTTATGCAAAAGATACATAAAGGGGTGGAACAGAACAAAGAGAGGAGGAGCCATCATGAAGAATCCCCTAGCTACCACCTGAGCTGGAACAAGAGCTGTACCAGGGGAAAGAATTGTGTCCAGGCCTGGAAGGTGTCCAGTCTGAGGAAAAAACTTACTGAAGCATCTCTGAGGGTGAGATTATCTGTATTCAGTTTGCTTAGACATAGATTTGCACGTTTTATTTTATTTTGCTTGGTGACTTACTTTGTTCTGTCTGTTACTACTTGGAACCACTTAAATCCTACTTTCTGTATTTAATAAAATCACTTTTTACTTATTAATTAACTCAGAGTATGTATTAATACTTGGGGGAGCAAACAACTGTGTATATCTCTCTATCAGTGTTATAGAGGGCGAACAATTTATGAGTTTACCCTGTATAAGCTTTACACAGGGTAAAACGGATTTATTTGGGTTCAGACCCCATTGGGAGTTGGGCATCTGGGTGTTAAAGACAAGAACACTTCTGTTAGCTGCTTTGGGGCAAGTAATTCAGACCCTGGGTCTTTGTTGGAGCAGACGAGTGTGTCTGGCTCAGCAAGACAGGATGCTGGAGTCCTGAGCTGGCAGGGAAAGCAGGGGTAGAAGTAGTCTGGGCACATCAGGTGGAAGCTCCCAGGGGGTTTCTGTGATCCAACCTGTCACAGCATCAAGAATGCTAAAATATTAAATGAATTTGTCAGCTTAAAAGTGTGATTCCACATGTTTCAATTCAACAAGAAAGGCATGAGACTTAGATTTATGCTTTTTCTGGTATATTTAATGTGTGTAAAACTTTCCCATTGCATATTTTTAGGAGTAACTGCTGCCTTGACTACAAATGCTGATCATATTGTAAAGTGATATTTTAATATTTACTGAAGATAAATAATAGGATGAAAGTGAGCAATAAAAAAAAAGAATGGCACCCTTTAGTTTTTGATAGTCACTTCATGTGACTTAAAGAATAGAAAGGTTTAAAAAGGTTCAAGAGAAATATACTTAGGTAACCTTTGATTTTTCCCTGTGGTTCAAAGGTCACACTAGGGAAGTTTAATACAGCACACTGGAGTTATTAACTATGTATCTGTTGTACAAGGTGTAAGTGCAGGGAACAGTTTCAAATATGAGAATGCCTCCCCAACCATGCAATAAAGCTGAACATGTGTTGGAGACTATATTACAAGATCTGAAGCACTCCAATAAATTTAATGTTTAAAAAGTTAAACAATATCTTGTTTGTAGATAATTTTTAGACCCTATCTTGAGTTAGTTCTAAAAACCTAAAAAACAAATTCCTTAAGATTTCACATTTTCTTGATTCATATTTTGCTGTGGAATAATGAACTTTCTAAATCACATTTAGAATGTAATTGCCATAGTAAAATATTCTAGCAGCAGAACACAACAGCTGTATCTTTGCCACCTCCAGATAGTCAATTTTCATAACAGATGTGATTGCTACTGTGGTTAACTGTGTACTGCCATCTTGTGTTCAAACAACAACTTTCTTGTTTCAAAATTCAAATGATCAGTGACAGATACGCAAAAAATTAGACGGTTAGGAACAGCAGAGCAGTACTGGTCTTTGTAAATGGCAACACATTATTTAATCTTTTACTTAAGGTTACTATAAAGTAACAGAATGATTAGCTGATATTCTAATGCTTCTTTTTAAAAAGAATGTTGCTGGACTGAACAATGAATGCAAACATTTACTTTGTTCCTTTTAAGTGGGTAGACAGGAAATCTCATTTCTAAATGTACATTTTATTTGTATTTTGGTACCACCCATAGTCCTCAGTAGGGACAGTGCAGCACTCTGTACAAATATATAGCAAAATACAGTCTCTAACCCAGAGTGGTTACATTTTAAATAGAGACAAGATCCAACAAGGTGTAGAAAATAATTGGAGACATAGGTGCTGGAACTAGGAGTGTGGGGGTGCTGACGCACCCTCTGGCTTGAAGTGGTTTCCATTGTATACAGGGTTTACAGTTTGGTTCAATGGCTCTGAGCATCCCCACTACACAAATTGTTCCAGCATCCCTGATGGGAGAAGGAGAAAGTGGAATACATGGGTGACAGTACCAGGAATACAAGGTTGCATATATTTTCAACTGAGTGCACAATTTAGAAGTGTCTAAATTTTTTTTTTTTTAAATAAGCAGACAAGAGGTCTTAACGAATCACCTACAGGCCACCAACCTAGCCAATATCATTATGTAGTGAACCACAGGCATCATAACAGAGGACAGAGAACTGCCTTGCAAATTGATTAGGAAATAGTGTTTAATGCATAATGGGCAGCATGGAAGAAGGTGAGAAGTGATTATGGGAGAAATGACAAGCTGGTAAAAGAGGCTGACATCATTGATGGAGTGAAGGAGATGAGTCACAAAGCAGTGAGATAAGATAAGAAATTGATTAAGTTATGGGAAAGCTAAACTGTGAACTGGTAAAGTAAAGGAACAGAAGTTAGTGTTTAATGCAGTGGAGAAGGAGGCGCCAATGGAGTAATTTCACACTGAATGCCCAGAAAGAAGACTCTGATGCAGAGGGGATGCAGGTCTCCATCACATCTCCAAGAACCACAGTTACAACAAATACCCATTTTTTCTTCAAGTAGATGCAGCTGTGTATTCCACTTAGGTGACACAAGCAGAAGTGCCATGTCCCCCAGCTGCAGCAGGCGGTGCTCAGAGTCTACCTAAACTCAGACTGCAGGACCTCACTACCAAAGCTTGCATCCGCTGTGGAATATGAGGTTATGGGGTAATGGTTTGTGAACGAATGTATCAATGACCACATAGCACCCTGGCATATGTCCAATATGGAAATGTCACTGAGGAACGCTATGGACATTGCTTGAGTCCTCACAGAATGAGCTCGCACCCGCTGAGGAGACTTATGCCATCTTGATGCAGGATGTTATCCATTTGGAGACAGCAAAGAGACTGCTTGAACCCTCATGTGGTCTGCATATGACACAAATAAATGATGCAAAGCACGAAATGGTTTAGTCCCGTCCAGATAAAAGGCTAAATAATGCCTGACATCTAAGGTATGGAGACACTGCTCCTCTGGAGCTGAACGCAGTTTAGGGGGAAAAAACCCACACACAGGTAAATATACTGACTAGCTCAAATGAAACTGAGAAACCACTTTAGACAAAAAAAATTGGGTGTGGTCATAAAGTCACCTTGTTTTTGGAGAATTGTGCATAAAAAGGATCTGCCATTGGGGCCTGCAATTCACACAATCTCCTTAGCGGATTTTATTGCTACCAGAAACATCTTTTCTGACACAAGAATGGAAAGGGACAAGATGCTAGGAGCTCGAAAGAAGGACCCATCAGAGCTGTTAGGACTGTGTTTAGGTCTCATAGGGGAGCACGCTCTTGAATCAGAGGATGTAGACAAAGGATCCCTTTTAAGAATCTTGTTCCCATGGCATTGGAGAAGACTGATTTTCCCTGAACAAGGAGATAAAATGCCAATATCACGGCCTGATGCACTTTCAGTGAACTAAGTGCAAGCCCTAACGACTGAAGGCATAACAGGTACTCCAAGATGTCCTGGGTAGAAGCCAGTGTTGAACATAAGAGTGGCCATACTGGGTCAGACCAAAGGTCCATCTAGCCCAGTATCCTGTCTTCCGACAGTGGCCAATGCCAGGTGCCCCAGAGAGAATGAACAGAACAGGTAATCATCAAGTGATCCATCACCTGTTGCCCATTCCCAGCTTCTGGCAAACAGAGATTAGGGACATCATTCCTGACCATTCTGGCTAATAGCTATTGATGAACCTATCCTCCACGAACCTATCTAGTTCTTTTTTGAACCCTGTTAAGTCTTGGCCTTCACAACATCCCCTGGCAAAGAGTTTCACAGATTGACTGCATTGTGTGAAAAAAATACTTTCTTTTGTTTGTTTTAAACCTGCTGCCTATTAATTTCATTTGGTAACCCCTCGTTCTTGTGTTATGAGAAGGAGTAAATAAACACTTCCTTATTTACTTTCTCCACACCAGTCATTATTTTATAGACTTCTATCATATCTCCTCTTACTTGTCTCTTTTCCAAGCTGAAAAGTCCCAGTCTTATTAATTTCTCCTAATATGGAAGTCATTCCATACCCCTAAGCATTTTTGTTGCCCATTTCTGAACCTTTTCCAATTCCAATAGACCTTTTTTGAGATGGGGTGACCACATCTGCACGTAGTATTCAAGATGTGGGCGTACCATGGATTTATATAGAGGCAATATGATAGTTTCTGTCTTATTATCTATCCCTTTCTTAAGGATTCCCAACATTCTGTTCGCTTTTTTGACTGCCGCTGCAGATTGAGTGGATGTTTTCAGAGGAGGTGTAAATCTTCCTGCCTAAGAGGTCAAATTGTTTAGAGTCCCTAGCCTTGGGGGTGGACTTAAACCTGCCCTGTCAGGCTCTGTCACTCACCACAGTTACAGCTAGGGAATTTGGGGTGAGATGAGAGTAAAACCCTCAAATCCCTGCATGGGAATGAATCAGCACTTTTCCATGCACTTAGCTTCAGGTGATAATGAAACCAGTGTTTCCAGAGGGACGTAGCCAGTTCAAGGATCACATTGTTGATAGGGATTCTCCCAGGGGCAGACAGCTATAGGATGTCTATAGGTAAGGATAAGTCAGGTAGCACAGCATCATCCGGAGACAAAGACAAGCCAAAGCCAAATCCCATTACAGGGGTGACGGACCCAAACAGGACGACTCTGGAGGTTTCACGGGGAAAAGGACTGTCAGTGCCTGGGCCTGTGGCGGACTGATGGTCACCACCACAGATCTGGCACATAATCTCCCCTTTAAGTGAGATGAAAAGCGGGACCTCCACAACCGAGTACCCATGGATTCCACAGAGGTCACTGACATGGATAAGGCATTAGTGGCCAGTAGGTGCTGGGCCAGGCGCCTCCATCCCAATCGCAAGATGGGCACCAATCCTAGTAGCCATAATGATCCATCAACTGCCCTCGATGCAGGTCGGACGGTGGAGAGAGGGAGGATGATGACCTCGACTCAGATGCAGAGGAGCCTACAGACCCCAGAGATAAGGACGAACGGAGACCAGAGGGAGTGAATAGCCTGTCTGACTCATCCGTCACCCAGAACGAAGCGGTACTGTGGTGTCCAGGAAGTTGATGCTAGTGTGGGAGTGTTCCAGAGAGAATTTAATGGACAGGCAGTGGTTGTGGAAATCTATGTGGGAGTTTAAGCCATGTGTCCCTAACTTAAAGTGTAACTATGGTTTAAAAAAGATCACTATAAATATTGCACCTTCTTAATCAATCTGAGCCCTGTGAATATGCCAAATACACCTCTACCCCGATATAACGCTGTCCTCGGGAGCCAAAAAAATCTTACCGTGTTATAGGTGAAACCGCGTTATACTGAACTTGCTTTGATCCGCCGGAGCACACAGCCCGGCCCCCCCCGGAGCGCTGCTTTATCACGTTATATCGGGTCGCGTTATATCGGGGTAGAGGTGTAATAAGGGCTTCCTTTAATGCTAAAAACAACTTTTTACTATTTTTCACTCCTGTTGGCTGTATTGGCACTGCTATCAGAGTGAAACAAAACTGATCAGTAAATTCTGAATGGAGAATGTTTGTTTTTGATAATGGTATATTAGCCAACATGCCAGAGATGTGATTTTGCAGAGTTACTGGTCAGAAAAATAACCCCACCATTTCAAAAATCATATGTCAGAATTTAAAATTCTCAATTAGAACAGTTAACACAATTTTTAAAAAACATTTAAAATGTAAATAAGAAAAAGCAAAAATTATTAGAAACAGTATGTAGATACATAAAAAACAACATTAAGGTTGCAACGTCAAGCACTCAAAAGTTAGGAAATGCCAGAATAAAGGTTGCCTGTGCAATTTTAATTTCTCTTGTGAGTATGTGATACAGTCTTTAATTACATGATCACATACTACTTTTTCCACAGGACCTCTGCCTAATTCAGTGCACAGGATGGATGTGCTTACTTATTGAGCAGCTATTCAACATTTTATTTTCTCCTCACTGTTCAATGAGTAGCCCCAGGCCTTATTTATTGCACACTAATTCCTCCCTGCTCTGAAGACAGAATTAACTTCCTCATTGGCTTTTCTATGGTGCTCTTCATTATAGTGTCTAAGTGTTTCATAAACATTAATTAATCTATTTCCTCAATACTTGTGTGAGATGAAGGCATATCATCATTAACATTTTACAGATGGAGAAACCGAGACACAGAGATTAAGGTCAACAGTATCCACTAATTTTGGGGTGCCCCATTTGAGATGCTGAGGACCTGATTTTTTCCCCCCAGAGTATTTACCATTAATACCATTCAAAGCATAGCCCCCATTGACATCAGTTGTAGCTAAGAGTCCTCAGCACCTTCTGCAAATCAGACTCCAGAGACTTAGTCAGGATGACAATGAGGAACTCACAATTAGTAACCAAGTTTCGTTTAAGTGACTCGAGTAGCATCACACATGAACACCATCAGAGGCAGGGATAGAAACCAATTCTCCAGGACAACACTCAGCTGACTTAACCATGACATCATTCTTTTTCTTCCTGCAATCCCCCGCCTCATTCACTACAAACCTTCAAACATTTGTAACAAAGCAGGGGTCCTACAGGCAACAGTCTCCTTCCCTATACAACCCTGATTCACCCTCAATGCAGAGGCAGGGGTCCTGTGGAAAAAATAGTCTATAATTACATTATCACATACTATTTCATAACACATGTGCAGAACGGGGATATGTGCAGAGATGGAATTTAGCTGCTAAAATCTAAGAAATCTCTACTGAACAAGTGAGAACTGCAATTTTTCAAGGGCTTATAACTTGACCAAATCTGGGGGTGTTTCATAGGGATGGCCAAAAGCACATTCCTGACACAAAGGCCATGCCCTTGGCCAAATTTCAAGTCCCTGTTGCAAAGCAGCGGTGGGTAAATCGTTTAAAAGAAGAAGTTGCCAAAAAAATTTAACACAGCAAATCAATGTATTTTTCCTTAGCCTCACTTCAGAAATGGATGAACCATTTTGTGGTAAACATTTTGTAAAGTTCTAGTCTACTGAAAACAGGATCTTAAACAGGCAGCGTCAGGCAACCTTAAAAATACAGCCTGATCCATAATAACTAATCAGTTCAGTGACCCTGAGAGGCATGATTTCCCAGCACTACAGTGAAAATGTTGCATTGGGAACAGTAAAAATTTTCTTCAGAGGGAAAATTTCTTCAGAGTCATATTTTACCAACCAATTACAAAAAGTGCTGGAAGTCACTAGTTTTGCTGAACACAGAGATGCATACATTATCTATTTTCTTACCCATCTGACTGAGTTCTTATTTCAAGCACCTTGAACCTCTGTCTTCCTACTGCTTTCACTTTGACTGTTTCAATTCCAAACTCCTGTTCTTCTCGGTAGGCATATATTTCGGCTGTTGTTCCAAAATGTGCTTCCCTTTCACGTATATTGCTAAAAAAGAGTATAAGATACATATTGTAATCTGTACGGTAGGTAGTGTTCACTCAACTTCTATTAACCCTCCCACCTCCATTTTTCACTCATTCATCACTTTCTTAAAAAGTCTCCTTTAGAGCTGAAATTATCCATGCTTCGTCTAAGCTTAAAATTGTTTTTGTTTTTAAACTTTGAGGAGGAAAATCTCTTCAGCTATCTGAATTATTACAAAGGGGAAGCAATATTTGTTTTCATTTAAAAAATAAAGTCTAATTTTGTTTATTTTGTGTGTTTACTAATCATTCAAAAATACTTAGCAAAAACCCCTTCAGACTCAGCACACGGCTGATCTGCAAGGAGAATGATTCTGCCATGACATAATCATGGCAAAAACAATTCTGTGTTTAAAATTTTGATAATGAACATACTAACAAATTCTTAAGACTATATGGTTCTGAAAATAGCTTCTCTTGCCCCCAGTATGATCTAGTAACATCTCTAGTGGAGGGGGGGGGGAACCTGCAAATTCTTAACCAGTCTGGGCAATCCATAGGCAGGACTTGATTCTGAAGTGAGGAACCTTGGTTAACACTCCCAAGATCTGACCAAGATTGCTGGAGTTCGAGAAGACCTTTAGATATTGAGGGGCTGCAGTGGCTTCTCCCCACATCAGCTACTGTACAGAAAGCAAACCATACTTCTACTCCTTTCTAATCCCTTGTGGAACATCTCTTTGGCTGGTGCAGGTGGGGGGTGAAAAAGGGAAGGAAGGAGGAGCTATTGCAATTTGACTGTTTTAACTAGGACTCATGGGGACTCCCTCAGCTCTTAAATGGAGGTGAGGCACGTGGCAAGGAGAGCATCTTTCCAGGGTACACTGCCTATGACAGGGGAAGGGGGAAACAAGGGAGAAACTGATGAGGAGCCAGTTAGGAGTAAGGGGGAAAAAGACAAGGGACAGCTAAAAACCAAAGCAATGAGAAAAGCCTGACATCTTGGCAGTCACAGTAAGCTTCTTTCTCTCTTTTACACACACGCGCGCACACACACCCATATAGTAGCTCCAATATCTCCTCATTTGCCTTAGCTCTATTTGAATCATATGTCTAAGTATGTTATATATAAGTTATGCAGTCTGTGGTTTTAATTTGGGGAAAAGAGAATCAGAAATACATTCTTTCGATTACACAGGCAAAACACACTTTTAAATAAATAAAGTTCTAGAAAATAAGAAGCTAACCTCTGGTTTGTGTCCTTTTGTTCCAGACCCTGAGACTTTTTATTTTAAGCAAAGAGGGGCACTGCATTCAAACATTTAATGAAACCAATAAAATATTCACATAAAAAACCCCCAAATGTATTTCCCTCCATATTTCAAAGGGGATTATGTTTGTGATGATGTCATGAAACAAACCCATTAAATCTTTACATAATTAGGCAAACTTGGTTTTCTAACATACAACTCTATAAGCCATTAAAACATGTAATATATTTCAGAAGTGTTTCAGCCATCTGTTTTTAATATTCTGCCCAAAGAAATCAGTGATAAAACATAAGCTTCATAGCATCAGTAACTACTGAGTATTTTACCTGTATGCAAGAACGGCAAAGGTTCTGTCTTTCTGAATTAAATTCCGCACCATGCTAACCTCTTGAGGGCGAAAAAGCTGAAGAGGCAAGGTTTGTCCAGGAATCAACATCACCACCACGTGGGGCAACACTGGAATCACTTGACAGCTGTCGTCATCATGCACCGTTCTCCCGTGAAACTCTTCCATATCAGAACCCAAATACTGTAAAGCAAAACATAAATATCACAGCATATTACTTTTGAGAGCTACAAGTAGTTTTGGTGCTTAGTAGGTATAAAGCAAGACCAAATGTCTAGCCTGAGGAGATGACAACATATTAGTATTTGCAAAGTTTCTAAAAATATTGAACAACGAAGGAATAAAGATTATAAAAAACTGGTTCCAATGGACTAATACAGGGATTCTTTGTGGACTGCATCTTAATATTAATAGGTCACCTTCCCTCACATTCACAATCATGTGTACCCATCTTACATTTGAGATCACGTAACATTCCTGTGGCAACTATATCAATTGCTTAAATGGAAAAGTAATATTAGGAAAATATATAATGCTTTAGCAGCTAGAAATGAGCAAGAGAACCATTGCCAAATGATCAGTCAGCTCCCTGCAGCTCATCAGCAAGCACTCCATAAGGGGCTTCTGGCCTGCAAGCTGCACTTAAGTTACAAAAATGTCCGTTATCAGAGGGGTAGCCCTGTTAGTCTGGATCTGTAAAAAGCAACAAAGAGTCCTGTGGCACCTTACAGACTAACAGATGTTTTGGACCATGAGCTTTCGTGGGTGAATACCCACTTCGTCAGCATGCATTCACCCATGAAAGCTTATGCTCCAATATGTCTGTTAGTCTGTAAGATGCCACAGGACTCTTTGTTGCTTTTTTAAAATGCCCATGGATTTAGTAACACTCTAAGACAAGTGGAAGGGATAGGAATAATATATGTAAACCATGTCAGCTGTTATGATTTTAAACTTCACTTAGCACCTAGTGTAGACCTGGTTTAATACCCTTAAAAACTTCACTGGTTTTCGTGAACCCCAGACTATTGTCATCCACAACCAGCTAATATGTTTTAAAGGTATTAAACACAGTCAGTACCGAGATGCTAAGTAACGTTTAAAATCAGTTGGCTAACATGTTTCTTTTTTAAAAGCACCTTTTCCCCTAGTCTAGACAAAGCCTAAAGGGTACTTAGGGACTATTCATGGTGGTAGTAAAGCCCTAAACTCAGTAATTAACATGTGCATGATCAAGCATCTTTAAAGGACAATAGTGCAGGAATCCTGCAACATTTTCATGTCAAAGGAATATTTTACAGGTTGTTCTGCTGGCCTTACAATAAACGTAATTTTGCAAATTGCTATCTAGAGATGGTGCCCATTCAAGTTTATGAAAACTTGAGTTTTTACTGTATTTGATTTTTTTAAAATGCCTGGCCTTTTCAGCATGTAAAAACTTTGAATTATATTTAAATTGAAGATTTTTCAATTAGTTCTGAAACTTTGATATACTTTTACTGGATGTGTGAAGTCTTATTTTCAGACAGAACTGGCACACCAGAGGCTACAGCTGTGAACACTTACTGCTTTGTCAAAATGCCACAACCTTACTCTGGAAGACCCACTTATACATGAGAGGGTGGTGGCTTCAAGTAGCCATTCGATTCTATGCTGAAAATAAGGGTGACAACTGCGGCCATTCTTAGGATATAATCCCTGATCCATTAAGTATATGACGGAGATCACCAACTAGAACTGCGCTAAATTAAATACCCACCATTTGTTTCTTGTAGAAGTTCAAGTTAGTTATATGTACCTCTGGTCTCTATTCCATTACTACTATAACTAAAAGGAGGGATTCCTGGGACAATATTTGAAAGAATAGTCTAAGTAACCTGACAACACTAGGAATGCCACTGCATTTATTCAAAACCTTTAATTAAATCCAAGCCTGTATATTTACATACAACTGGATCAAAACCTCTTCACAAGGATGCTTAAGATGCTGTGGAAAGCACATAGAAAAACCACATACCATATGTGATGTTGGCAGACTGGTGTCAAAATTAATGTTTGGCTTTTCAGCTTCTTTACTATCTTGATCTTCAACTTCCATTTCAAGGTCATCCTCTTCCTCACTCTCTGCTAGCAAGCAGGAAACAGAATGTCAAGAAGAAACATCATCCAACAAGTGTTAAGCTGCCTCGAAAACGCAAAGCATTAGGAAAAAGAGGATACATAGCATCCCTGGAATATATCCTTCCGTAGGCAAATAGTCTTCATATTTATAAATTGGTGAAAAACAAATGAGTTTTACTTTTATGGGAAACTATTTTCCTGCTGTTGCACAGAATCACATTTTCACAGAAACAGTCAAGTGCTGGTAATACGTTTTCAAGGCACCAAACAGAAAAAGGTGCAGCAATTATTACATGAAACAATATTGTCACCAAAGATGTCCAATTATAATACAAAGTAGTAGTACTTAATTCCAAATTTTTACTCACATTACGTAAGGAAATGAACTGAAGGAACCCAGAAAACTAGGCTACATGGCAAGATGTTAAATATTTTATTACATTTATAGTACTTTGAAATTTAGACAATTGCATAATAAAAGTTAGTAGTAGTATCTACACAAAATGAGTTAAAAGAAATACCAAGTTCTACACCCATTTGAGCCCCTCAGACAATATTTCTGGCCAAGTTTTTTGTTGTTGTTGTTAACCTCTCTCGTCATTGTGTGAAACACCCACACAAATCAGCAAGCGAAACTAAGTTACTATGAGGGGAAGCAATTAACTTGATTCTTTAAAAATTGCTGTCAAATACAAAAGTAAATAATATGGAAAACTGGAGGAAAGTAGTAATCTCTTGCATTCCAGTAATTATACATGTTGCTTCTAAAAATATTTTCAGACAAAAGTGTGATTTTTAAGTTTGCAATGTCCTTTTTAATCCTTTACTTCCATAATCTATATGTAGTAAATACATTCCTATATAAGAAAATTATTTAGTGATTCGGTGCTCACAATAGCTACTTCACTTACATATAAAATGTGTTTAAAAATTTAAATATTTTTCTACTGTATTAAATGTAAGAGACTACAGTGGAGAAAATCAAAGTAATACACATCTCTATAAATTGCTAACTAGTGATCATTCTAGGCATGACCACTGACTACTCACCAGGAATTGGTGGGGGGAAAGGAGGGGAAATGGTTAATTTCTCCTTGTTTTAAGATCCAAGGGTTTGGATCGGTGTTCACCAGGAAATTGGTGAAAAAGTCTCTCAAGGCTGCCGAGGGAAGGGTTATAGTACTTGGGAGGGAGATATTCTGGGGGGGGAGGTAGACAGAGTTTCCCAAATGACTCATAAATAATTTGGGTGGTGGCAGGAAAACCAGATCTAAGCTGGTAGTTAAGCTTAGAGGTTCTCATGCAGGTCCCCATATCTGTACCCTAGAGTTCAGAGTGGGGAAGGAAAGCTTATGCTCAGATAAATTTGTTCGTCTCTAAGGTGCCACAAGTACTCCTGTTCTTTTCACTGACTACATAATGGCTACTGTTAGTTTATATCCATATAGTGCAATGAGCTAATTAAACAACACTTCTCCTTTAGTTGCACGACACTCATACTTTTTCTTCAGAAGAGGAATGAAAATGACCTTCACATGATATATACATGCCTAGCTTTCATGTAAGCTGTCTAAAATAGATTTGCAGGATTCTAGCAATAAATGCTGAGTAGTGAATCTACTGTAATGGTGCTGAAATACATCACACAGATCTTGAAATACAACACAGAAAGGACCTAATATAAGGGTTGTGACAGATTTCTTGCTCAGCTTTTGTCTTTATAATTAATATGTTATTTAAAATAAACAAAGAAAACAAAATCAAGTAACAAATACAAACCACAAATATTGACAAAGATCAGCAACTGCATCTTATTTCGAAATCAAAATAAGAGAGGTCAGACTTATAAAAGTAAGGTGTCTCAGGATGAATAATTCTATTCTCAGCAATGGAAGTGCAGGCTACATAAACCTTCCCTTACCAAGACCCTATTGTTTTCAAAAGTAGAGGTAAAGGGGCACAATTAGAAAGAAACCAACAGCCTTTCCGGGACTCTATGATGATGCATGACAACCTGCATGTCTTTTAAGGTATGATGTGTCTGTAAATGAACTTAAAATAAGGTAAATATTGAATAGATTGCAAAACAGTGAACATGGCATTTCTCAAATTCTCCTCTTCACCTATCACAAGTGAATGCCACAGATGCAAGCTTTTCCAAGTGCTTGGCTGATAGTTTTCTATATGTTCCAGTGGACAATTACTACTCCTGGGGGAAATCTGTGCTACTGCGTGTGTGCATAATTAATGAGCCACGCATACTTTTAATTTTTTACACAGAAAAAAGCTTCTGCCAAAATGTTGCTGCAGTTCCGCCTGTTGCTTACCACAGGGCACTGTGGCGCAAGAACAGCAGCAGCTCCCAGCAGAAAATAACTTCCGCAGTTCCACCTTTTGCCCACCAGAAGGCACTGTGGCGATAGACCACAATAGCAGCTCCCGGCCAGCTAGGGAAGAGAAAGAACCTGCCTTCTTCACAGCACCGGTCAGGCCAGGTCAGGAGACAGGGGCTATGGAGAGACTGACAACATGGGGTGCTGGGGGGAGGAGGGAACAGGGGCTCATAAAGGCCAATGGGGGAGGACAGACTGCGCGGCAGGGGCTGAATGGGAGTGGAGGAACAGGGCCACAGGGGGGAGGGAGGTCCAGGGCCACATGGTGACAAGGGAGGGGGTGCAGAGCTACATAGGGACAGAGGGGTGGTGGAGTGGGGATAGGGGGAAGAGGTACATTGCCACATGGGGATGGGGGAGTGGGTGTCTGAGTGGGGGTGAAGAGACGCATGTGGACAGGGGGTGTAAGGACACACAGGGGTGTAGGAACACATGGGGACAGGGGCAAATGTGCCTGACTGAATGGGAGAGGCTAGGGGTCAGCCAGGGTCTGCATGGGGGAAGCTTCCTACAATCTCTCCCCTCCACCCCCAAAAACCTGTTCCATACTTTTCCCACCCATACCCAACAACCCTCCAAGTTCACACTCAGGCTCCTTTCCAGCAATTTACTTCCCTCTCCCTCAGCTCCTCCGTTACCCCTGACTCCCCCAAGCCTTTGCACTGCTTCTGAGGGGTGCGGGAAATACAGTTCTGTATTGTAGTTTAAATGAATTATTACTCAGAGTTCTGTATTAATATGCCTAGTAAGGAATCTATTTGTCAAAAAATATTTCCTGAATCTTTTTTGTTGTTTGTATTGTAACAGACAAGTATTCTGAAATAAATGACCAAAAATAATTGCAACTGGTATGATTATATTGTGTTATTTTGACAAATAAAATATGCATAATTTTAAAATACTGTGTGCAGAATTTTTATTTTTTTGGTGCAGAATTCCCCCAGGAGTAAATTACATTTGAAAATGTTGTGCTAATATATTTTACATAACTTTCCACATAGGAGGACATGATCTGATTTGTCTGTGTTATGAACCTTGCACATATCACATTTCTCCCTCTCATATGAATATTTTAACAAGCTGGCTCAATTCTAGGTGCAGAATGCATATTAATAGGAAATGACTGGATCTGACAACCCCCTAATCTCATTTCCTATATTGTCTTAACTATATTTTGGAGCTCTAAACATAGACATCTTCCCAGTTATTTTTCAAACACATTTAATTTCTACTTAGAGTTGTCTCCCACTGTCTCCAGTGAGAAGTCCTGTGTATATTATAAAATCAATTGTATTCAAATCAGCATTAGGCCCTCCTTTTTTAAAACTTCATCCCCAAAAGATTTTTGCTAGTTGATTCCTTCCATCTAAAAATGATATTCTGGTTTAAATGAACTCTTATTCATGTATATCACTAGGTAATGAATTTTTGTGGGTTTTTTTATTTTAAAAAAGGAGGAGATGCTTTGTTTGTTTGAAACAGAGAGACTAGAAAGCATCATTTGTAGATTAAAAATCAGTTGTGTCCTGCAAAGTTTTGCATAGCATTGCCAAAATATATATTAACTGTGGTGTGCTGGCCGAATAAGCCTGGAAGCCTGTGAGGAATGATGACTCATTTTACTGCAGTGGCACAATGTGAACACTGAAAGAGCATCAGTGTCTTTACTTTTCTACAAAATTTTATCAGAAAAAAAATGAGAGGGAAGGCAGAAAGAGTACATCTTGCCTTCTCTTACCTAAAAGAAACTATTTGATTTTTCAGCTGAAAGTAAAATGTGACCTTTAGTATATTAAAACTATGCCAAAGTCAGGGCAAGCACCCAAGATAACATTCAGACCACATGACAGACAGCCCTTATATTTACTTTGTAGAAGGCAGATCACCAATCTAGGTACTCAAACGTATCTCATCAATCACAAATATTAATGAATTTACTCTCAATGCCTTTGTGAGGTAAGAAAGTACCTCATTTTATAGCTGGGAAAAGGAGGTGCAGGGAAAGATTAAGGCAGGCATTTTCAAAGGAGTCTAAGGGAGTTAGGCACCCCACTCACTGAATTTCAATGGCAATTAAGCACCTAATTCTCTGGGCTTATCCACAATAGGAAATTTACTATCATAACTATATCAGTCTGGCACCCCATGTAGACCCTTAGTCTGGAATAGGAATGCCTTTTTCTAGATTAATTCATACCACTTCCAAACCAACATAAACTAACATGGAGAAAGCACTCATTCCAAAATAAGTGTGTCCACATGGGGAGTTATACCAGTATAATTATAGTGGTTTCCTTATGTTGGCAAATTTCCCCATGCAGACAAGCCCTTAGTCTGCTTTAAAATTCCTATCTTGAGTGGATCAAGGTCACACAGAAAGTTTGTGGCAGGAGGAGGAATTGACTCTAGATCTCTTGAGTTAAGTGCTTTAACCACGGTCCATCCCAGCTTCCCTGCTTATTAGTGGAACTTACAGTGTTCAAACTGAAAGTTTCTTCTTGGACTTCAAACTAACATAGTAACTCTTGAGCTATAGATAAAGGTACCTGCAGTTCTCCTTGAATCAGTGCTCAGCATCCCTGTAAATCATAGATTTACATAAATCATACACTGAATATCCAGTTCTCCTTTTACATGGGTATGGACTTGATCTAAAAGATAAAGTTTCCATTCCTAACTTCTAACACACATTCAATATTTAATTATTTTGCCCTTCTATGCTGTGTGGCTGATGTTTAACTTCTGTACATTCCCTGCTGTAAGTAAACAGCAAGCCAATACTAGACAATTACATGACATATGAAGGCTGAAAGACTGCAGCTTCATTTGTAAAACATTGTTTCCTCTGCATATCTTACCCCCTGCTTAAATACTAATTGCAACTACATAAGCAGCAATAAAAAAAAATAATCAGAGAACGCCTCCCATTTCTGTCTAAGCTTCCTCAATACACACAAAAGTAAAAGTGAAAACAATAGTAGATGCTGCTGCTGCTCCTTCTTCTGACCAAGAAGAGCCCTCTGCCAGGGCTATTCTCCTCGAGGCAGATTTAGAGCACCCCTGAAAGCAGGAGGGATGGCTGTACATAAGCAGTCATAAACACCACATCCTAACACAGCCTGTCTTCCTTCCCTGCCTCCACACCTCACCGTCCGCCAAAGGACCTGTTCTCTCCTACTTTCCCCTAATCTGATCATGCCTGGTCCCGCACTGAAAAACACCTCTTTTAATATCATGTCCCTCTATTGTTATTATTTGTATACTACACTGCCAAAGTCCTCAGGTTCCCTTCCTAGTTCTCCCTCCTCTGCTCACCGAGTCCAAGATCTTTCCCTAGACCTCTCACTTGCTTCCCCACCCTACCAGTGCTGCAGTATTCCACCACCCAGCCCCACTCCCTATTCCCCAATGACGTCCCAGGCTTCTGGATCCTGGTGACATGTTCAGAGGCCCCAAACACCCCCC
>NW_020664440.1:13023683-13082092 GCF_002925995.2 Terrapene triunguis
ATGACCTCTCGAGGTCCCTTCCAGTCCTAGAATCTATGAATCTATAACCCTGCCTGAGGTTGGGGGATGTTTGAAAAGTAAACTCAGATTAGTATTTTGTGGGCCAAATTCTCAGATGGTCTAAACATATTGGCTTTAGTGTATCTATATTGATTTACACAAGTCGAATATCTGGTCCTACAAATGGCCCATACTTTATAATGGGCCAACTCCAAAATGCAGATCTTAACACCTCAAAGTTTTGATGCCTTTGAAACCTGTTTTTTTTTATCCAAATTTTTCAGTACGAGGATCTCTACTCAGCACTCCTAATGCAGCTCCAGATACGATGTTCATGCTGTATGAACATGAACACTGATAAATACTTTAGAAATAATATTCTTCAAACTAGTCAAAACCTAGATCCTCATCCCAGGATATGTGTTTTTGAAGTGGTAGAATCTGATAGGAAGTTTGAATATCTCAGAGAATAGATATTTTCAACTCACTTTTACTTACAAAAGAGTATGATGTAGCCTGAAGTGTTTCCCAGTACTGCTAAAAGATTTTTCAGAATCAATAACAGCAAAAAGGCAGTTTATTTTAATGGGCATCTGTTGGTATCATCAAATATTTTTCCGGTGATCCATAATGTGGAACAGTCTGCATTTTGGACCCAGATATATGTTTGTTACATACTACCAAAAAAAAAAAAAAAAAGTCAAATCAACGTGAGTGTCCTGGTATTGCCAACCTCAAGCATTGAAAAGTCATGAGTTAGCATCCACAAAAATCATAAGTTTGGTTTAAAAACTCAAGATATTTAAAAAAAAATACATGCAGGGTTTGTTTGTTTTTTTGCCTTTCGGTTTTTGCATCTTGGGTACATGCATGCTTGGGGGTCACATGTTCAGCTTCTCCTCAATCATGAGGGCTAGTGTATAGGGACTAGGTACTATCCCTTTAAACCATTTGGGAGCCTTTTAGTTGGCATCTTTGTCTTTTGTTTAGAAGCCATTCAGAACCCTGCTGGAGCAGCAGTGTACATAAGTAGCTATGACTTGTATATTTGTATTTAATTAATAAACATAGTTATTTGAAATCCAACCATGCTATTGTAGTTTTCCAAAAAAAATAATACTGTATAGAAAGCCAAAGACATGACTAGAATTTTTTTTTTTTTTTTAAATGAAAGCTGAGATCTCAACTCAAGGAGCTGGGATATTAAGAAAAACACTAAATATTATTTGGCTCATGATAAAATTGTGAGCGCTGAGAATGCAGACCGGGAGACAAGAACTCGAGTTTTAATCCTGTCTTTGACAGGGACTCCTCCCGTGGCCTTGGCTAAGTCATTAGACATGCCTCGGACCTATTTACAAAGGTGCTGAGCATCTATAACTCCAGTTGGTGCATTGCAAATGTAGGCCTCAACCTCTGACTCAGTTTCTTGCTGTGTAAAATATGGATGATAATTTCTACCAGCCTTCTGCACAGTGGCTTTGTCTGCAGTTATATTATTTTAATTATATTTGTTATTTATTTTGTTCTAAATTTTGCTAAATGATACTTTATTTCAATTTTTGAACATTGTTAAATATAATTTCTAACAGGGTTTTTAAATTGATAGATTAATATTGGCTTTTGTACCACATCAGGCAATCACTAGGCTGAAAGGTCTGATATCACAAGGTTTCATTCTTTAATCCATCCCAGCAGAGATCAGTCTGCTCCAGAGTTCATACCAGAGTTAGAAGTCAACTTAACTTGTACACTTGTCGTTGTACTAACCTGGGTTCTGATAGAAGAGGGCAAGCAGCAACAAGAGGATGGGTTGTCAGAGACCAGAAAGCTACTATAAAAGTCTCAAACTATTTTAGTTAATCTGGTCTGAGCCAGTGAGTGTGTATGTATATCCCAAGCTATTTTAGTTAATCTGGTTAGTGCCAGTCTGTCTGTGAATAGCTTAAATTATTGTAATTTTAAACTAAGTCAATGCACTTGAAGGGGCCCTTATCTCTCTTCCTTCATTTTTTCCTTTGCACCTGTCTATTGGAGACACACAGAGACAGCTGCAGTGAATTTGCATTTTATTATTTCAGGAGTACTGTGTTTTAGAACACTGGGATATGAGAATACACTTTACACACTTTTCTCCCTGAGTCTGTGGCATGTTATCTGCCTGTGTCCTAGAAGACAGTGTTATAGTGGGGGGTTAATGGCCATACATTACTTGCAAGACTACTGATGGCTAATCTCAGAGTGGCTTTGGTGTCATAGGAGGGTAATCACCTTCCCAGAGGAAAACAACAGAAGAGGAGCAGCAATATAAAGGAAGTAAAAAAAATCGGTAAGTTAGGATTCCAATGGTTAGTTTGGCATTGGCAGGGAGTGTGATATAGAAAATAAAGACCCTAGGTGTGAGTACACAGAACATACACATTAATTTCATGTGCAGTTTGCAGTATTCCATGGCTGCAAACATATGCCAACACCACACTCATCAGCAAATTATATCCATGAAATAGAATTTACATTCTTTGGCTACTAAAAATAAAGGCCTCTACCCAGAAAGCAAAAGAGAGAATTCCACTTCTGTAACTACGCCAGTAGAGGGAGTTGATATATTCAGTCAGGGCCTTATGATTTAATTATTCAATCACAGAAACTGTCCTATAATTTACCTATTGATCAAGTTGCTTCTTGCCCCCTGCCCCCAACACACACACATATTCTCTCCCCTTGTTCAGCATTTCTCCCACAATGGAATGTAGTAGATTTCATGTGCTTGCCCCCAGCCTGTATTCAAGAGGGGAAACTGTGTGGTTGGTTAGGGGATGGAAGAGTGGCAGCCAGCGTTGCACTGGTGAGGGCTTACTGCCACATCAAACTCCAGAGTTCTTTTAGAGCTATTTGCCCTCCTCAGCATTGCATGAGAGAGTACAGTCTCCAAAAAGCAGTCTTCAAAAAGTAGCAAATACGAGCTCCCTCTGCCTAACATATATCCCTGAGTGAAGTGTAAACTTCTGTATTTAAGATTAATGTACTTTATTGCTATGATTGGAGTCAACAAATGTCATTGTTACAGATTTGCAAGTTCTTTTTCATAGCATGTGATCACTGGTTGGTCTTTGAAGAAATGGTTCATTGTTAGTTTTGTGATGTATTTTGGGGGGAGCTGTGGCAAGCAGCAGGAGAGTTTGCTCTCTACCTTAATCTTTCAAACTGCACCCAATTCTTGGGGCAGTGTTGCTCCTCGGGAACCAGACGTTGCTATCTTGGCTGAGATTTCTACAACGGGCTTGCCTGCTGTGCCGTTTGTGATCACTTCTGTTCAAGAACTGGTGTGTATAGATAGTGTAAATAGAACAAGTAACATTAAGAAAATACCCAGACGAGGCACTGAACTCTGCTACCACTAGGCAGAAGAGTAACACTATATTATGTATTTAAATGTAAAAAGTGACTCCCAGGCTCTAGGTGACTTGATACATAATTGAAAATACAGTAACTATAGCAAAAACAATAAATCAGGACATGACACATTTATGACTCTCATTTAATATTTGTTGACCAGGCATATGATGGGGCCAGGCTAGTGTGATGAGCGAGCATCTCAGTGGACATGGAAAAAATGTTTTTTAGACAAAGAGACCACTACTAAACATGCCCAATAAACTCTGGCCAATGCATTCCCATGCAGCAAACTATTTGGCTTGTGTGCAAAACTTGTATTCAACTTTAGTGATACACAGCATGGGATAGAAAGTGAATGTGATTATAAAGTGAAATGTGATAAAGACAGTAGAAAGGGAATATAAAGTCATAAGTTTAGGTAATGTTGGGCTAGTTGGGCGAAAGGAGTATGCAAACCAGCCCAAGAAAAATCCAACTCTAGCCCTTCCCCAAACTGGTTCTATGCTGCCCCATCCACTGCTGTCCTTGAGGCATAGGGAGGGTTATCTCTTCACAATCTAGTTGTTGCCCATAGCAGATGATTTTGTTGTAGTGAGAACAGGGGCAAGGAGCTCCTTCCCATCTAAGGGCTGGTCTACACTGCCGCGCTAGTTCGGCTGCTGGGGATCGAAGTTCCGAGTTCGATTTATCGCGTCTGGTCTGGACGCGATAAATCGAACCAGGAAGTGATCCCCGTCGACTGCGGTACTCCAGCTCAACGAGAGGAGTACCGCGGAGTCGACGGGGAGCCTGCCTGCCGCGTGTGGACCGCGTCTGAACCGCGGTAAGTTCGAAGTAAGGTATGTCGAATTCAGCTACGTTATTCACGTAGCTGAATTTGCGTACCTTACTTCGACTTGGGGGGTAAGTGTAGACCAAGCCTAAATCTACGGGTCTAATGCTGCTCTCATGAACACCAGTGTAAATCAAGAGTAACTTAACTGAAGTGGTTTGGGTTACACTGTTGTAAAACTAGTATAAGTAAGAGCAGAATCAGACCCTAAGATCAGATCCCCAGGTGCACTAGACCAGTTCTTAGTGCACCTATGCAGGTGAGACAGCACAGGTGGGGCTGCTTTAACTGTACCAAAAGAGAGCAGCTCTCAGGGAGAGCATTACACTCTGGTCCTGTCTCCCCCAACCTTGAAATGTCCCTTTGTTAGAGCCTGGGGGTTGGCACAGAGTTGGTGTATCCTCAGCTGCTACCTTAAAGTGCAAAGAGCACATACCAGAAACTGGATCTGGCTCTTAGCAATATTCATTTTATTTGACTGCAAAAAATCTATTTTCCTTTATTGTTTAATTATTTTGTATCACGAGCTAATGGTCATATAGGGCCAGATACTCAAGTGGGTGTAAACTGGAGTAACTGTTGAATTAAACAGCTACTTTCATTAACACCTGAAATCAGGCCATTACAGTTAGTTTTAAAATGTGATTTTCACTTCTCTCTCTGTCACCACAGCTCTTATTTGACTTGATGGCACCTGTCTCAGCAGAAGGAACAATGCATAATTTTGGACAGTGCTGGTGCTGCAGTGGAGTCTCTGACCAGCTCTGTCTGCATGAAAAGTGAAGTTAATGGAGGGCTCACTTCTGCCATCCCTGCTCACAGCGAAATGAGGGGGAACTATTGGCAAAAGAAGGCACTGCTCCACATTAACTTGGGCAGGAGAGTTGGACCCCTAGTGAGCAAACTGAATGAAATGTGATGTAAACAGTCAATTTACAAAGCTTATCTTGGATGTGTAAATGTTTCCAAACAACAATTCAAGGGAACACAAGATTTAAACAAGGCACAGTAAATCACTGGGTAATGGAGCATTAATGTTAGGTTTACATATGTATATATTAACCAGCAAAGTCAAAGATTACATTATTTCCATACATTATGTAGACTAGTTTAAAATCATTGTTTACACACATTTATACCGAGATCTAATTCATAAATTAGACTCAAGTCTAAAGCATAAATCAGTTGAAAGCACTAGTTTACATGCACGCTTTATACTGTTATCTCCATTTCTCATACAAAGTCATTCAACAGTGAACAAACTTCAAAAAACTTAATGCAAGCACATCATTTCCAACAGTATTTGGCATTCATTTTAGGAATACTCCCTGATTTGGTTTAAGGATTGCTTCAGATTTTGCTGGCTTCACAGTGGAAGGAGCTAGTTTTAAGGAAAGGGAATATATAAGGTCAGCAGACTACAGAATTTAAAATGTATTACCCAGTCATATTTAACACTGACAAGGGACTGTAAGAGGTGCAGTAACGGTTTTAAAATCAAGACCTTCACAGGTTTTTTTCTATGCTAATATTGAGAAATGTACATGCAAACATTGCAACTTCCCTTTGAAGGACTAGTGGGGACACAACAACATTATATTCAATACATACCACTAGCAAAAAAAAATCTTTCAAAATGTTAAAACCCACTGGTTTGCTTATGCTATGGTACTGTATATATCTCAGTGAAGTACCATTGCACATCCCATGCTAGATAGTACTTGCTTTTTTGAGGGATTATTTTTAGGGGATTAGAAGTATACTTATGAAATAGTAGCACATGTGGCCATACAACTTTTGCCATAAAGGGTGAAGCAACTAAAATCCATCCTATGTAAGCAATTCAAAGATTTGCTAAGCAAACCATTTGGCCAATCATTTGCCAGCTTGCACTCGCACTGGGCTTGCCCTGTCCTGCTCCTTTACCTTAATGCTTTGAAAGATTAAGAACCAAATTCTGCTGTCAGTTTCATGAGTGCAACTTTTTATTATCTTTATTGTGAGATTGAGCCACGTTGCTGATAGCAGAATTTCTGTTCTGTGCAGGACGAGACGGTTCTATATTTTAATCTTTCTTATGTTCTAGATTTAGAAGATTTGTGATAAGATTATTCTCCCTCCTGCTCTCCCCTGGGGCACAACTAGCTCACAAAGATTCTTGCCCACAAAGCTCCTGGTTGGGAGAGATGTCTAGCCCTACTGTTTGGCTGGGATGCACTTCTTAAGCTCAGGGCTGGCTCCAGGCACCAGCGAAGGAAGCAGGGGCCTGGGGCGGCCAATAGAAAGGGGCAACAGTCCATCTGTTGTAGGGACAGCAGGTCCGGGGCGGTGGTGGCGGCACTTCGGCGGCAGCTCAATTGGTACACTTCAGTCTTCAGCGGCAATTCGGCGGTTCACTCCCTGTCTTCCTCTTTGGCGGCAGCTCAGTCGGGCTTTTCTTTTTTCTTTCTTTATTTTATTTTTTTTCGCCGCTTGGGGCTGCAAAAAAGCTGAAGCCGGCCCTGCTTAAGTCAGAAAGAGGCACAGGCGAATCCCTGTCTGAGCAATTATGTGAATACCTGGTTGACTGCTACTATGGACCCGGCCTACTTGCCTGACTCCTGGTTCCTGCCCTTCTCATCCTAGACCCTTGTCTGCTCCTGGTTCCTGCTTTCCTGCCTCACACCAAGTCCCTGCTCCTACACCCTACCTCTGACTCTGACCCCGGCTCCAGTTCCAGGCGCCTGACTCTAACCATTAGGCATGACTGCCTATGTCCCATTCACTACACTGAATTCATGCACACTGCTTCTTCAGTGTCTGGAGGTATATTATATCAAAAAAGAACTATTAGCCAGGATCGGCAGGGATGGTGTCCCTAGCCTCTATTTGCCAGAAACTGGGAATGGGCAACTGGGGATTGATCACTTGATCATTACCTGTTCTGTTCATTCCCTCTGGGGCACCTGGCATTGGCCACTGTCGGAAGACAGGATACTGGGCTAGATGGACCTTTGTTCTGACCTAGTATGGCCGTTCTTATATTATGGACATAAGGCAATCAGTCCCTCTGGATTTGGACATGCTATGTACACAACATTCAGGGCCGGCTCCAGGGTTTTTGCCGCCCCAAGCTGCGCAAAAGAAAAAAGCCGCGATCGAGATCTGCAGCGGCAATTCGGCGGGAGGTCCTTCGCTCCGAGCGGGAGTGAGGGACCATCCGCCGAATTGCTGGACGTGCTGCCCCTCTCCAGAGTGGCCGCCCCAAGCACCTGCTTGGCAAGCTGGTGCCTGGAGCCAGCCCTGACAACATTCCTGGCTCCTGAGAGCTCAGGGAGTGAAAAAACTGAAAAATGAACTCAGTGCTCCTGGATAACCATCCACAGCCCTATCACTGGGCCAGCAGTGTAGCCCAATCTGTAGATTATGTAATAAATTATACTGATTACTTAAGAATTCCCAGTGATCACTTTGAGGGTAGATTGGTTCTTGTCCCAAGATCAGGCTCAGTATTATTAAAATTACTATACAGTTGGAAACCCCAATGTGCACAAGTGGAACACTCACACTATAGGAACTCTTCTATTTCCCCAAATAGTTTATTAATACATCTAGCAAAGTCACAAACACTGTAACTCAATAAGGAAGATAGAGAGACTATAGAATGTACATCTGCCCACTCATACCGTCCCTTGCAGGATGACCTGAACTGTTAGCCAATATCTTCCTCATCACCCTCCTCCTTATCACCAGTGGCCATCATTTTGGCCCCTTCCAAGAGCTACATCTCTCCCCTACTGCCCACAGGCTGGGATTCAACTTTTATAATATGTTACACGACACCACTATATCTAATGCATATTCAGTGGGGGTTTCCCCCCTTTTCCTTATTTGTATTTCCCCATCTGACTAATGTCGAGGTGTCCTTCTTCTATAAGTTAGTATACTAATACATGTTGTGATGGAAACTCCCTTTGGGAACTGCCAGCTGATGTGCCTAGACTACCTCTGAGCCTGTTTTCCCTGGCAGCTTGGGACTTCAGAACCTGGCCTAGTTTGAGCCAGAAACGCTAGCCTGCTACAAACATAGACCTTGGTCTGAACCACGTCCCCTAAATGCTGCAGGCTTAACTGAAAACAGCTTACGAAGTGTTCCTGTCTCCAACACTCAGATACCCAGCTCCCAATGGGGTCCAAACCCCAAATAAATCCGTTTTCCCCTGTATAAAGCTTATACAGGATAAACTCAAATTGTTCGCCCTCTGTAACACTGATAGAGAGATATGCACAGCTGTTTGCCCCCCCCCCAGGCATTAATACATACTCTGGGTTAATTAATAAGTAAAACGTGATTTTATTAAATACAAAAAGTAGGATTTAAGTGGTTCCAAGTGATAACAGACAGAACAAATTAAATTACCAAACAAAATAAAATAAAACAAGCAAATCTAAACCTAATACAGTAAGAAAGTGATTACAGATGAAATCTCACCCTCAGAGATGTTCCAATAAGTTTCTTTTACAGACTAGCCTCCTTCTAGTCTGGGTCCAGCAATCACTTACACCCCTGTGGTTACTGTCCTTTGTTCCAGTTTCTTTCAGGTATCCTTTGGGGGTGGAGAGGCTATTTCTTGAGCCAGCTGAAGACAAAATGGAGGGGTCTCCCAGGGACTTAAATAGACTCTCTTGTGGGTGGAGCCCCCCTCCTCTCTCCTGTGCAGAATCCTGCTCCAAGATGGAGCTTTGGAATCACATGGGCAAGTCACATGTCCATGCATGACTCAGTCCTTACAAGCCAGGCCACATTCCCAGTAAAGCTCAGATGTGGATTGGCGTCTCAACGTTCATTGTTAACTTAAGCGTTTCTTGATTGGGCACTTAACTTGCAAATTCCTTTCTAAAGAAGCTGACCAAATGCCTTACTAAGGCTACTTAAAAATCAGACAAGTACACAGCCAATATTCATAACTTCGAATAAAAAAATGATACATGTATACCAACAGGATGAATATATTCAGTAGATCATAACCTTTACAGAGATATGTTACATGGCATATGTAGCATAAAACATATTACATTCATAAGCATAGTTCCATAAAGCATTATGGGGTGCAATGTCACACATGTAACTACCATTTCAGCTCATGATCGTACCCATCACTCCTTGCTTAATCGGATTTGTGGTTATTACTTCCATGTTCCTTGCGGTAGCACTTACTGGAACATTCTGACTCCTACCATTAAGCAAGTTCTCCTTAGATCCTAAAATCTGAAGGTAACCAACCATTGATCTATACCAAGGGTTACAGCCTACCTAACCACAGTTATGCTAACTTATGCTTCAGCTAATGTCTTTGAGGATATAGGATACTGTAGGTTTCTTCTATTTCAGCAGATTATAATGAAAGCAGCTAAATATAATGAAGACAAGGAAGTGAATACAGTAAAGGCAAGCTAGCCCTTTGGGCTACAGAAGGCAGCCTCATAAAGTTTTCTGATAAAATAAATTGTATATTGGGCTAATTTTGCTCTTGGTTACACTAGTGAATATTTGGACTAATTCCACAGGTATACGTGAGATCAGAATCAGGTCCATAACTATTAGATGAAAAGCAGAGCGCTCTGGGTGAAAAGCTAGTGTGTTTAAAGTAACTCCTATTATCGTCTACCATTTTATTTTAAACTGAAAAGTCCCATGTAAGAGAACAAACAAATCTGTGTTGTGCCTCGTTCAGAACAGATTATAAAAAAGAGAAAAGAGGCCACAGTAAATATATTGTCCAGAAATTACATTGTGCCTATGTGTTGCTTTGTAGTAAAAATATCTGTAAAGGTGGTTTTCACAAACTCAGCACTCTTGATCAAGTTCAGAGTAAGAAAAATATAATCACTTTCTATATATTTTTGACTCAGTGACTTTTGCCCATAAAATGATGCTATTTCAAAACCCTTTTGTTTTTTCTTTCTTGCCTATGAAGAAACAGATTCATACGTTGCTGAGTAAACTATGCGAGAGAGAGAAATGTATTTTAGAAATTGCTTTATAACCCAGGAAAGTTTTTACTGAGTCTAATAAAAACGTGTGCTACATACAGATAAAACCATGAACTAGTCAGTTTATCTTTTAGTTTTAAAGCTCTTACAGTGCCCCGGAAAGGAGCTAAACACATTTATGAAAGTTGTGGCACTATCCTGTTTTGGTGTATCACTTTTCCATGCACTAGCTCTCACTGAGCAGAGGTGGAGGGACAGAAGAAGAGAAGTTGCCATAACCCATGGAATGGAAAGGCAGAATCCTTCTCTCCCAGTCTTTCTATGGCTGCCTCCCCCCTAATGGTGACTGATAAGAAGGTGTTCTTGGTACAGCTGATGCACTTTTGCAGTGAAATTATGGCCTAGTATATGTTTTTATATTATATTATACACATACACACACACAGTGTCACACACGCAATATACACACACTCCCCACATGCATCCCATCCAGTTGCCACTGCAGAAGGTGAAGAAAGACCCAGCCAACAACTGCTAGGGTTAAAAGAAAAGGATCTTTTGTCAGAAAAACTCTCATATTGGAAATTCTGCAATATTTTTCCTTTACTAAAATATCCTTCACATAAAGAAAATTCCACTATATTTAATAGCCTCCAAATGAAATCCTAACCTAACAGCCTTTAAAGGAACTTGAAACAAAATGACAACCTGTGAAAATCTCTGCAAATGTGTTGATTAAAAGGTATCATGTTCCGAGTGTTTTCAGTAAATGGAGATTTTTTTTAAAATCTGCAAATTGCATGGCCTGATTTAGAAGTAGTGAGCATTTGAATATCATTAACCCAGGTACCCATCCACTATTAACTATTCATCCTTCAATTTTAAACTCCCAAGGGTAATAATGAAAATTATTTGTGTATTCAACTCAGCTTGTTATTATATTTTTATTATCATAGTGCCTAGGAGCCCTCATCACATACCAAGACCCTATTGTGCTAGGTGCTGTACAAGTGCATGAATAATAAGGAAATAAAAAGACAATCCCTGCCCCAGGGGCTTACAATATAAGCATAATTCAGACTTCTTTTGTGGATGCAAAATCAGAGGCTGTGGTTGAAAATGTAGTCAGATATAGATAGATTCCCAAACAAGGAAGCATACAAGGAAAAGCTCATTAAATGGATTTCTCAGTTGAAATATTTCATTGTTGAAATAACGATGCAATATGTCTAAAAGTGTTATACATGTTAACCATCTGATTTGTTCAATTGCTAAAATTCTAGTCTGACAAGGTCCTTTGTACCAGAAAATAAGACATTCTAAAAAAGGACACAATTAAATATAAAAACACATTAATTTTATATTTTAAAATACTCTTGTACGGATGTTCAGGTCAGTGTGTCAAGTTTATACTGTCACTTTTTGGGCTGTTCTGCAGAAAAACAAATTCAGTTCTCAGAGGAACCAAGCCAACACCTTTCACCTTGGCTAAGAGTAAATGTAGGCTGATGCTCAAAGGAAACAGATGTTTTGACATAATCACAGCTAATTCATGGGGATTATTACTTGTAAATACTAAGGTTAATAGGATTTAATAACACTATGTACCAGGTACGAAAAACTGACCATAGTTAAAGGCCTATGCATCACTTCAGATCCATTTTAGCTCTATTTTCTTCAACTGCTTTGAGGACAAAGTGGGTTTGAAGTAATGTAAAGGCAATGTTGTGCTGGCTGTCTGCACAGGGGTGAATTTCATTCCATGTTTCAAATGACAACTTTCTAAAATGGTAAATTTGAGAAACTCCTAACATCTTGAAATTTGGCATTGATGTTATACTGCATTTTGGGCGATTTTATTCCCCTTCACCAGTATTTGAAAAGATGTTATTAAAAGCCAGTTAAAGGGCACTTGAAAATAAGCATCACTTCAGTGAAAGGAAACAGAGATCTTCTACAAAGGGACATAAAGACTTTCACAAAGACATGAGAAAAACAGCTGAGGAGCTGTGATGTATCCCAGTGGAACCTTTAGTTTAAAATTGGTAGTGAAACAGAATCCTACAATGGTTCTCAATTGGCTCTGCTCAATTGCTCATATGATTCCTGAACAAATTCTAACCAATGGAACCAATCCAAAAATCTGCCAGATTCATGAAGAAGAATTTTATGGTTCACAAGTTTTAAGGCCATGGAAAAAAGTCAACAAAAATGCTTCCACAATGAATTGACCTTCCTTTAATGATATAATGTTCTGAAAGGCTTATTTGAATAGCATAACACCACAATGCCAGATTTTCGGGTGTCTCTATGGGTATGTCTAAACTGCAATTAGACACCAACAGCTTGGCTAAGACAGCTAACTCAGATTCTCCGGGCTTGGGCTAACGTGCTATTCAGCTGCTGTGTAGACGTTGGGGCTTGGGCTGCAGCCTGAGCTCTGGGACCCTCCCACCTTGCAGGGTCCTAGAGCCTGGGCTCGGACGGGAGCCTGAATGACTGCACTGCAATTAAACAGCCCCTTAGCCCGAGCCCTGTAAGCCCAAGTCAGCTGGCACGGGCCAGCCACCGTTTTTTAATTGCAGTGTAGACATACCTACTCTGTCTGTGCAAATTTCTGCTCACAAATAATTGTACCTCCCTTTTCACAGATGTAGTAAATTGCATGTGCATATAATAGCTATGCATCTAAGTACCT
Organism: Terrapene triunguis; assembly: GCF_002925995.2. Classification (NCBI taxonomy): domain Eukaryota; kingdom Metazoa; phylum Chordata; order Testudines; family Emydidae; genus Terrapene; species Terrapene triunguis. Next base: position 13,036,583 of record NW_020664440.1, read on the forward strand.
GAGCGGCTAATACAAACAGGTACTCAAATGTTTAACTACTAACATTTGCAAAGATTCTATTTTGTGGGGGCAGTCATTTTCTAGGCATACACAGAAATGGAGGTCAGTTCTGAAAAGCTTGACCTAAAGTTCTAACAATTGAATTATTCAATTAATCTTACAATAAAGATAGTTAGTTAAGTACAAAAATGTGCTCTTAGAAAATCAAAGCAGAATAGAAAATCCTATATACTGTCTTTATAAGGATATTGCATCCTTAAACTTAGAGGGGGGTTGTAACAACAATACTATTATAGCAAGCATATATAAAGGTTATAAATGAAGGCATTAGGGGAGATTTTTCAAAGACACAAATAGAGTTAGGCACCCAGGAAGCGAAGGGCAGCGAGGCATCTCACTCCACCCATGCTTTAAAAATCTTCCCCACAGAGTCTATAATAACATAAAGAAATAAAAAGGGTGGAGGAACAGGGAACTTAGCTTGGGAAAAATGGTTTAGAAAGGCACAAGATGGTTGTGTAACTGATGCACATTGCGAGGCAAACTAAATTCAGCATCACAGTTGCCAACTTTCACGTGGTAAATAAGCACCCCAACTTTCACAATAAGCCAAAAATCAAGCTAATCCCATTTCAAAACAAGGCCAAAACAAGCCAGTCCCTAAGAACCCCAACACTCTATGTGACTAGATCCCCCCAGTGTGCAGTCTGGGACTGTGGTGGGCCCGCTGTGCACCCCTGATTCTCTCCCCCCCCTTTCCCCTGCTTGCCCCTTACCCCTGTTTGCCCCCCCTTGCCCCTGCTTGCCAGGAGCCAATCAAAAAAATGGAAGCAACAAGCAACAAGCTACAAGCCAAAAACTAGCCAACAAGCAACTCACAAGCCAGTTAAGCCAAAAACAAGCCCAATTTCTGCGTGTGATTTTTTTGGGGGGGGAGGGGGAGGGGTTGGCATGTCTGTTCAGAATATGTTTCTGTGTTCAGGTAAGAGGTGTTTGAGTGCTGTATTTGCATTTTCATTGGTTTGATGAATAGAGTCAGATAATGAAATGGCAAAAACTGACCATTTTGCAGAATGCAAAACTGATTCATTCTCTTTTTATGTCCTGTTTATAAGCAGCTGTAAAAGAGGAAAAGCTGTTTCCCTTGAGTGCATGGAGCTCATCTAATTATATTCAGTTCAGACTAGCCATGACAGCTAGGGTGAAAGAGCAACAAGAATCAATAAGCCTTCTCTGGTAAGGTTGATAGGTTTACCATCCTTGAGACAGAGATATTTTCTGCACAAGTAGTCCACAGATAGAACAGGACTTTTACACTGCCAAGCAAGCATATAGTCTGAGAAAGTTGATTATAACTTATGAGGGTGCTGTCTATTTTGAAGAATCCCAAAGCGCATTGCAAACTGACTTACTATGTATCAAACACCTCACACACTGCAGCAGAAACTGGACTTTTAGGGTAGGATTTTCAAAAGCACTCAGCACTTCTGAAATTCTTAACCTTATTTACTATCTCCAGTCACCTGACCTGGATCAGTGTTTCAAAGATTAATATGTACCCTGTGACACTATCCAGGGTCATGAGGCTCCTTGCTACCACCAATACTTAGCATGAGGAAGCCTTGTCTGTGCCTGCCAGGGGTCAGCTGCCCAACTCCAGTGGCCACAGGGGAACACAAGCACTCCCTTCTAGGCCTATGCAGGTCCCACTGTCTCTCTCTAGTTTAGCTATACGCACAGTCCAATCCCCAAACCCTCCAAGTGTCTGCCTGGAATATCCAGTCCCTGTTCCACTGGACACTCGCAGTACTCACAGATTCATTGCTTCCAAAAGAGCAGTACACCTCAGCTTACCAATGTCACCTAAGACCACAGCTCCATTTGACACACACCACTTAGATATTTTTATAGTGGAAACAAGTAAAAGTTTAGTGTTGGGAACAAATGGCTACATATAAAATAAAATAATAAGATGCATTCTAGAATCTAGACTTGCTAAGCTAGACACCTTCATGTCTTACAGAGCAATTCTTACCCAAAAGTCCTTCCAGCATTATACAGCCAGACTTGACTATGATCTACTGTTCATGAGACAAGTCACACCATCACTTGCCTCCTCAGGGAAAGATCCAGGGTGTCTGTTTGCACCCCCAGATATATCAGAACAATCCATTGTCCTTAATTATAAACCGGACCATCTCCCCATTCCACCCCACCCTGCTGGTTGTTTTTTCCTGTATATTCCTTTTTTGTAGATGTCACAATCTCTTAATTGATATCTGGCTCAATGTGCAAATAGACATACATTGTGAGACACACAATACACAGTGACCAGACATGGAAATAGATGTCTGCTACCCCCTGCCTGAAAGAACCTGTCTGAGACATGCCACCTCCTGGTTACCGGCCTCAAGAACATAATTTTCAGTATAGACCCATAACTCCTTAACTAGTATCTGTACGTATATTTCACAATGATTCTGATGACCAGTGGGCCATTGGCTCTCAGCACAGATCTCCCATGTCACCCACTACTGAATTATTATGCATATATCTGACCCAGGGGACCCCTATAAAACTCTATGCATCTCCTGTGCCCTCCACCAGTTGGTACCAAGTTATACCTGGGTCACATACCATTGCCAAAGTGCAGCTTCCTGAGAGACGAAATCTGTGGCCATGTCTGCACTGAGGATTGGACTGTTTGTAACTGAACCTATTGTAGTAAACTAATTTAAGCATAAATGGTTCAGTGTCTACACTTGAGCCATGCTGAACTTCTTTAAGAACAGCTTCAGCTGCCTTGCACTCATATTCCTGCTGTTCCAACCATTTTAGTTGCAGTGCTTTCTGGGTACCTATCCTACAGTTCCCAATACAGCTTCCAGAAGTAGTGAATCCTGGGAGATTTCTAGAGGGGATTGCTTTAAACTTACAACAGCTTATTATAGTTCCTAAGGGACAGTATACCCACTGTGAACTGACGAAGCAAAGCTGTGTTCCACCCCATGCTTCCCAGCCCCTAAAAATTGTCTTAGGCTGGGGGCCATTGTCATAGATACAAGCTCTGCTGTCTTTACAGCAGCTGAGATCTACGCCTCCCCCCCCTCCCAACCAAGGGAATTTTCAGCTAGGTAGCTACAGCCAGATTCTGGTCCTCTATACATCTCAGATGGTGCAAAAGGGATGGAAATAAGAGAATCTGACCCAGTATCTTTTGAATCTAACACTAATAAATGAGTGAATTCAACAAATAGCTAAACACGTTCTTTCCTCATTCATTTTAATTTACTTAGAAATCTAGCAAATTAACTCTGTACTTAGAAACAATAGTTTGCACAAATCATGTTTGTTCAAACAAGAAGAAAAAAATTGCTATGTTAAACAGACCTGATGCTAACGGATTGTATGTTCAGACATAAGGAATCCCTGATGCTTATTGTCCATAACTACGTAACTGATTTGCAAGCCATTCTCTTCTTGACTAGATTAGATGGCCATGTTTATGATTTAGTTAATTATAAAATAACATCATTCAGAGACATTAATTTAAATTATTGCAATGCATTTCCACAGTCAAGTTCTTCCAAGCTGTTAGACAAACTTTACTTTCCATAAAGAAGATAATGTTCATGGAGGGATGCATTTCAGTCACCCTTGGAAATTAGATTTCTCATTATTTATTCCATCCTCCCATCCCCCCCCAGTACCCCCTTTGTACACATTACATGCAACTCTTGATGCGCACGAAACTTAAGGGAGCAATTACAGAGACCAACTTTCAGACTGGCTGAAAATGTGGTCCAGAAGTTTTAATAGCATATAACTTCCCATACCAATATCAACACAGTCCCCTTCTGCTTCCATATTACAAAAGGGTCTTTGACTATATGCTCACTCAACATAATTCAAAATGTTGCATCTAGGTAATAAAGGTTATAGAAATTCAGGTATTTTCCATTAGTTAATATGGTATAATTTGTCAGATGATGGAACAGCAGCTGCAGTCTGGTGCCCTAATGATACACAAATTCCATTTTTTCCTGGTAAGTTTCCATTTTAAGTACTTACTAGGTCCACCTTGCTTAGTTTGCAAGATTTGGCAAGATCACAGCCAGTGCATGATTGCTCTAGGTTAGTGATTGTTTTGTTGTGGTTGGATTCATTGAAGCTCTTAGATCTGAACAAAATCTACAGTTTCGAGGACTGCAAGACCGGTGAAGTTCAAGACCACAGTTCAACGATAAACTCCCTGATATCCAAAGATGAACATTATACTAACAACATTTTTAAACAAGATTCTGCCTGGGAGCTACAGATCTTAACTGGGAGTACAAGATTAGGTCCGGATACAAATCCTGGAACAAATAAGGTCAAAAGTAATCCTTTTCACCCTGGTCTGGGTCAGTGGATGCCCAGCCACTCAGAGCTAGGCCATCTATCTCTCCTAGCAAAAGTATCTGAAATAAATACTAGGCCAAATTCATGAACACAGCATAGAGTTTTGTGGTCTTACACTCCATCATCCTAGAGAGATAAGGTGGTTGAGGTAATATATTTTATTGAACCAACTTCTGTGGGTGAGAGAGACAAGCCTTCAAGCTACAAAGATCTCCTTTTCTGGTCTGGGAAAGCTACTCCGAGCAGTTAGCTGTGATGCTCAGAGAAGCTTTCCCAGACCTGAAGAAGAGCTCTCGGTGGCTTGAAAGTTTGTCTCTCTCACCAACAGAAATTGGTCTAATAAAAGATATTACCTCCCCCACCTTATCTCTATTATCCTGGTACTGACTCAACTGCAGCTACATTGCATACTCCATCATCCTGGCATTTAATGTCACTCTGAGAGTGACATTTGTTCATTCACCAGCCCAGCCAATGGAAAGAATGTACAAAATAGGAACGTGAGGGATCAAAACCAGGTAGCATGAATGGGAAACCAACTGAAACACAATATCAAACACTTTCCCCTCCCTATAAAAGATTCCAAAATTGTCTGTGTTTTGACAGAATACAGATTAAAGCAAAAGTGTTCAGATGCTTTTGAAGCTTAACCCATGTTCTGTAATTCACCATTATGATCTTCATCCCAGTAATAGTAGAAGAGATGGACACACAGGATCACATTCTAGTCTGCTTTGTGCTGCTAATGGCAAAACAGCTTCTCAGCTAGTGTAGCCAGCCCTGGAAGCATCTTCCCAGTGGTGGAGAGTTATTGTAGCAGCCCTATGCCATTCCTCTCCTGGCTGCCAGTGTAGGGAGTGTGGCTGGGGGAAGGCAATGTGGCCTGAGCTTCCCAACGCCCTTGTGATTCTTGGCTGTTGTAACGGGCCCTTGGACCAAATGGCACCCACTGCAAATTAAAGCAACTTCCAAACCTAGGACTGGGGACTAGAAAGGCCTGAAAGTCACCTTTATACTTGCTTCTCTTAAGATGCACTGCGTGCCACTCAGCTGCAGCCCAAAGGGGTTATGCATGGGATAGGAAGCCAGACAGCATGCTCTGGGTAGAGGTATATCCCAATCTAGTAATGTTTTCCTGAAAAAAATCCCCACCTTGTCAGCAGGCGTTAATCATGCTGAGAATGGGCAAAGTAAGTTCTGCTGACTAAGACAGGTGTCTCATTAAATCGCTCAGCTGTGAAGGAGGTGGGATTGGTGGTGGTGGTGAGATGATCAGGAGTGGTCCTGACACAGGAACCCTAGGCCCAAGCAAGAAGGTATGAGCTGAACTTTATGTAACATTACTGTCAATTTGTGTAATAAAACCAGACTCCCAAGGGGAGTATACTTGGGTATATTTGGACTTAATATAGTATCTATATTGAAGAACAGGTTGATGGGCATACTGCATATCAAAAGTTACTTTCATGCAACTCCAGAACACTTTATCAGTAAGTAGTGGTGTATTGGATCCACAAAGGTCTATTGAGATTAGGCTCATGTAAATTCACTTATTTATCATGACATGACGTCAAAAGGGATTGTACATATTTGATAATCAAAGAACTCTGTTTTGTGAGAAATTTCAAAACTTTTCATTCCAATTTGGAACAAAAACAAATTTCGAAGTGTCAGAATTTCCTGTGGAACTTCTGTTTTCTGACCAACTCTAATCTTGACTTGCCTGGGTAAGTATTGGACCCAATGACAATATATTTTGCAAGTGTTGCTCCATTTCTCTGATACAGAATCAAAGGCAAAGAATCAGTTCCTTCAACCAAAGAGACTGAAATTATTTCAGGTAACTCTGAATGTATACTAGTACAGAGCTGATTGATTAAACAGTTAATACCAATTAACTTTAGTTAATGTCTGTACCCTGCTTTTAAATCATAATATACTACATAAATGCTAAGTATTATTATTTGAAACCATCCTACAAGATTTTACTAAAATGGATATTGTAGTAGTATTATCCTGTTTATTCAGAACAAACACCACCATGGGGAATACCACATGCTACCCCAGAGTTTTCAGGGGTAGGAATTTTCCATTTAGAGATGGAAAAAGAAAATAATTATTTACTCCAAGTAAACACCATATAAATTAGCTCCAACAAGCCAGTCAATACAGATCAAATGTGTTATTTTTAAATAACTGCGTTTTGTCTATATTATTATTGATTCCAGCATAATTGATTAAAGCAAGAGTATGAGTAAGTATAGAGAGGAAAAAGAGACAGATACTAATGTCATCTTCCATCTTATGAGCTAATTTGGAAAGTATTGATTACTTTAAAAGCTCCAAGTAACCCAAGACTCATTGACTTAGTACTTACCTACCATTTGCTCTACTGCTCCATGGAATTTTACAGTAAATCTTGGTGTATTTTCTGTTAAGGGTCTTAGGGTTGAAGTTTATCACATACTTATTTGAAGTGCCAAATCTGCAGCTGGTCCTATACTTAATCACAGCTTTGTTAATCAGAGGTAGGAGCAGTCATAACTCAAAAGGTGCAACTTTATTGGTTTTAGAGCTATTTAGAAGTGGATAAGCCTTGCATTTAGTTTATGGATTTATTTAATTCTGTAAACATGTGCTTTTTAAATAGTATTTTTATATTTATTAATTATGATGATGATGATTATTGCATAATCTGTTAAAGTTATTTTCAGTGGAAACTTTAGTTCAGTTATAATTATTAACCATGGAGTTAATTTTTATGAACAGCTTCCACATCATAACACATTCAGAGTCCAGGTCTTGTTGATAGTCATGGTTGATTGCCCCTGAATGTCTTGTCCATCACACCCAGATAGCATGGACTCTAAACACCTGCAATACTCCAATAACCAGATATTGATCAGAAAACTGCACAGTCAAAAGTGTAGTGAAAGGAAACCCACCCAAGGTTCTCAAAGCTGCAGATCCAGGTAAAGAATAAATAATTATTAAAGCACATTGGGAAATGATATTTTCTTTGAAATTTTTAGGGGTTCCCCTTTAAAAAACAACCTTCCCCCCAAAATATCATTTGGGGGATTTTTGATTTTCAGTGAAAACCCCTAAATTTATTTAAATGGATTTTTTCCCTCAAAAATGTCAGTTGAATAAAAAAAAAAACCTACTAACTTTCCATCAAGTATTTAGATGACAGTTTTCCAACCAGCTGTGGTAATTGTACATTTATGAAATGATAGTGCAAACCACAGAAAATATATCGAACAGAAGTGGATAGATTAATTATTGGCAGAGACATGATTGAATGTTTAGAGATGGAAGCAATGAGAAGAAGGAGATTTTCCTGGCTACCCTGCAACTAATAAATAATTAGATCGTTAGCTTTGATGATATCAGGCAAAACAAAAATGTGATCTGCTCTGAAAGTCTGACATCACTGGCACTATGTTGTATTCTAAGCCAATCCATATACCATTTTTAATTAAGGGAATGTAGTTTTGTTTAAAGGTTTCAGAACAGCAATCACAGAGACTTATGCCTTCTATCTTCTGCACTGGCACATCATAGCAGAGGCTATCTGAAGTTTCCCTATCCAGCCTTACCACTATTAATGCTGAGGGGCTCCAACCAAGGATTAGGGCCCCATTGTGCTTGGCATTGTACAATCAAGGAACAAATGGACAGTCCCCACTTCGGATAGTTCACAGTCGGCTTTGTGACTCAATACAAACAGTTGGATCAAACAGAGATGAGGAATGGGGGGGAGGGTTGGAAAAATGCGGTAACAATACAAGTAAAGTTTAGCATAATCATTTCTAGCCTTAGCTCTCTACCCATTTCAGTCTTTCTGTACAGAGAAAAACACAGGAGGACAGAGAATCAGTTTTGGTGCCCTGTTAGCCCTTGGTCCCTGCACTAAGACTTTCAACACAAGGCCCAAGTACAAGGGCATCCACTGTGAATTGGCTTGAGTCCATAACTCATTTTACACAAGTCACAGAACAACCATGAGCTAGCAATGACTTAGAGTTTGTCTGCACACGAATCGTACCACTTTCCGTATACCAGTATAGTTAAAGTGGCAACTCCCCCCACCCCCCACCCCCGTGCAACTAAAAAAAGCCCATCTATATTTAAATTGCTCATTACTCCAAAAACTCTTAGTACTATTGTTGATTACCTGAATTATATCTACCTTTGTTATAATGACACATGACCCAATCCTACAGACATTTATTCACAAAAGTAACTTTATTTATATGAGAAGCCCCATTAAAGTCAATGGGACCACATGAGTAAAACTGGGCCTTTGCAGGACTTAGTCCTTGGTAGAATAGTTAGTGTAAAGCTTGGCTTTAATCACTTAGTGGTAACCTTAGCACACAACATTTCATTATTTTTTTTTAATCACTGGAAATGAACTGTGAATTTCTTAAGAGCCATTGGAGCAAAATGTTTTCAGTCAATCTCACCGCATTAAATCACAGATCTTTAGAGATTGCATATATTTTTAAAACATCAAAGTTTAGCTGCTATGCTTCACTGGTTAGTACTAGCCCAAACATGAAAATATTAAGCATTAAGGCTTGTTGGTCTTCCAAGAAATAAAAGCAGAGAACACTGCATCCTCCACAAGGTCTTCCCTCTTAGCCAGATTCAATGGGACTGCTTGTGCAGTAATGTGCTATTCAGTGAAAAGATATCAGAATGTGCCCCTCTAAAAGCAGGATTAGAGATCTATCTTTGGAGGCTGCTCGGGTGAGGTAGTGAGCCAGTTACTCTCACACCCGATTGGGCCCAGGATAGGCCAGCCCTGTGCATTTTGTGGGCTACATCAGCCAATTCTGGGCCAGCAGCTGGAACTGAGACACCCTTCTGACTCCATTCCTGGTCAACTTTCTGCTGCCAAAGGCCTGAAGGTTCCAGATGTGTATCTGGCCCATAATGTTTTCATTATACTCCATCCAATCATTACCCTGGTTCAGCTATTCTCCTTACTTTGACTAGGCTATCCAGTGGTTTTTTTCCCCCCATAAAGCCAAGAAAAGAAAAGAAGAAAACAGAATGTATTTTTGCATTATTCAAAATCTGCATGGGTGGCCATTTTTCCTGTAATCCTGATTTCCACTCTTGCTGGTATTATTATTACTACTATTTGTATTCCAGTACCTGAAGATGTAACATAAAGAAATAACCCCGATAAAGTCAAAAGGAGAATCAGACCAAGATTTTCAAAATGGTTCAGGGATTCTGGGTGCCCAACTTGAGATGCACAACTTGAGACACCTCCCAGGGGCCTGATTTTCAGAAAGTGCTGCGCTCCTGCCCTCTGAAAGTTAGGCTGTCTCAAGGCACCTAAAGTCACTAGCCAATTTTTGAAAATCTTGGCCACACTTGAGTCTATTATGAAGTAAAGATTTTTAGCCATCATTAACTGGGAAGTTTTCATTCTAGTCACAGATGATGCTATATGAATTTAACGCACACAAACATATACCATCACATTGCCCCTGGTACTCAACATTGTTGTTTATATTAACATCTCTTTCTTGGAAGCTCCAGAATCATTGAGATCACCGTTGGTCAATTAGTGGATTCTGCAGAGTCTCACTGAAAGCCAGGAGCAGAGGTGAAAGTAAGCCAGTCCGGTCTGGTACGGCGTACTGGCAAGAGCCAGTACACCGCCGACCATACTGGTAGGGGGCAGCTTCCCCAGGCTAGCGATTGAAAGGGCCCAGGGCTCCCAGCAGTGGCCGGAGCTCGGGGCCCTTTAAATTGCCGCCAGAGCCCCAGGGCTCTCGGCTGCTGCTGCAGCTACTGCTACCATGGGGCTCCGGTGGTGATTTAAAGGGCCCGGGGCTCCCAGCCGCCGCTACCGCAGCTGGAGCCCTAGGCCCTTTAAATCTGGATTTAAAAGGACTGGGGATTTAAAGGCCCTGCCTCTTCTGGTTGAGGCTCCACCCCTTCTGGCCGAGGCCCCGCTCCCTGCTCAGGACTCCGGCATACCGGTAAGTCCTTTAAGTTACTTTCACCCCGGCCAGGAGAGAAGGTAGCCCAAATGCTATAAACTGCTTTTTCTAAGAAGTTGTCAGGGTAGCCACCTCTTTGCAGAATAGAGCACAAAAGGCTGCAAAGGGAATAGCGCTTAAACATTGACTTTTAATGGCTCTGCTAACATGTATATTTGAAAATAACACTAGAGTAATAAAAGCATTGTATAATATGGGCCACATTTTCAAAAGTGGCATATACATTTTCAACTGTGCTGTTCCAGGTGCTAAAACTCACATTTATGCCCACAAATCGGGTGGAAATAGACTTGCTTGTGAAGCTCAAATGTAGATTTTTGTGCTTGTGCAAAAAAAAAAAAAAAAAAAAAGAAGAAAAAAGAAAAAAAAAGTGACATTTCAGAAAATGTGTTTTGGACCCATGTGACTATAATTAGAGCTTAGCAAATAATTTGCAATGGAAAATTTATTCAAGGAATCTAGTTTTTTTGATTTTCTGCTCATGGACTAACTGCAAGCGAATCACACTTTCCTCAGATTTATTCATCGTGAATGTATTCAGCAATCATCTTTTCAAATTGTCTGCTCTATGGCGGGATCACAAATATTCAAATTTCAAGTTGCGCTGCTCACCTGTGATTAGTCAGGTAAGTCACATAGTATTGTCTCTCTCCCCTGATTGGATAACTGCTCAAACTCTTCTGGCATGAATACTTGCAAGGCAAAGTTATAGCGACTTGCTTACCATTAAATTAAAACATTGGTCTCTTCCAATCACTTGAAAAACTTTTAAAATCTGCTGGGAGCTGATGGAGCATTCATACTTTCCTATCGAGAAGAATGATGTTCTTGTGGTTAAGGCATTGGACTGAGGCTTAAGAGCAGCGTCCAATGCCTGGCTCTGATGTAGGCTTCCTGGGTGACATGTAGAAACCGAAATGCACAGGACCTTCTCGAAATCAGTGGAGTGACGCCAGCAGAGAATTTGTTCCATACGGGAAACCTTATCAAAGATATCAATGGGAAACCTTATCAACTTTATAACAAAGACTAAATGGAGCAAAACTTTGCTCAAACGTGTTGAATTTTTTCTCTAACTTGATCATTATTTGTATTACAGCAGTACTTACAGGACCCAATCCAGGACAGGGGCCGCATGATTGCAGCCATTATACTGTTCTCAGACTAAGCATAGTATTATTCATTTGCTTATTATTATTATTACTAAAATTACTATTGTTGAGGTCCTAGCATATTTATTTATTGCTTAAACTTGGATTGGGCAGCACTTTAGGTGTATATACTGTGACAAAGTCAGGCCGGATGGCTGCAGGAGGGTCTGGGAAACAGGTATGTTAGCCCCAGAATGCTAAACGTCCTTTTTCCTACAAGCTGGGAAGAGGTTACTTCAGGTCAATTAGAGACACTTGAATTGAATTAGGGACACAATTAAAGGCTGCCTGAAATCTGTTAAAATCTCTCTCCTGGTGAAGGAGGGAGAGACAAACTGCTGTAAGGCTGGAGGCAGCAGGGAGATAGGCTTCTCCACTGTGAGAGACTGCGCTCCTCCCCATAGGGGAGACACCCAGAACTCAGTGCCTATTTAGGGGAAGGACTGACCCCCCAGGGCCAGTGACAGGACAACACCTGTCCCAGTGAGGGGGGCAGGGAAAGGTATTCCCCTTTTGTTTCAGTGTGTTATAGACTTGTTTCCCTTTGTTTGGCAGAGGAGCGCTCCTCAGGCCTGCCCTGAGGCTTACTGGAGAGGCTCTGAGAAACAAACTCCGAAGAGGGAAGACGGACACGCTCCACCTTGGGGGCTGATTTACCGCAGGCTCTGTCCCTGCCAGAGGAGGGAGTGCTAAGTCTGGCGAGGCAGAAGGGGTACCTTGCCACTATACATATAGTTAGTTCCAACTTCTGCTTGAAGTTGTCCACGAGTGATGTGATATCTCCTTAACATAGATTCATAGGCCTGGTCTACACTAACACCCCAATTCGATCTAAGGTACGCAACTTCAGCTACGTGAATAACGTAGCTGAAGTCGACATACCTTAGTTCGAATTTACCGCGGTCCACACGCGGCAGGCAGGCTCCCCCGTCGACTCCGCGGTACTCCTCTCGCTGAGGTGGAGTACCGCAGTCGACGGCGAGCACTTCCTGGTTCAAATTATCGCGTCCAGACCAGACGCGATAAATCAAACCCGGAAGTTCGATTGCCAGCCGTCGAACTACCGCGGTAGTGTAGACATACCCATAGATTCTAGGACTGGAAGGGACCTCGAGAGGTCATCGAGTCCAGTCCCCTGCCCTCATGGCAGGACCCAATACTGTCTAGACCATCCCGGATAGACATTTATCTAACCTACTCTTAAATATCTCCAGAGATGGAGATTCCACTACCTCCCTAGGCAGTTTATTCCAGTGTTTAACCACCCTGACAGTTAGGAACTTTTTCCTAATGTCCAACCTAAACCGCCCTTGCTGCAGTTTAAGCCCATTGCTTCTTGTTCTATCCTTAGAGGCTAAGGTGAACAAGTGCTCCCTCCTCCTTATGACACCCCTTTAGATACCTGAAAACTGCTATCATGTCCCCTCTCAGTCTTCTCTTTTCCAAACTAAGCATGCCACCTGGAAGGTAACAATCATGCCTGAGGGTCATGACAGCACTCTGTGATATCCAAGGATGTTGCTAAGCACTGACTCCGACCCCCATTATGCCTTTGCTTAGGCAGACAAAAATTCAGTTTGCAATACTTTAGATTCTTCTTAACTACAAATAATTAAGTCTGTAAGACAGTGAAGGCGAGTTAATGTTCTAATTGTGGCCATCATTCAAACGGTGTCTTTTCTTTAAACTGATAAACCAAGGAGCCAAAATGAATTTCACTCCAGTAATTTTCCTTTTGCCAATAAAACACAACTTCACATTTCTTTGTGCCTCAGAAATAAAGAATTGTTTAGATGTTTAATAAACAGAGTTGAATCAAATTAGTCACATTATATTGTCTGGGGTGTGAGTTAATTGGAAGACACAATGATTTACTAAAGTTTTAAATACCAAATGTGTTTTCAAGTAAGTTAACGACAATTAGAATCAAAATTCCCATTTTCCACAGTTACATTCTATTTTAATTCTTACTAAAGTACTTTTGTAAAGGAGTTTGCTTTTGGCTGATTGAAAGAGGTTGATCACAACTCAGTTTGCTGAGTCTTACATATTTAAATGTCATCTAAGGATATTTTAAATAAGGTGACCAAATCACATTCATAATAATATACTGAGTTGCGTTTGCACATTTCTAAAACAATACATGAAACAAGTAACTGGAGTAGGTTTGAAGACTTATTTCGCAGGCAGGAGAAACCAGGAATGTTAACTGCTTATTGGATAGCATGACTATGAAGAGGATGGAGGTGGGAAAATATAGTCTCAAAGATGGCATTGATATTGGCCTCAGATCAGTGCATCCTACAAGAAACTAACTCCTGCAGCTCTTACACCAGAAAAAAACGTACATAGCAAAATTCAGTGTGAACTTTGCTTGGATTATAAGGAATGCAGGATTTGCCCCATTGTGTAGGAGGGTACGTTGCAGCAGTTCTAGCCAGCAAACCAAATGGGGCAGATGAAAGAAAAAGTATCTGAGTCAGTGCCTGGGTTCCACTGGTTTTCACCATGGAGGAAACTCCATCAGCAGGGGATAACAGTGATACAAGCCACACAACCTCTGCACTGCTGGGTGGGCTTGAAGCCAGTTGGTGCAGTCCAGAATGTGAGAGTGAGATCATTCAGGGGGTGATGAAGGCTGTCATCAGGGCCGGCTCCAGGCACCAGCCGAGCAAGCTGGTGCTTGGGGCGGCAGCTTGTAGGAGGCGGCATTCCGCCCAATCCTAGGGCAGTACGGCCACTTTTTGTTTTTGTTGTTGTTCCGCTCTGGCCACCCTGTAGGGGGCAGCGGCATGGAGGATGGGAGCGCCCTGCAGCAAGCCCGGCAGGGCAGCCTGTGTCCTTCCCTCCCAGCCGACCGGAGCCCTCCCGGCAGGGGGCACGGCGAGAGGGGCTGCGTGGCAGCGCCCCGCTGAAGCCCTGGCCGCCCCCCTTCTCTCTCTCCCCCCGCTCCCGCTAGCCGGGGCACATCTGCAGGGCAGGGAGTCCCCCTGCACCCTGGCTCCGGCCGCGCCGCAGGTTTTTTTTTTTTTTTTGGCTTTGCTGTTCTGCCCGCTGCATTTTTTGTTTGTTTGTTTGTTTTGCTTGGGGCGGCCAGAAAGCCAGAGCCGGCCCTGGCTGTCATTGCAGGTTTAGGGGGACTTGCCAGTTTTGCTAGTGTTTGGGGGGCAAACCTGGCCCTGTCAGAACGTTTAGGAAGGAACTCCTGTGCACTGGAAAGCCCTTTAGTCAGTTAGGTCTGGTTGTTACCCCTACCCACTTGTTGAGAAGTGTCAGGCTCAAAAATGGGCATCAGATACATCTCTGCAATTTTCAGTGTCTGATTCTGCCGCTCTTGGACATCTCCCTGCTTTAAATGGTGCCATCTGAGGAAAGCACAACTCTGCATGAGTAAGGGAGGCAGAATTGGGCCCCCAATACTTAGGGCCAGATCATGGTTTGCATTACATGGGTGTGCAAGAGTCAGGAGAGATTGTAAGGAGCACACACTGTGCCCTTCCAAAGTGTGATGGAGCGGCCTCGCTAGAATACTCTCCCCAAATCCACAGAAAGAATGTAGCCAGCCAGAATTGCTCCTGGGAATTTTGCTGCATCTTCAGTCATATCCACAATGCAGGCCATGGCTCAAAGCCAGCCTAGCCCTTTTTTTCTTTGTACACATTTATATCCATTTGTCAGTGTCATACCTAGCTAAGAGTCCAAGCTTTACTTGTTGAAACATGTACAATATTTATGATGATTTGCATAGGAAACGTCAACACCATTATTTCAGAGAATCAGCATGACATTCTTAGAATGTATTTCTTTTTAAATCATTAGTGCAGTCACATTTTGTGTTTTAGAAGCATCTGCAAAACTGTCTGCATATTTGCACCCTAATATACATACAAGTAACAGAAAGGGATCCAAATTCTCTCCATGACGTGAGTAACTCCACTGAACCCAGGGGAGTCCAATGAACACAATGCAAAGCTTAAGATGGAGTTACACTGTAAATAACAGAGCAAAATTTGTGCCATTAAAAATAAAGACTAAAGTCAATGGGAGAAGGATGCATTGTTTTCAAGCTTAATATTCAGCAAGGCTGCAAAGCCTGAGAAATACAAATCCAATGCACGTAAAGCACTCAACCACCAGATGGTGCAGGTGGCACTTGGCCGGGTCGGTGGGGGCCTCTGTACTGATATGGCCAGATGTTTGAGCTTTCTTTTAGAAAAGTAAAGTAAATTAGAATGGTAAACAGGAGAGGAGAAATGAAAGCTGTTAGGGGAAGAAATATTATTTATATTCAATATTTGAGTATTTCAAACAGTGGAGAGCAAGAATAATAAAAAAAGCAAAAAAAAAATACTGTTGCTGTAGAATCACTGCTCTGCCATTGCTTATGATATGTCTTAGTAGCTATGTATTTTAAAACAATGGTGCTAACTACTGTGCTCTGCAGCCATCAGGAATCTGAACTCTCTTCCAGGTACTTCCAAAGACTATATTACATTTTAGTGTGGGGCTAAATTCTCCTGACTTCATTTACTGTGAGAGCATCTAACCTCATTTTTGTTGTTATCTAGAGACTATCAAATTCCCCTGTTGCATCACACCAGGAAATATAATCTTCTGTCCTCGGCAGTTCTCCAGCCTTATCCTCCTCTCTAAAGGCAGGAGCCAGCTGGCTGGTAACAGACAAAAAGTCCTGCTTTTCTTCATCTTCTCCCCATCAGCATGAGCCAATGGACTTATTTCACTTTTACTTGTTTTCTGCAACTAGTTTTGAAAATTCTTTGCTGATACCTAAATATTCTCTGCAATTTGCTATTCAGGGACAGATTCTCAGCTGGTGTAAACTGACTTCAAGGAAGCAAAGCTAATGCATGCCAGCTGAGGACCTGGCCCGTCAGTATTTTATTTTCTGCTCCTGTTTTTCTCATCTTTTAATCATTCTCCCCAGAAGGTTGTTTGTTGTTTTTCTAAATGCCTCCGACCTTTTGCTTGTTCTCCTTTATAGCCCAGTTTAAAGATATTGCTTCTGTTGCCCTTTCTTGGTGAAATGGATCAGGATGAAGTTCCATTCAAGCCATTCCATCCATTTGAGTTAACCCTCCACCCCCCACACACATTTCCTGTTTTCCCTAGTTGATCCTCCACATAGTATAAAATTCCAGTAAAAATAATTAAGGGCAAAAAGTCTCTCGATTCCAGCATTCTGCTTTCCTTACAAGTGTGGAGCTTCCATTGATGATGGAGATCTATGCTCTAACTTCTGATGTCCTGAGAGGTGGATGCACTTTTACAGCAGCACCAGCCAGCTAAACTACTAGAAATTAGAGTTGCTGAAATTTTTTTTAATAATTTTTTTTCAGTGAAAAATTGGATATTGTTGAAAGAAAAAAAATGAAAAATTTCAATTGTAATGGTTTGGGGCCTAAAATAAAAAATAAAAAGCCTGACTTTTCTGGTATTTTTGAAATGTTTTGTTTTAAATTGTTGTAAAAGTCCAAGCCTTCTCTCTATTTTTATTTCCCTTTCCTCTTTTTTTTTCCAGGGGAAAGTGTGAAAAAAAAAAAAAAAAAAAAAAAGAGAGAAAAAGCATTCTCTCACACTTAACTGCATATTTCTCAAGAAAAAAAAGTGTAAAAGAATGTTAAAAGTGAGAAAAGTAACACTTTCTCACCCTCTCTTTTTTTTTTTTAAGAAGAGGAAGGGGAAAAAACCCAGGAAGTTTGAAAAATGGTCTTTTTAATTAAAAATTCATTTATAAGTTTTCCACTGGAAAAAACAAAAAGTGAAAAATTTCAAAGGAACCCAAATTGTTTGCTTTCTTTTGAAATTATTCATGATCTCACCTGTTCAAGTTTTTCCAGATACCACACTCTACCCTCAGATTTCTACCAGCTATACCGGTAATGCATTTACAGTGTGCAAGAGACTGGTTCAGTCAGTTGTTTTTGGTCACCAGGGTTTGCAATTGGCTTAATCTACTGTAGTGCCAATGCCTGCAGCCACTGACAGAAAGAGAATTCATCTCACTGAATTATTTAAGTATCCCCTGCAAGTGCCCAATCCAACTCTCATTAAAGACACTGGAAAGAATCTCATTGAATTGGACTGTGTCCCATCTGATCAAGGAGCACCTTATGTGGATTCATGTCCTCTCTAGTAAAAATGATGGGTGTAATTATAGGAACTCAAAGATTGGGAGGAAGTAAAGAGGAATATGGAGGACTCTTGAAATAATATCTAAAGCATTTAAAACTCCATTCACTAATGTTAGTATTTGTGAGCTTTCCTCTAGCACTCACTCCCATTAGCACTACAGATTTAAGGATACTGTGAGCTTATTTATTTATGGTTGATTCACTGCCAAGCAGGAAATTTGAAATAGCTTATAACTATGCTAAATGTGCTAATAAACAGACACTAAGAAAGGTGGCTTTGTTATTATAAATGTCCTCTCATACCTATTCCAATACTTCTTATCCCAATCAGTAGCTGAGGAATTACAAATACCCTCCATACATTTCATCCTTCTTACAGACATCATATTATCTACAATAATGCTTGCCAATCTGCCTCTTCTAGCTGCGCTGAAAGTATATAGCAAGATCTAAGAATCCTCAGCCACTGCCTTTAGAATCCTTACTTTCTCTTCAAACTGTTACTATAAAGCAACCAAAATGTGTGCACTAATGCAAATGATAGCTGGTAGTTGGAATCTGAATGCAAGACGCCAAAGGAATCACTTTACACAACTTTGTGGGATGATAATCCACTAGAGAGAGCTAAAGAGTAACTTGTTGCCAGGGGGACTGTGTAAGACATTCAAACAGAAACAGTGGTTATCTGTGTGGCGGTTGTGTGCATATGGATTCCTGTCTGGCTATAAACTCCCCAATTCCACCTGTTGGAGCTTGTTGCAGATGCAGAGTTGCTATGTAATAATTTTCATGAATCCTGTATGTGAGAAAGTCAGTGAGGTAGTTATGGTATATTAGCCTTTCCTGCAAGAATGTATTGATCTAGGGAGGGGCTGTTGGAAAAAACAAAGCCGGAAGGCAACACAATAACTCTGGATAAGAACACCAAGGCACATGCTTGAAAGACAATGGGGAAACCTTTTATCTTTGATAATTCTACATGCTGTCTCCATCAAGTCAAAAGACTTGTTGCCAGTACTGGGACTAACAGAACAAAAGGCTACAAACAGTTAAAAACAGAAGGTGGGTGATCAGAAGGACTAAGTGGCTTTAAAGAACATTCTCTGAAGCAGAGAGGAATGAACTGATTTATGAGTTATGGGGCCAGATTGTACCATCTACACCCTAGCGGTCTTGGTGGGGGGGTATATGGGAAGTGTAGTCCTACAAGGATTGCTGCGTGGAAGATGTATAACCTGGTAAGCTAGACATGTGTATAGTCTGTTTATTGTTTTAAGACCTATTTTCTCTTAAATGCTTCTGTTCTAAATAAATAATACAATTTGGTCACTGTACTGACCACTGGTCACTGCTCCCATAGGGAACAGAACTGCAGAGTCTGAGCCTAAGTCTGACCTACTGAGACAATCATAGTTAGTACCTGGGGATTGTAGACCAAGGGTCAGTTTGAGAGTGGCAGAACTGTGTGATTACACCTCAAGAAAGGAATGATGGCTTGAGGCCCAACACCTGGGGGGTGCATTGAAAAAGACCCAGAAGGGTCAGAGATGCAGTCAGCCCCATCATTGTGACAGAGTTGTCATCTGGAATTCTCACTGTACAAGCTTCCAGCTGGAATAAATCTGTTCCCCTCTTATTTACCTCAAATAGCACATATGACTCTTTCTATTTGTTAGAACCTGCTTTGGGCCTTCATAACCTTTTTACTGATACTGGGAAGCTTAGCTGCTGATCAACTTACTAACCCCACAATATAGGTCTCTCAATGGTTACATTAGTCATTTGTTTTATAAAACGAGGAAATAATAAAGTGCTATTTAACATGAACTAAATGTTGGCAACCCCCGTATTTGTGCCTTGGAAGAACAGGTTTGCTTGCTTTTTAGGCTACATATTCAAGAAAGGAAATAGGAATGTATACACAAAATATCATTTTTTCAATGAGTGCACTTTTTCTATCCTAAAATATAGCACTATATAGAAACTAAAAAGCAGTAAGGCTACTACAAACCCATCTCTATACTTCTAATTAATCCTGTAATACATTTTATAAGTACACCGCTTAGGTCAAAAGTGTATTTGCCTGTTAAATCATGCCACTTTTAAGAAATACTGAATGGGAAATTGGGATCTTGCAGGATAGTTTGTCACTCAACACATTTTGCTTTGTATGAAAGGACAGTTGCTGTATAATCCTGTTTCTGACAGCACGGAAAAGCGTGATGGCTGTTATCCATGAAGTAAGTTCCCTGCAATTTATAGCTCTTTTCTTTTCAATTTGCTCTGCTAAATGATTCTGCTCATGACAGCTCTCAATTGTCCAAGTTGGACTGTTCAGCATAAAAGCAAAATGACAGAGTGGTCCCAGTCAATACGTACTCATGGTAAATTGTGAACATGTGTTTCCCGAATTAGGCTGTATAGTGTAAGTCTCTCCTCTACTACATTCAGATGTTTGTGTGTAGTTCCTATGTGACAGCAGATGGAGACATTGCAAAGGGAAACAGTGTAGTAAGCCATGGTATCCTCATCTAACCTCCGGAGGGTAGTAGGCACTGTGTCCTCATTTAACTTCAAATGCAATTAGGACCCCTTTGAACACAAACAATTGGCATGTTAAACTAGAGACAAAACCATCAAACACATTTGTCTACTGACCTCTCTCTCTCCTCTTTCTGACACTCCGTTCACTCTCAGTCTGCCTTTGCCTCACCTCCCCACGATCTATTCCCTAGAAACAGGCTCTCTTTTGCCCTCCTATACCCTGCCACAACCCCATGCTTGTGCTGATACCCTAGATGTGAGGTTTCCAGCTCAGTCTGGATGAGTTGCCCCTGTATCTGTTGGATATGCAGCTCAGCTGACTGTAACCTTGCCACTTATAGCATTGCCTGGAGTAACTCTAACTCCATGTGACTATGTGCAGGCAGAGGCGGCTCCAGGCACCAGCGCTCCAAGCGCGTGCCTGGGGTGGCAAGTCGCGGGGGGCGGCCCGCCGGTTGCTGTGGGGGCAGCAGTCAGGCAGCCTTCGGTGGCATGCCTGTGGGAGGTCCGCTGGTCCCACGGATTCGGTGGTAATTCGGCGGCGGGTACGCAGAAGCCGCGGGACCGGCGGACCTCCCGCAGGCATGCCGCCGAATCCGCGGGACTGGGGACCTCCAACAGGCATGCCGCTGAAGGCAGCCTGCCTGCCGTGCTTGGGGTGGCAAAAAAACTAGAGCTGCCCCAGTGTGCAGGGTAAGCCTAGCTCAAGGACTCATGCAGAGTTTGCTCACTGGGAGACCTATAGGGGAAAGGCAAAGTGTATGCATGTGTCAGGCCAGGTGGGGAATGGTCCCTCGGACACACAGGTTCTCAGCCTGTCTGCTGTCATTTGAAACAGTGCAGGTGGCTGGTTGCTCTTTCAGGTAAAGTCCCTAGGGGTAATCAAAAGCCATAACAAACCCAACAGTTTTTGTAAAATCAGACACATCACGACCAGCCCTGAAACAAGAAACATGAAGCTTCACAGCTGTAGGACTCTCGTGCCTACGTACATCAAGACGGCTCTTTCACTGGGCTGTGCAGCATGGCAGACAAGAACAAGAGCCAGAACGAGGCACGTATTTGACTCTGCAACGTTCCACCTCAGCTCAAAGGCCTCTTTACTTCTCTGATTCAAAAATATTAAATAAGAGTCTGTATTTTATTTTATGAAGAGCCAATGACTGTTCTTGAGTGAGTAAAAGAAAACCAAAGTTGCCTACCACAATGGGGTCCTGGTCCATACCTAGGACTCCCGAGTGCTATAGTAATACATAAAAATAAATAATAATAAAGTTTGTGGAAAAGTCAGAATAAATATAATAGGGATAATGCCAATAGGACAATTCAGAACTTGTTGCAAAAAACCATAAAGCCTTTTATGAAGAATGATAACCCTTCAGTAGATGTTTTGCACTATCCCAGACCAGGGATACCATTCTCTATCAAATTCTATAGGGAGGTCCAACCCCTTCTCCCCCCACCCTCCCCAAACTATAAAAAATGCCCAGTTTCTATTAAATTCTGCAGGACTTTTCCAGCCAGAAAGCAAAGCTCTGTCATTGTCCACCACAGCCTTGTAAAGGTTCTGACTCTGTTACTACAGAACAGGCTTCAAAGCGGGGTCAAAAATATGCGAGGAGGAACACAATTATAAATATGTTAATGATTCAGTACTCTGTTGATACCATCTCACCATCCCTATTCAATTTTAAAATCAAAATAGTTTATACTAATGGAGTGAACTAGCATCTTAGTGAGGCAGGTAGTAGTGTATGTCACCCACAGGTTATTAAAAACACAACTGCATATCAGTAGTCATTTCAGCTGCTTTTTTCAAAATGAGGACTATTTAATTGAGAAAATAGCTGACAACCTTTATTGTTATCCAACTCAGCACAGAGCAGGTCAGGACTCTGTTTCAATATTTACAGTGAATCCACTGCTTCTTTGCTTTGAGATTGCAAAGCATCCCTGGCACTCATACAAATTTATCTTCTTTTTTGAGGTCTTCTCTGACTGCAGGGTCCATATGAAAAAAGTCTGCACTATTGTGACATACCAGGGCACAATCCAGACTAGGAGGGGCGGGGGCTGTGTCACCCCTGCCCTGGAACCTGGGGTGCCTTACAATGCCTTGCTGTAGTAACTCCCACCTGGGATGCTCACAAACAGCGTTCCAGCATGCAAGCCACACCCTGAGTATCTGTGCGTAACTGCAGCTGGCCAGCTACATACTCCCTGGCTCTCACCAGCTTTGGTTATACTTCAGGGTGACCCTAGTCCTGAAATCTTTTCTCCCAGAAATGTATGTCCTGTACTTCCCAGCCCTCTCCTGGCCAGTACAAATATATTAAATCCATTATTTCTTTCAGGGAATAATATGACAGCTTATTACCTTAAACAGTTATCCAGACACTTCAATTTAAACACACTGGATTAGATAGAACAGCAAAACAAGTTTATTAACTACCAAGAGATAGATTGTAAGTGAGTATAAGTAAGGAGGTATAAAAGTCAGAAATGGTTACCAAGAAAAACAAAGAGAATGCTTACTAGCATCTACTTAAGAAGCTAACTTAGTTGCAAAGAAAATTCTCTCACCACCAGAGGTGAAAGTAAGCCAGTACGGCCCGGTACGGCATACCAGCAAGAGCCAGTACGCCGTGCTGGACCAGACCGGCTGGTGATTTAAAGGGCCCGGGGCTCCCTGCAGCGGCTGGAGCCCCGGGCCCTTTAAATCGCCTCCTGAGCCCCGCTGCCGGAGCCCTGGGGTAGTGGCGGCAGGGCTCCCATGGTGATTTAAAGGGACCCGAGATCCGCTGTGGTAGTGGTGGGAGCTCCGGGGCTCCCAGCTGCCTCTGCAGTTGGGAGCTCTAGGGGTGATTTAAAGGCCCCGGGGCTCCCAGCCACAGCCAGAGCCCTGGGGCCTTTAAATCTTGATTTAAAGGGCCCGGGGAATTTAAAGGCCCCGCCTCTTCCAGTTGAGGCCACGCCCCCTGCTCAGGACTCTGGAGTACCGCTAAGTCTTTTAAGTTACTTTCACCTCTGCTCACCACATGTTTCCAGCAAGGTTACTGACCAAACTCTTCAAATCAGGATTCTTCCCCCAGAGTTTCTTTTGTCTTCTCAGGTGTGGAGAATGAAGTGGGAAGGGGAGGAGGGGAATGCCTTGGGATGTTTGTCCAGCTGAGACCCAGGAGACAAAGAGTCTATGTGGAAGGATATTCCCTACTGTTTTTTTCCATCTGTTTGAACTTCCTTTGTTTTCCCTTCCTGGTTGATGACTCTATTTATGGCTTAAATGCAAATTAAGGCAAGCACACATTCCTTCCTTTGTTTAAGACAGACCTGACTTCTGCCTGGCCAGGGCTGTGTGGTTTGGAACATGTGTTAATAACATCATAAAGGGGAATCTTATAACTTCACGTGCAATGTTGCCACACATTTTACCAGAACAATACTAACCACAAATTATGAGTTTTCAAATGATACCTTAACTAGGCATACTTGTTACAAAGATTATTACAGTCGTGTGTAGGAGTGTATTCCACCACAAAGACCAAGAGTATTTATCAGGTATAATGCAGTTTTTCTCTGATGTTTCTACAGCTGCATCTACATTCTCTGGATCTGTAGTAATCAGCACAAGGCCAAGGGGTGGGAGCAAAGCAAATTGTTGGCCACCTTTGGGTGGCTCAGCACTAGGCTTTTCTCTAGGGTCAGATTAGAGATGCCTAAGGGCTGCTGTAAACTGAACTGCTGATAAAAAGCCCCTAGGGCAGTTCCAAATGTGGCTGCATGAACTATTTATGTCAAGAGGGCTAGAACTAGAATGTTCTGCCTCATCAGACCAGCATCTACTATTTGAACAAAAGAAGAATCCCCATTAGCTGCAGTAGTATTAGTGCATACATGTTAGAATCCAGCCACTAGAAAGCAACATGATGCATTTACATGAGTAGGTCTGATATTCCATCCAGTAGAGGGCAACATTTGCCAGCTCTGCATAATGCCAATTGCTACCAGATGTAAAGAGCCAGATTTTCAAAAGAGGGCTCTGCAGTTGCACATGCAAAGTGCAATTTGCATGCACAAACTACATAACTGCATGTTTAGCCTTTGTGGCCATGCCTTTGCCAAATATGTTCATGCAAATTCTAGTTTAAGCTGACATGACAGGCGTATGCATACTCATACAGCCATATCTACTGGGTACGCACAGTGTGGTGTGTTTAACATTGGATAAAAACATTAAAAGAATTGAAGTAAAAGACTATGTAGAAATCAAAAACAAACAATTTAAAAATGGATGAAAGAAATACTTATTTTAGCTCAAAGCCTCAAATGAATCATTAACAAATCTAGACAGCTAAATACCTGTTTGTTTGACCTATACATTTTGCTATTTTAGCTACATTTCAATCTGGGATGTACTTTGTACTCTTGACAGTTGACTGCAGGCTTGTCCATGATGTGCCCCACTGCAGAGAAACAGTCCCAAGACAGAGGTTATTATAATTTTTTGATGTATGAAGGTTTCTGTGGGGAAATCAGATCCAAAACACATTCAAAAGGGTATTTTGAAAATGTCAATCAAACCAAACTAGAAATGCTCCAGTTTTCTGGCACCGGGGAATGTTAAAGACAGTGGTAGATTAGGACAGAAACTTGAGGCATGTGAGACTCTTTAAAAAAAAAAGATTTCTACTTTTTTAAGTATAGTTTGGTAGCACTCAACTCAGTACAACTCAGCAGCTTCATGAAGCTCATTGCCAGTTGACACAACCCGTTCCTGAACTCAATTTTAGAACATCAGAACAGGCCTTCCTAAAATTATAGCCAGTCCTGAAATGGGTTCACAGAAGAGTGCAGACCCCCTATGACACACAATGTCAGGTTTTCCTTTTATCTTGCAGACAATAGAGAAAACGTGTAAGTTTCAGACTTCTCCCCTTAGGGCCCTTCAAGGGTCAAGGACCCTGAACAACTCCACCCGCACCTGAACCTCCACTCTCATTTCATCCTATAGCTTTTTTGTTCCTATGTATCCTCTCTCATAAATGCTCTCTTTGCCTCCAAGATGCTTCATATGCTTAGAACAGCCTCCCATGCACCCTGCCAACTCTGCCTCTATCAAACCCCACCTTAAAACCCATTTCTTTTGCAGAGCTTTCTTGTTCTGCTCTCGTTAGTTATGGGTTTGACTCTCTTCCCCCTGGTACCTCAGGTTGTCATTCACACCTATGCAATCTGACTGCAGAGTGGTAAATTCTGATCTGGTGGTGTTATACCTGGCACAAGGCAGTGGAGAATCAGGACTGGTCTCTCCTTTCCACCTCTTGCATCTAAACCAATGCCCCGTAGTTGTATTATACTGTAATGTCCTCATGGACTTGGTCTTTTTATGTGTTTTGTAAGGTGCCCATGAGCACTTATGGGTCTCTAGGTACCACATGAAGGTCAAATAAAATAAGGTAGGGGAAAATGCAACTAGACTTAATATTTTGGCACCTGGCAGAGGGTAAAACTGAACCACAGATTCTGGGATGTATATTTCAGTGAAAGAAACACATACTAATAACATAATATCTTTGAAACTTCTAGGGTGAAACCTGGGGTGAAATCGTGGCCCTATTAAAGGCAATACAAGTTTTGCCATTGAGTTTATTGGGCCTTCATCCCATGGCAAAATTTATACCTTAATACTACTATACGATCTAGATCTATTCAGAATCAGTGTAGACCAGTGTAAGCAATATCATAGTGGGCTGCTGTGACACCGTGCGATGGGGTTCACTCACCAGAGCAGCGCCACCTGCTGGTTGTCTCGGGGATTAGCTCTCAGCTGGCGTGCCCTCTCCCGGTGGTGCCTCTCTTTCCACCGTCTATGCCTGCAGACCCATCTCAGCCCAGGAACTGAAGTGTCCTGTTCATGACTCGGCCCTCTGGCCATGGCACCATCTGTGTCTTCCCTCTTTCCGGGGGGGGTTAAGAATCACCCAGGTCTATAGTCCAGCCACTTCCCCAGTGTGAGTGGAGGGGATCCGGGTCCACCCATTAATCTGGGTCCTGGCCCAGGGATATTGTAGATAACAGCTTCCTGCTGCCTCTCCTTAACTTCTTCGCCACTACTGCTTCACTTCCCTGGGCCTCTTTCCCTAATGTCCCAGCACCTTCCTCGCCCTCTTCTCAGAGCCTCCAGCCTGCAAGTCCCAGCAGCCAGTCCGGAGCTCCCTCTTGTGCCTCTGGTCCCTGCCAGCAACTGCTCTGTCCAAGGTGCTACCTTCCCGCTAAGTACACAATCCTGTCTCCTTGGGTCCCTGCAGCTACTGACTATCTCTGGCCCTGCAGCTTCCTTTTATGTGAGCCTGCTGGGCCCTGATTGGCTGCTCCGTGTAGCCTCTCTCCAA
Source organism: Terrapene triunguis (assembly GCF_002925995.2). Classification (NCBI taxonomy): domain Eukaryota; kingdom Metazoa; phylum Chordata; order Testudines; family Emydidae; genus Terrapene; species Terrapene triunguis. The sequence goes on from NW_020664440.1 coordinate 13,063,252, forward strand.
TTGGCTGCTCTCTCCACAGCCTCCCTAGGCTGCTTTCAACCCCTTCCTTGCTGGTGTGGGGTGAACACCCCATCACACATTGGAAAAGATTAATGTTTTTTAAAGCCAGAAGGGCTCATTATGGTAATCTAAAGTGACTTTCTGCATAAGACTGGCCAGAGACTTTCACCCAGTATCTCCTGCTTCAAACGCATAATTTCTGGTTGGACTAGGGCAGGAGTAAAATTTTCAGAAGTAGCTAAGTAACTAAGCACCATTTCCAAAAGTGACAGGCACTTAGAGTATGTCTACACAGGGATAAAAATAGCACTGCTGGCCTTGGTCAGCTGACTCAGGCTCCAGAGCTGAAAAATTGCTGTGTAGACATTTGGGCTTGGGCTGGAGCCAAAGCTCGGGGACCCTGTGATGGTGGAGGGTCCCAGCCCTTGGGCTCCAGCCTGAGCATGAATGTCTACACAGCAATTTGGAGGAAGATAGGCACCTAAAAATGGGATTCACAAGATCATAGATTCTTAGGGTTGAAAGGGACCTTAGGAGGTCATCTAGTCCAACCCTCTGCTCAAAGAAGGACCAATCCCCAACTAAAGCCCCACCTCAAGGATTGAGTTCATAACCCTGGGTTTAGCAGGCCAATGCTCAAACCACTGAGCTATCCCTCCCCCCGAAAGTCAGGTGCTGAGTGGAGAGCTGCCTACATTAGCCAGTGGGAAATGCCAAGGAAAGGGATATGTTCTAAGTCCCACCTCGGTCAGAGAGTTTGATGCCTAAGTCCAGGCTGGAGGGAGATGCCTATCCCTGCTTGAGATTCTCAGTTGTGAACCCCCTCCTCGAGGTAGCTGCCTAAGGCATTTCTTGCATTAAGCAGAGGAGGAAGGAGTCCTTCAAAACTTCTAGCCCAGTGGTGAGATGCAACAGATTCCTGGTTCAAGTCCCCCCTCCACCTATTGAGGAGAAAGGATTTAAACAGGGATCTACCACCTCAGTGCTTTAACCACTGGGCTATGAGATAGTCTGTACAACTCCCTCATTCTCTCTTGTTAATGCTGCTACACTGTGGATGAAAGTCAGTGGAGGAAGGCGACCGGATCTTGGGTCTCCCACAGCCTGGGTAAGTACTCTAACCACCAGGCTATAGCATCATTTTCATGCTTTCTCTGACTCTGACCCCCCTCCCACTCAGCTGTTTTGTGAGGAGGTAGGCTACTCAGAGAATGCTTACTGTATTGGGCCCTGCACGTGAATTAGGGTTTATGCATCATACTGAGTCTTAGGCATCCAAACACCTAGTGTGAGACAGCAGTGTGCATGCCCAGAGCCAGACACACAAGTGCCTAGGGAACTTTCACAGCACAAATTTAGGTGCCAAGTGATTTTAGGTGCCTACAGGGTTTGGTGGCAGCTGAGCACAATTCATGGGATGAATACAAGTGGCACCTAAATCTGAGACTGAGGTATCTGAAGTGTCAGTTAGGTGCCTAAGTTGCTTTGTGAATCCAGCCCCAAGTGACTTCCCAAGGTCATATAGGAAGTCTACAACAGAGCAGGGATTTGAACTCAGGTTTTTCAAGCCACAGGCTATCACTGTAATCACTGGATCACCCTTTGTCTCACTGATAAAAATCAGTGTATATTTCTAGCATAGGATTTACTATATAACCCATCCCTTGCACTAATTAAACACTTGGGTATAATTCTTACATTTAACGGTCATAGTATGAGATTTAATAAATGATACTTTGTAAAGCACTTTAAAGTCTTTAATAAACTATGTTATATAAGCTCAAAGTTTTGTTACCCAAATTTCAGACTTACAAAACAAGAAATATATATATTTTTAATGGAGATATCCTATCTCCTAGAACTGGAAGGGACCTTGAAAGGTCATCAACTCCAGCCCCCTGCCTTCACTAGCAGGACCAAGTACTGATTTTGCCCCAGATCCCTAAGTGGCCCCCTCAAGGAGTGAACTCACAACCCTAGGTTTAGCAGGCCAATGCTCAAACCACTGAGCTATCCCTCCCCCTTACAAGTCATCAAGCCCTTACAATTTTGGTTAATGACACTAGGAGAATTTGTATTCAATAAAAAACTAAAACTGAGGTCCTGATCCTCCATCCTTTAAAACCAGTTTTATGCCATGGCAACTCCAGTGTAAAACAGGTGTACCAAGGTTGAAAATTGGGACCTAAGCTTCCATTTCATCAGGAGTTGCAGCATATATACCAAGGGAATAATTTGACACACGTGTGTGAGTTATGGATTGGAAAAACAGTGCAAGCAACTTTAATTAATGTGAACTTCACAGAAAAAATGTGGACCATTTCCTCCCAATTACTGGCCCTTTACTGAGAATTGCATTTATCTGCCTTTTAAGATAAGAAAAAGAGTGTGTGATAAAATAGTAATTACTTGTTTGTTGGCAGTTTAAGCTCTTTATACAGCAAATTAAGTTAGAAGTAAATACTGAGTCACTATAGTTGATGTGAAAATTTAGATGTTCTATATTGTACAGTGGTATGCAGTGAATACCCAGTGCCATCATATATAATCTATGAATTGATTCTATCGTCACTCACCCTTATTTTTATGTGAATTGCCCATTGATACCATTAGTTGTGCATAAGTATGAACTGCTGTAGTTGATTGGAATATTGCTGTAAACAAGAGCACTGGAGACAATGGGAAATATCTTGGACAGAGTCTCCTGGGTTATTACTATGTTGCCATAGTGACTTTGCAAGGCCAGATTTCCAAACGCATCAAAGCACTCAGCATTTCCCATTGTTCTTAATGGGAGCTGCTGGTTGCCGAGCACTTTTGAAAATCTGACCACTGCATTTAGGTATCTAAATGAGAGTGGAGGTCTTTTGAAAAATCAGACCCAGTTGCAAGTGAGCACTTTGAATATCTGGCCTGTAATGTTTTTGTTCTTCGGAACATATTAATATGTTCTTTGTTTAGGACCTAGCCCTGCAAGCTCAATGGGCAGCAAGGGTTCTCAGCACCATACAGGAAATGCTCAACAGCCTGCAGGATCGGGACCTTAAACTATTTTCATCACATTGAATGTTAGAGTTGTGCAATTAGCATAGCAAATTCTCTCCTCTTCCATTACAGTGCTTCCTGATGCTGTCACACTGGGGTGATAAGTCTGTTTTAGGGGGACTGCCCTTTCTCAATGGGTATGCATCTGCCATTAGCATTAACAGGAGTTGCATACATGCACTGAAAGGAGCATATACCCCTTTGTGGCTAGTTTAGTTTAACTACAAATAGCACAGAAGTAAATGATGTGATCTTTAAAGATCATTAACAAGTCTTTATTCTCATTTTAGTGTAACTGTTAAATCACCCCTGTGGTTAGTCGAAATATTAGCCATGGCTTCATTTTACAGGGCACAGATAACACTTGATTATGTTCAGCAAATTGTGTAACAATTATCTCAGAAATTAGTATGTACACTAAGAATTGAACTGGCTTAGAAAATTCAAGACCTCCCCCATCAATTCTTGTACCTTTGCCCATTTTTAGATCCAAGTAAGAATCAGTTGTATGTTTGAAAATGTCCATTCACATTTGTACCCCATATTACTTTTCATTTTTGTGTGGTTCCCCATTTCCAGATTCCAAATAGGATAAAAAGCCCCAAAATATTGTGAGAAAGGCTATTCTAATGTGATCAACTGGGCAAATCTGAAGACCCAGCCACTGAATTGAACTCTGACACTGTAGACTTTTGTACATCAATACCATGCAGCAACTCAGTAAAATCACCCAGGTGTGCACATGTGGATAGTGCTTTAATTCACAGGGCAGATATAAAAAATTACACATTACAATGAAAGCTTGTCTCTCTTACCAACAAAAGCTGGTCCAATAAAAGATATTACCTCACCCACCTTGTCTCTGTAATATCCTGGGACCAACCCGGTTATAACACTACTGTATAGACATTACAATGGCTGCATTATAGAATCATAGGACTGGAAAGGACCTCGAGAGGTCATCTAGTCCAGACCCCTGCACTCATGCCAGGACTAAGTATTATCTAGACCATTCCTGATCAGCTGTTGTCTAGTGGATCGAGCATAAGGTTGGGAATTAGGACACCTGAGTTGTAATTCCTAAAATGTCCCTGACTGGCTGTGTTAACTTGGGCAAGTCACTTCACCTCCCTGTACCTCAGTTTCCCAATCTATAAAATGGGGATAAGGATGCTTACCCACCTATGGATGAAAGTGCTGAGTACCACTACTTCTGGGGGACCAGTTTTACAAAAGTGCTCAACATCCAGTAGCACCTATGGCTTTCAAATCCTATGCTTAAAGTAAAGCATGTGTTTAAGTGCTTTGCTGGATTGGGGCCAGAGTGTCAGCACCTTGCAGGTCAAGCCCTGAGCCTTTACAGTATAAAGGGAATCACATATATTGGTCTTAAAGACTAATTGGGTGCCATTCTAATGGTTAACTTTTCTCAAATCATTCAGGCAATTGGGCATTCTGGAAGAGTACATTGCACAATGGATTTAGAAGATTACACTGAATGCACATTTCCCCAGCACTTTTCATATCATTGTATATCACCAAGCGCAAGCCTTCAAGCAATTGGGAAAATTGTATGTTCACTGAATGCTCTCGTCTTCCACCTTTCTTCTTAACTGGGGTGGGGGTGGGGTGGAGTGGGGTGGGGTGAGATCAGATTGCTACTGGCAGCAATAGAAAGACAGATGATGAAATATTCTGATCAGTCACTTTAAATGGAGGTGTGGGGTTGTGCTCAAATAAATGTTTTTGTTAGAAAGGCAGTGAAAGTTTAAATAGTTGCAGGAATTAAACTATAGCTTTAACTGGTGCTGAAACTGATTAATGCTTTTGATTCCACAATCATTTTACTTAAGGGAATAAAATCTAATCTTGCAGCTATTGCATGGAAGATATAACCCATTTTGCTTTGGTGAAAAGTGCATTGCATCAACTGCTGATCAAATACAGATCTTCCAAAAGTGGACTTGGAAGGTGCATTAAACACTGATATAAAATTCTCTCACCCAAGAGATATTCCCCTGGACAAAATGAAGCTATAACTATTAGACTTTCACATAGTAACATTATTTTTAAAACAGAATTTTATTAAAACTAGGCAGATGCTAAAATAAAGCTGTGATTTATTAAAGTCCACATTTGATTTTTTTAGAAAAATAATGGACTAACGCTACTTTTTTGTGCAATTACAGTATCTTATATGGCCACAATGAGAGTAAATTCTGGAACAAACACATCCAAAATACACATATATTATCTGACCCCTGTCAACGGAGGGTACTCTTGCTATCCATCTCTATACAAAACTATAGTTCATATGTAATATCACATTAATGACAGTTTTTCACTTGCAAACTGCATCTGGGTTGGCTGGCAGCCAGCGTGGGAAGCAGCTTTCTACAATGAGGTTAACTTGTTTATGGATGGAAATTACATATTAAATTACAAAAAAAGAAGTTCATATTTCAGACTAGAACAAGAGAGTTGTTTGGTGGGGTTTTAACAGGAAACACATAGGATTCATTATAGGCTGCAGTCATTACCAACTTGGCTTGCAGTTTCAGCATTTCTGACAAGCGAAGCTGCATGGGGGCCTGTCCAGAACGTGTATATGTGTATGTACATGTATAACATCCAGCGTAAACTTCCAGCAGGGTTTGACAATTCAGGGGGTGGCCCTCTTCCTTCTGAGCTGTGTACTGAACCAATTCCTAACACTGTGTAAAGGGGCAGCGTTTTCTTGGAAATACCATCTTTCAGATGGGTACCTTGGAGGTCTTGACAACACATAGGGAGCTGGACTTACAATTATAGGGCCAGAAATCAAATGGAGTTGAGGTCACTAGACTCACAGAATGTTGGCCTAAAGTCTTCTTTTTCCCTCGCTCCCAAAATGATCATGTATGCTGCATTCCACTCCAACGGTGGCTGCATTTCAGTGGCGGGTGAAGTGATCTCTCTCCACAGAAGGTTAATTCCTTCCTCTGTGAGAGCCAGAAAAGACTGAGGCGCACACTGGGTAGTGATCCTCCTTCCTTTGACCCAGTGGATGTTCTGCAAGTGAAATGAATCGGGGCAGGGACATGGCTGCTTCTGGTGGCATTGTAGCTCCAGGACCCTGCAGGGAACCATTAAGTATGATAATGCCAATGGTATCTGCATTATCACATGCTCCATCCTGCTGCAATGAATGAAATCTCACCCCAGGGTACAGTTCAAGGGCAGTAGCAAGATGAAAGCTGTGCAAGATTTCTTCCCAAACCCACTAGCTCATTCCCACCCTGCCCCCAACAATGCTGACTTTCCAACTGATCACACCTTTCAGGTAATAAAGCCTTTACTAGTTAAGGATGCCAGCAGCAGGCTTTCTAACTCTGGGCTGAGGCTTTTTGCTAATACCGGTAACATCCTCAGCTGACTTTACATGCTTCCTTCTCAACTCATCTTTTAAATGAAGATATTCTTTTCTAATTCTCATCTGGGGAAATCCTCTCCTGCCAGGAGCCCGAGAGGTTTTCACACCAAATAGGCTTCTTGCAAACAGGTTTAACATTTCGACATCCCTCCTCATTTTGACAGATAAACCTGTATCAAACGCTAGGTAAAAAATAGATATATTTCATAAGGCAATTGGCTTCTAAAAGTCACCACTTAAGCCTGGTCTACACTAACCCCCCCACTTCGGACTAAGGTACGCAAATTCAGCTACGTTAATAACGTAGCTGAATTCGAAGTACCTTAGTCCGAACTTACCGCGGTCCAGACGCAGCAGGAAGGCTCCCCCGTCGATGCTGCGTACTCCGCTCGCCGAGCTGGAGTAGCAGCGTCGACGGCGAGCACTTCCGGGATCGATTCGGGGCACTTCCGGGGTCGATCCGGGATCGATTTATCGCGTCTTAACCAGACGCGATAAATCGAACTCAGAACATCGATTGCTTACATCCGGACCCGGATGTAAGTGTAGACGTACCCTTAGAGAATCTTTACTATAGGGGAAAAAAATCAATCTTCAAATATTTCCCCCTCACCTGTGTTAACACCTTGGACTATTAAATTGAATTTACGAGAATGTAGCTTCCATGCCACCATTTGTGCTATGTGAATCTCATTCAGCTTGGGCAGCATAATGAGACCACTTTGTTCTTGTCAGCAGGGATGTGACAAATGTCCTTTCCTCACCATTTGGGTGTAGGTCAAACAGTACATTTGGGTGTAGGTCAAACAGTAGCAGTTTGCACTGGCTGAATGTGGGACCATTCATGTGAATAATCTGTAATCCCCAGTAGGTCTCTAGCTGTTTTTTTGCTGGAAAATTAGATTTTCAAAACACTGAAGTTTTAAAGTGTGCTTTACATAAGAAATGCCACATGTTCATCAAAAACCTTCCAAAGTTTTGGAATTTTTTCAGTTTTTCAATGAAAAGTCAAAATTTTCCCAGGATGTTTTTGATTAAAAAGATTTTTTTTTAATTTTTGTCAAGATTTCCCACATTTTTCCCCCCAACCAGCCCTGCTGATGAGCTGCCTTGGCAGGTTCCATAAATGGCTACCACAGACTGAACGTGGCAGCCCCCTCCTCCCCAGGAGTAAGGAGGGAAAGGATGGTACCTGAGAAACTGCAGCCTTTTGCCATTGAAAACACTTGATTTAATTCAGCCACTCTATAAAGGGCAGCCTATGAATTAATACCAGGGGGAAAGTTTCAAAAATGCCCAACGGGATTTAGGCTCCCAAGTGACTTAACTTGCATTGACTTTCAAAGGGATTTAGGCTCCTGAATGATTTAGGCCCTTTTAGAAACATTACCCTTAGGCCCTTTAGAAATTTTATCCTAAGAGATTAAAATAATGTCCACGGCCTTGAAGTGGGTGCAGGGCCTGGGAGAGAGATAGGGTACGTGTACACAGGGATAAAAGACCTGGGGCATGGCCGCGGCTGGCCCGGGTCAGCCCACTCAGGTGTATGGAGTTTGGGCTGCGGGGATAAAATATGCTGTGTAGCTGTTCAGGCTCAGGCTGGAGCCCAAGCTCTGGGACTCTGTGAGCGTGGAGGGTCCCAGAGCTTGGGCTCCAGACGAAACCTGAACATCTACACGGCGTTTTTTTTAACCCCAGAGCCCAACCCTGGCAAGTCTGAGTCAGCTGACCCAAGCCTGCTGCAGGTTGTTTATCCTTGTGCAGACATACCCACAGAGACAAATAAAAGAAGGCAAAGTTAGATGTCCAACTCCCATTGAATTTCAATGGCACTTGGGTGCCTAAACCCCTTAGGGTCTTTTGAACATTCCAACCTATGCCTGTAAATCAGGTGGGGATGGGAGCAAAGGAGGAGTGGGGAAACTAGCCAAATACCTTAACTATTCATATCCAGACTTCCTAACATTTACTTTTTTATTTTGTAAATGCTTTTTGGATGGTAGTGGGACTCCACTGAAATACGCTTTTAACATTAATTCTTGGTTAAAGGTTTCTGTTTGGGAATAGAATAATAATTTGTGAGAACTATCTATATCCATGGCAGTTATATGGCCCCCATTAGTTTAGTATCTGAGTGCCCCACACTATCCCTTTGCCCTCCGCATTTAAACAGATGAGGAACTGACGCAGAGCAAGATGAAATGACTTCCCCAGGGTTACACAGGAAGTCTGTAGAACAGCAAGGAATTAAACACAGATTTCCGAAGTTAGCAGCCTAACCATTGGATCATCCTTCTGTTTGTGGCCTTACTCTTTAAGCACCCCAGATGCAGAATTCCCATCGACTTCAAGGTGGGGTTTGCATTCTATGACATTTGCAACATTAGCACTCTTTTGTGCAGCACAAATTCAGCATTCAGTTTTAATGGGAATTGTGTTGCAAAAAAACATTAAAAACTAAAACTAAAAACTCTCCTTTGCACAGCTACAAAATGGAACAAATACTAAAGTGCTCCGCATAGATTTAAGCAAATGCTGTGTCATAAAGAAATAGTCAGTATTTTGCTTGTTCATGGGAGAATGTATTTCAATGCTTTCAAGATTCTGGAATCATGTATCAACTGAATATAAATAAAAAATTCCCCTCTTCTCTCCTTGTCAGTTTCTGGTTCTTACATATGAACACAAGGTTCTTGTATTTGGGTTGCAAAACACCAAAGAGGGAATGCTTAAATTCACAAAACAATGATACCGTGGTCACTGAGGTTGTTTTAGAAAAATCCACAAACACTGATTTTAAATTCTGGATTTTGCAAAAAATATATATTTTAATAAAAGCTAATTTTGGGGCCTAGATGTCTTGATAGTTTCCCTTTCAGTGTCATTCAGTTGTTTAAACCCTTTAAAATCCATAAAGCACTGATTTCAATATTCGATTTTTGTAACTTTTCTTCTTTAAAATAACTCCAATGTTTCGGGCCTTGATGATCTCAGAGCTTCCCTTTTTGTGTCTTTCAAACATTAAATCCCCCAAACAGAAGGAATGGAATTTTAATGCCTAAAGACACACCCATTACACTGAAGAGGATGAGAGTAAAGGAATATGTAATAAGAAAGAGGAAACTTCACTTACCAACATTAAGGGAAAACAACATGAAAACATTCCACAAGATGAACCCAGCATATTTCTTTGGCAACTCAGCAGAAAACAAGTAACCTGTTATGTAATAAAAAAAGGCAGATTTACTCACTAACCTGATTGTAAAACAACAATGGAATATACAGTGCAACACTTTCAAACCCATTAAGCACAACGGATATTAGCTGCAACAGTAAATTTGAAGTTTTAGTATATATATTTTTTAATATCGTTCGGCATTTCCACAGTACCTTTCATCTAAGGACCTCAAAGTGTTTTACAAACCTCATTTAAGCCTCATAAAAGCTCCTTTCCAAAGGGAAGCTCACCCAATTTATGGGACTTTTCTATAGTGACACAGATGGGAATAGAACTCAATTCCCTGGGAGCAGTTATTATAGATAGAGCTCAGACCGATACTCATTCAAGCCTTCACGACTCAGCCTGATTTTGATACATTTTTACAAACGTGTAGAGAATGTTTATATGATGGGAAACAGCCAAAACCCTTCTGAGAACATCCCCTGCTAACCAGAGTCCCTTCCCACCTCCCCCTTTCTCAGTAAATCCAGTGAGCTTCCGAATGACCATTCCAATGTTCTTACTTGGGTATCTTTGTGAGCCAGCCAGTTGGGACCACTACCCACTCCAAATTTGCTGGATTTTCTAGGTGGAGGCCTGGATGTAGTCTCAAGCCCTTTTCTTCTACTTATCCTCCTTCCCGCCCACAAATACAGAAAGCAGAACGAGAGGGAAACATATCCTCTTCCAATGCAGTGACTGCTAAATTAAAACCAAGGAGCATCCTAGTGTGCTCACTGGAAACCAGGGATTCTGGGGCTTCTCTTCCTGGAATGTAGCTGCTAGAGATGCCTTTGGATTCTTAAGTTACTTTGCCTTACAAAGCCTTATGGTGAATGTGACAGTTCAGGACAACTGCACCTGTATTCCCCCTGTGTGGTCTACCACTCTTAGGTTCCTGGATCCCTAGCCATCACCTCTCTCAGACAGAGACATGCATCTTTCTTTACCCCCTGACAGGAGTATTTGCAGGCTGCACAGATCCCTGCCTACACTGTGTATTTCCCAGCAAAGTCAGATTGCCTCAGCAGGCTTGTTCACTTTTCTCCTCAGAGAAGTAAACAATCTAATTGCACAGTTAAGTTACCACACAGGTCTTTCTAAACAAGTACATTTATTCTTAAGGTAAAAGCATTACAGCAACAACATATTAAAACGACAGAACCTACACACATGCTAATAAGAGATCACTCCAACTCGGGCTCTGGCCAGTCAACTGTCCTTCAAATCCTATCAACCATTTTTTTCTTGTGGTCATAAGTTCATAATAGCTGTTAGTTCAGAACAAGCACATGGACTGGGTCATATTCATCCAACCCTTACTAGGAAGGCCTGAGGCCATCCTTGGATAGAAGGTCCTGATTGCTGCTCGATCAGAAAGAAGGCCCTGAGTCTGTTTTAACTCAAGCTAGTTAACCAAAAGTCCTTTCTTTGTCTATTGGTCCCTGGAGAGTCCAGTTTGAACCAGCATATGGGAGCCTCTCTTCAGGTGTTGTTAGCTCTCTGAAGGTGTTATAACCTGAGTGAATTTGCCTAACTACCTACTGCTGTTCTTAAATCCTGGAGGGCTATGGTCCCCCTCCCCCATGGAACTGCATACAATCCCTAGCCCACAATGATACATGAACTCAATAAGCTTTGTCCAGGATATTGCAGGAAACTGTCATCTCTGTGACAGGGAGTTCTCTGCCCTCCAGCTGCAGCACGGTGGGAGCAGTAAGGCCACTACTTGGTCCCCCAGAAAACTGGGGATTTGTAGGTTAGTGTTAGCAATGATCCTGCCTGCCATCCTATCCGAAGATGCAATAAATGGCACCAACCACCTGGCTACCCCCAAAAGACTCGGGAAGGGGCCCATCCCAGCTCAAGAAGCATCACAAGGTACCAGGTGGTTATGGGTTTTCCCAGAGACAGGAAGAGTGGCATGGGTCCTTGCTGGAAGTAAGGTAGAGAACAGCTTGGGGAGAGGGAGAGAGAGAGAGAGAAGGGGCCCCCAGGGGTAAGGAAGCAGTTGGGTGCTTCTTTGGAGGCTTTGTACAGTTCTCTCCTCCAAGGAAGCATGAAGGCATTGCTTAACTTGCAACCCCTTGTAATCCAAACCCTGTACTTTTCACATAAGCGGATAATTGAAGGTGTCCAGGGGTACGTCTACACTTACCGGAGGGTCCGGCGGCAGGCAATCGATGTTCTGGGATCGATTTATCGCGTCTGGTTTAGACGCGATAAATCGATCCCAGATCGATCCCGGAAGTGCTCGCCGTCGACGCCGGTACTCCAGCTCGCCGAGAGAAGTATGTGGCATCGACGGGGGAGCCTTCCTGCCGCGTCTGGACCCGCGGTAAGTTCGGACTAAGGTACTTCGAATTCAGCTACGTTATTAACGTAGCTGAATTTGCGTACCTTAGTCCGAAGTGGGGGGGTAGTGTGGACCAGGCCCAAGCTAACTACATAGCAAAGGCCATGGAACTGAGTATTCCACCAGATCAATGAAACTGCATTTGTAAGAATTTTCATTTTCATTTCACACTTCACAGGTCATACCTTAATTAGCAGGAAAAATGTCTGGAAGTCCCAGAACAATTCTTGCGTTTATCTCAACTTTATTTTTTGAGCAAGTGAAAAAAACTAAAATTCATTTGGAACTCATAGTTTTCTTCCCCTGTTCTCGCATCCCTGGTAGAAGCTGTCGTATTTCAGTTTGGCACGTACATATTTTAAAACTGACTGGGGATATGACAACTATCATGCAGACATTGAGCTGGAGAGGATGATTTGGCATTTTGGAGGCATTTGTCATGTTTGATTAATGTGTCTGGTGATGAAGGGCAATGAAAATGCAAGATATCCAGCTGGTGTGAGATAAAGGGTGTTTCCTGATGTGTAGAGTAGAAGTGGTATCTACATACATTTTATTTGTTTCTCATTTACAAGTCTAAGGAAAGGTGAGGAAGCAGGACATCCTTGAGTCAGCTCTCCGAGGTACAGATGTAGAGAATATGTGGAAAGTTCTAATGCTTTGACAGTAATACAATGCTTAGGCAGCTGGTGAGCTGAGTGATATTGTTTCCTAGTGTCCCCCTGTCTGTCTGTCTCCTCCTGTTGTCTCTTGTCTTATACTTAGGCCAAGTCTACACTACAGAGCTGGTTGACGTAAGGCAGCTTATGCCGACCTAGCTTTGTAGATGTCTACATACAGTGTTGCTCCCGCCAAGATAAGTCTCCCACTACACTGACCTAATAACTCAACTCCACGAGAGGCGTAGTGCCTAGGTCGATGTAGTTAGGGTGGCGCAGTATCCGTGTAGATACTGCATTACTTACGTAGCCTGTCAGCACTGTGTTTCCCCGGGCCCAGCTGGGAGCTCTGCATGGAGCTGACAACCTGTGCTGTCAGCCCCCCACGCTGCTCCACTTAAGTTGGTGCAAGTGCTCCTGGTGAGGGCGTGCACCACCGGCTGAGGGAGGGTAGTATGGATATGAAAAACCACAGTAATTACTGTGCTGGCTGTACATTGATCTAACATAGGTTGACTTAAATGTATAGTGGATACAAGGCCATAGACTGTAAGCTTTTTGGGGCCAGGATTTTTTTTTGTTCTGTTTGTACAGCACAATGGGATCCTGAGCCATGCTTGAGGCTCCGAGACACTACTGAAAAATAATAAACAACAAGAAGATGAAGAATGCTGTGCATTTCTACGGTGTCCGAGAAGCCTAAAGCACTTGCTGAACTATATTGCAATAAGTTGTGCAAATATTTTCATTTCTTTCTGTCCCACACATTTTCTTTCCCCTCCATGGAAGACCCAAGTCCTGACAAACCTCATCAATACTACTTGGTCTTCTGAGGCGAAGGGCTTTCAACTCCTCTGGTGACATTGGTGGATAGCAGTCCTCCCCCTCAGTCCAGAATGATGGTCTTCAGAATTTAGAAGACAAAAGCAGTCCCCTCTTCCTTCACCGCTGCTGGGAGCAATAGACAGATGTTTCCAGCTGCAACAGGCACACAAAGAACTCTTGAACCCATGTGAATAGCTCATAAAGAAATTCTAGGGTTCAGGCCCCTAGAAAAGTAATAACTTTGTTTTTTGGTTGACTTGAAAAGAGCACACAAAGAGTCTGATCCAATGCCCAATGGAGTCAATTCTTTTACATCAGGCACCAAATGCTGGCCTTCCTTCCGAGAAAACAAGTCAAATTGCTTCTCCTGAGGCAGGCTTGGCCAATCAAGAGACCAGGAGAAATGCTTTGTGACTTCACCTATTCCACTTCTACCAAGTAGTAACCAATCTCCACTGGAAATTCAAAGGGACACTGTCCACATGCTATGCAAATACTCTGTGGAAAGCTGCCTCAGAAGCGTGGTGGACATTCAGACAGCACATGATATTTTATGCCCCCCTTTGATAAAAATTTCACTGATGCCAAAAAAAAAAAAAAAAAGTCAATGAACTTGAAAAACAAAGTATTTTGGAATGTGTTTAGTAATATAGCATGTTATATATTTGCCTCATGATTTGCTCTCATTCATTCTACAGTGAGTAATGGCAATTCAGTAAGTAGCACTCTTCTGCATCCCAGCCTGGTGGGCTTAGCGGGTATCCATCTATTGGTGATGTTATCTTTCCATCTAATCTATCAGTATTCTGATATAGCTTCTATCACAACAGTTGCTGAATAGCTTTCAGAGGAGACCCAAAACTGAGGTTCTGACTACTTGTAGCTATTATAGATGCTATGGCACATTTTCCAAAAATTGGGTTGTAAACCCATGTGTCCTACCCAATTGTCAGTCAGTCATTACATTGTGCCTGGCTAAATTGCCCATTGTAGTTTCAACTGTAAGATATTCATCATTTCCAAGCCTAAACAGTTGTCTAGCAGAACCATATGCTTGTCACACAAGAGGAGGCTGTATTCCAGTTTGTCAAATTTGTAAATCCTTTTGGGATCCTCTGGAATGAAAAGCACTATGTAAATGCAAAATATTATCCCACTGAAATCAACACAGCCACTCATGAAGTAAAATGCTCCTCACCATGTGAATAGGAAGCAGAATCTGACCCTTTAACTATAAACATTTATCAATTAAGATTAGTTTAATTGAGCTCCTGCCTCTTCATGATTTTGGACATGAGACAGGAAGAAAATTTCATTTCAGAGTTTGCTGAAATTTCTAGTATGAGCAAGAAAGGCATATTTTCATGCCACAATGGAAGGTTTACATCCAGCCATGCATTTGTTGAAAGCTTCTCTAGAAGTATTGTGTGTCCAAGCAATCTCATTTGCTTTTCAGTGGTGCACTTAATACACACTTCAACTTCCATCTATAAGATCGACTGAGAAATAATGTCTACTAAATCCTCTTTTTATCAACTAGGCATGGTTGGTATACTGCCCCAATGTCATCAGTCAGGGAGAGAGTTTTGAAAATTTAATAACTGCATTCAGCTGTCAAAATGAGTTCTTACTTGAAAGAAAGGTCAATATGAGGGTCCCCCCACATTTCTAAGATTTCTTCTACTATGGATTTCTGTGAGGTTGAATAACATGTGCCTTTCTAGATGCTAATGCACATAATACAGTGCACTGTAATGGATTGATTATTGGCTATTCCTAAAGTCCTTACCCAGGCAAAACTCCCACTGACTTCAAAGGTCCTGGTCCTCAAAGGTATTGAGTGCCAGCATCAAAAGAAGAGCTGTCTTGGGCTTTTTGGTAGGTAAAAGTCACCAGCTGTTAGTGCTGTTTTCTTTAATGGGATAATGCAGTGATCCTGCTCATTTACTGTATTTTAAAATAACACTGAATGAGAACCAGATTCTGCCAATTTTGCTCCCATTGAATAGTATTTTACTCCACAAATAGCCCCATTGAAAATCAATGGGACAACTGACTCATTGGGACTAAAGGTGGCAGAATCTAGCCAATAAGGAATACAATATTTTGTATATTGGCTTCATCTCAATCAATTTTTGAATGTAAGGTTTTACAGTTTTGCATGTACAAAACTCCAGATGCATGCAAAATTTCTGCTATTGTGTGCCATAATCATTACATGCAGAAATAATCAACTGGCTGTCTGTTTATTTCTACAAGAGTTGAGCAAATAATTGGTGGCTGAAATGACCTGAAACAATTTTTTCCCCCCAGTTTGTTTCATTTTCTTAGGTGTTTGGTTGTTTTATTTTTTAACCGTTTACACTTGTTTATTAAAAAAAAAGTCTAGCTAAATTTCTAAACAAAACATTGTTTCAAAATGAAAAATTGAAATGTTTGAGTTCTGAAAATTTCAGAACAAATGGTATCAACTTTTTTGATTTTTTTTAATTTTATTTTTTATTCAACCAAACCACTTGCTGAATCCAAACCAAATTGGTCACCCTGAAACTGCATTTTGGGGCAAAAAATTTTTTTTACCCAGTTCTGTTGTATGTTTACTGCAACTGTGCATGTAACTGTGCTAGCTACATGCACCGTACTAAACATTTGGCCCTTTAACTCTAAAATATGCCTTCTGTTATTTAATCATTACTGAATATAGTTCACCATGGACATTTACTACCCGACATTTATTCCTAGTTATCAATTCTGTGGCCCCCAATAAACTTAGAATTGGAGTGCTTCACATTCTTTAATGTATTTATCCTCACAGCAACCCGGTGAGGTGCAGAAGTGCTATTAACCTCCCTTTACAAATGGGGAACTAAGAGACAGAGATTCAGACTTGCCCAAGTTTGCACAGGAAGTCAGTGGTAGAAAAAGGAATCAAATCTGAGTATCCTAAATCCCAAATTAGTGCCTTAACCACAACACTCTCCCCAATCCCAAATTTTTGGTATCTGTAACAGAAATACATGCCACAGATAAATAAAGTCCCAAGAAGTCAGGTAAGTCAGGTTCAAAGTTTTTCATCAAGGCAGGAGAGAGGAACTCAAGGAAGACATTTAACAAGAGGACTAAATAAATTATAGGAGAGAAAAATAAAGATAAAAACTAACCCACTTACCGTACTGAGACATTTGTAAGTAGAATCTAGATGTAATGAGGCCAAGACCGCTTTGTTTTATTTTTTTTGATTCCACATACAATTATCCTGAAACATTCCATGTATTTTGTAATCTTAACTTTGATTGTTTGTGGTTTTAAAATAGAACATTTCATTAGTTTTCAGCTGATGACCAACCACAGAACCCTACCGTCTCTGCACTGAGAAAGGTTTATATGCTGATGCTAGCTGAACCCTAACTGAAATTGAAGTGTTCACTCAACATAGCTAGTTATAGACCCATATTGAAAGTGTCAATACGCACAGTAATGCTTATGATGAATAAATTGATTTTCTCACTGTTGTATGTTGGGTGAAAAATGATTTGATTATGTATTTAGCTACTAATGGAAACTCATTAGCAGAATTTCATTTCATGCTTATTTGCACCTGCAATCCATTTTTTCTTGTCCTAAGGACTGTTTCATTTAGTTTGCATGTTATAAATTCTATTTCTTGCATTTAAACAGATATCGGCAGCCAAAAGTCAGTATCTGTGGTCTGAAATAGCTCTGGGCCATATTTCTGAAAACATAATCATTAAAGCATCACATTTCCAGTGATTTGTTGTCATTTACTCCTCCTACACATTTAAAAAAAAAATCAACTTACCTCTTAGTTTATTGTTTAATTTTCTTTGTGTATTTATCTTAGCTGGTGACAGGCTCTGATATCTTGCTCTGTAGTTTCCCACAAGTTCCTTCATGGAACACCACAAGTCTTCTCTTCTATCCTCGTTAGCCAGGCAGGCAGGAGACATAATTTCATCTCAGCCACCAATTTCATCTCAGCCACCATTAGTGGGATAAAACAGCTTCTTTATGGCACAGGCAACCTAGGAAAACAGAAAGTGATGGGACCTGCACAAGTTCCCCCTGGGGTCTAACTCTTACATTTCAGGAGCAAGCTTCCAACCTCCACTCATGCAAGTCACAGGGCACAAAGCTCCTTAGCTCCACTGATTTCGAGAAAGCTATGACAATTTACACCAGCTGAGGATCAGGCCCAGTGAGAATATTTGTATGAATACAGATTCATACAAATTGGAGAGGACCCGTCAACTTCCAGCAGAGGAAGAAATTAGAAGGAGAAGGTGGGGCTGGATAGGACACACACTACACAAGCAGCCAACCAACATCACTAGACAGGCATTGCGGTGGAACCCCCAAGGCAAGCGGAAAAGAGGCCGTCCAAGAAACACCTGGCGACGTGACCTTCAGGCTGATAGCATAAAAATGGGCTATACCTAGAATCAGTTAGAGCAAATGGCCCAGGATAAAGGACTCTGGAGATCTGTGGTTGGCGGCCCATACCCCGATTGGGGTGACGGGCATGAGTGAGTGACAGACAGCAAGGGTTATATCACTGTCATTACTATAATAATTAGCCTAGTAAATAACCCCTGTTGCTCAATGAAACACAGCTAAAACATATGTCTGATGGTCAGTTGTTTTCTTTGCAGGGATATATTATTTGTTCGTCAATAATTCTAATACAAACATCATTTAGTTGCAATGCCATCTGCTTCTATTTTTATAACAGTTGTTGTGTGTATGTATTTTACAGTCCAGAGGAATGAATTATTGGCCTTAAGAGTATTAAAAAAAGAAAAACACCTAATGGTCTCAGTTCTACATCTATTGAAGTTAATGCCATTCACGTCAATGAAAACAGGATCTGGCCTAATACTTGGACTAAGACCAAAGCAAATCACCCACTTGTGTCTTGGTTCCAGTTCAAAGAATAAGTGGCTGCAGCAGCTTCAACCTCAGGGGGTGACACAATCGAGATGGGAGTGTTGTGAGGCAGCACATTTGGATTTTGGACCCTGTAGCAGGCTCCAGCAATAGACAAAAAGCCATAATTCTGAAACCGTTCTGCAGAGTATGAACAGCACAATGGACAGCTGCATCTATGGAACAGCCATTTAATGGCATGCTTATTTTGGAAAGATGATGCCTAAGACATCTTAAAGTTTATTTATCATGGTATGGAAACAGGGCCGGCTCCAGGCACCAAGCACCCAAGCTGGTGCTTGGGGCGGCACCTGGAGGGGGGCGGCGCGGCGCTCTGGCTGCCGGGGGGAGAGCCGAGCCGAGCCCCAGCCGGGGCTCGC
>NW_020664440.1:13082492-13158882 GCF_002925995.2 Terrapene triunguis
GGGGGGTGGCCGGAGGCTTTTTTGCCTGGGGCGGCAAAAAAGCCAGAGCCGGCCCTGTATGGAAAGGAGGGGATGAAAACACCTGTGTAGGACCCTGACTCTCATTTCTAAGAACTCACTGGAATCTAGGAAGACAGGAACTGCCAAACTGGATTAGAGTGGTGGTCCAAGTAGTCCCTTCTCCATCTGTGGACAATACCAGATGCTTCAGAGGACGGTGCAAGAAACTTTTGAAATGGACAGTTCTGGAATAATGTGTTCTTAAGGGAAATGTCTTCCTGACCCCTTCGTTTAGTGGTTGGGAGAGACTTTCTTTAATTCATGACTTTCTGAGAGAAGATAATCAGTGTAAAAGCATATTTAACTTTTTTAATGTATACACCAGAGTAGTGGATTTTGATTTCTTTGTTGTGCTTTCATCTTAGTATTGTAATAACATTTCTGTAGACTTGCACTGATGTTTAACATGGGCTAGACTAGTATTGAGCCCACTCCTGTTTCCACTGAGGTTAGTGACACTGAGCTTAGTGACAAACTCCTGTTGACTTCAGGAGGGAGAGAATTGGGCCTATTGTCATGCTATTGTAGCATCGTTTCCCCATGACATACTAGTCATAATATCTTTAACCACATTTTGTTTTCTATTTTAAATATTTTTTAACCTATTAATTAAAAAACCCAGCACCTTATTTACAGAAAATATAACACCAAGCAAAGCAAAATGCCAAGGCATTTTAATGGCAACCTCACTGTTACCAAATTGCAGCTCAAAGGGAGGCACCATGTAGATATCTACCAGAGGGGCACATTCAGTCTCAGCACTGGCTGAGTAGGTGGACTAGATGCTGGAATAGGGGGCAGAAGCCCTTCTTTGCAGATAGTCCTGCTGTACAGGGGCCTTCTTTCTGCAGCTGGTGTGAAAGATGATGGATTTGGTCCTTAACTTCTGGTTTTTTTCTTCAGGAGAAGAACCAAACTGACACAGGAAGGGTCCCTGCTGCATTATGAGATCACATCGTATTAGTTACAAGTATGATACCGTGTGCATAGCCAAGAGCAATGGCTTTCTCATAATGTCTGAACTAATGTTTCCTGCCAGCACAGCTCCTTGTAGCTCATCTTTTTGATGTGTCTATACCAAAGGGCTCTAAGGCAGATACAGCAGCAGGACGTCTGGTTCTAGGTGAAGTGAACAGTATGCAGTTTATTTTGCAGAGTGCTGCTGGCTCTAGCCACATCTCATCTTTAGTAGCATTACACAGTAAAGTCTAGAGATAGCAATGTTTTCCTTCCTATGCTTTCACTTCCCTCTTGTCTTGCATCTGGGAAATGGAAAACTAGGCCCAAAGAACTACAAGGAAAATTTCTGGGCGCATCCAACACTCTTCCAAGCATTTATAGCTTAAGCACAGATTCCGATTGATCTATGTGTCTGAGTCCTGGCTGGTAAGGGACCCTGGGCCCAACTTAGATCCAGTGATTCATTGGTGGGGGGCCCGTAGCTCATAAAAAGTGGAGGTAGGAGGCACAGAGTTTAGACATTCTGGTAGGGACAGTGGATGACCTCAGCTGAACTCTCATGCCTTTTGTGTTTGATTTTAGTTGTTGGATTTATTTATTTATTTGCCAGATTATGAAGCAGTGGGCCAGAATCTGATCTCATTTGGACCCATGTAAATCAAGGGAGTTCCTCTGAATTTACTCCGATATAGCAGAGATCTGAATCAGTGACTTGCTGGTGGATTAATAATATCTTTGCTCTACAAATACCTTTCCTATCAACAGGCTGATTCCACTCCCAGTGAAGGCAGAAGCAGATCGTGAATGTGTTTGTTAAATGTTCATGATCAATAAAATGAATTTTTCATTTAAATAGAGGATGTTGGGTGTACTGGTACTGCCTCCAGGCCAGAAAAGATTCAAGTGAAACCAGATATTGAAATATACAATTGTGTGATTTTTGCTGTCTCTTAAATCAGATATAGCAGCATGCAATTGCAGTTCTTGTGAATACTGCGGATTAAATTTCCTTGCTGTAATGACCACTAGGAATTAGTGAAATGTTAATCTTCCTTCCACCTGCTGTGTGTGTGATTATACACAAGTCTAATCAACCTGGTTCTTAAAGAAAGCAATTTCTGTTTTTAGATTATATTTCTTTGTTGCCTGCTTTAGTTCTTTTTTTGGACTGTAAAACTCCTTACCCTACATTTTAAAGCAGAAATAATAATTCAATTAAAATGTGTAAAGGGAAGCGATGGAGGCTGATAGTAATTGCTTTACAGCAGATACCATAATTGATGCTCTGAGGATTTATTTCAAAGCACAGAAGTCAAATTAGAAAGCTAGCTTTATCTGGATTTGAGTTGCTTTGATGAAGTCACTATGTCTTTGTGTGTCTTGGTTTTTAGCTAAACTGTTTTTAATGAGAATGCTAATAATTACGTTAACACTAAATCATTTTATGGACACAAGAGGATGAAATGCAAATTCTGCCTTTCACTTAAAGATGTACCACAAATGCATCCACCCTTTTGCTATAAACTATTTGCAAAGAGCCCTAAAACACGTTACTAGGGAAAAGAGAATTTATCCGTTGTGATAATAGGGGATAACACACATTACCAAATTCAAAGACAGCCATTTAATATATTAAAGGCAAACTAAGAGGGGCTAAAAAGACTCTGTTTAAATGGTATTTTTCCTGCTGGATGTCTTAATAAGTGTATGGAATTTCCACATGAAACTGAAGGTGAATTGAAGGTTGCAGGCACATAATAGTTATTTGAGTGTGTGTTAGTTTGCAAGGATAGTAGAGTTCCTTTTAAAAATGTATGTTAGAAACCTAGGAAATTCAGAGTTAAGGTCGCAAGAAAGCCAAACCTTTGAAAGTATGGGAAGTCACATTGCCCCCGCCCCCAATAGCAATGCCCTGAAACCACTGGAAAGTCACACTACCTTATCTATCCATAAGGAACGGTTTTATTTTATTAGTGACCACAAAAACTAGAATGTCCTAATCTTAATTACACTGTGGTTGACTTGCCTTATGACCTGTTTTATGGTTATATACAGTACACATTCAAGAATTTTACAACCCTCTGATTAAACAATATATTATCAGATCGTCTGATTCTGTGTGGCTGCCAATTATTATAGTGTCATGAGACACAGAGCTAATGTTACTCTATATACAAATCTAATAAGCTCAGAGATGTAAGAAGCAAATTATAAAACTAATGTTCTGTGGTGCACATTTTCAATACTCTGCATGCAAAGAAGAACAGATGGTATGCTGGGATCTGCAAGGGGCAGAGTTAAGGTAGTTGAGCTACCTGAAGTGCGAATTTCCTTGCTTTCAATAGTCTGGTTTTTTAAAGCTTTAGCCTGAAGTCTGAATTTCCTATATTCCTATTTTTTTTTTAGTTTTTAAGTCTGTTAGTTTTTAAAAGTACACTCTGAGTTCTCGAATATATTTCTGCAACTTTATTTCACTTTAAAATAAAACACAACTTTGTATGGGGATTTCCTTATTTTCTTTTAAATTGTCCTAAACTGAACTGGAACTTGAAGGAGGCGGGGAGGAGGAGGGGGATTCCTGATGAATGTGGGAGAGGTACCTCACTAACGAACACCTCCTAAGATCCTTAGAAGGACAGCCTGTTTTCTGTGGACACCAGCTGTGCACACGAATAGAGTTCTGTGTGGGTAAATCCAGCAATCCAATTGGCAATCCTTTCTGGCCCACAGCCCTCCCCGCTTCTCCTCTTTCGGCTTTAGCAGCTGTGACAAAGTTCCTCCTCTATCTTGGTGGGTCCTGCGCTTATTGGAGGATTTTCTTGCCTCAGAGATTCACCATGTGGGTTGGGGAACAGCCCAGAGACCTTCCCCTCTGGAAGAACCCACAGTCCAGGTCAATTGGGAGGTTTGGGGGGAACCCGGGCCCACCCTCTACTCCGGGTTCCAGCCCAGGGCCCTGTGGACTGCAGTTGTCTATAGTGTCTCCTGTAACAGCTGCATGACAGCTACAACTCCCTGGGCTACTTTCCCATGGCCTCCTCCAAACACCTTCCTTATTCTCACCACAGGACCTTCCTCCTGATGTCTGATAACGCTTGTGCTCCTCAGTCCTCCAGCAGCACACCCTCTCCCTCTCAGCTCCTTGAACCTCTTGCTCCCAGCTCCTCACACTCGTATCCCAAACTGAAGTGAGCTCCTTTTTAAAACCCAGGTGCCCTGATTAGCCTGCCTTAATTGATTCTAGCAGCTTCTTCTTAATTGGCTCCAGGTGTCCTAATTAGCCTGCCTGCCTTAGCTGGTTCTAGCAGGTTCCTGATTCCTCTAGTGCAGCCCCTGCTCTGGTCACTCAGGGAACAGAAAACTACTCATCCAGTGACCAATATATTTGCCCTCTACCAGACTCCTGTACCCCACTGGTCTGGGTCTGTCACACAGCATAGCAGACCAAATCCAGAGCCTTTGGAGGGTCTCAGAGGCCTCCCAGATCACTATCCCCTAAGCTCCAGCCCTATCCCCATTTGGGCTCTAAATCTCAGCTAGGGCATCCAGGAAATGAGGTTTTGTCTCTTTTCTTTCTATTTTCTGTTGGAAAATTAAATGTGTGTTGATACTTATGGCATCATAATTTGTAAAGCCCTCGTTCAAGTCACATCAAATCTTTTAGACAAATTCTACCTACACCCCAGAAGTAATATATCACTTTTGAGACCATTGATTTCAGAAGGGGATGCTGCCGTTGGACTTATAATGAAAAGTCAGCTGTAACCTTAACTCTGGAGTGGCTACCACTGCTCCCTATCACTGCATTCTTTAAATGAAGAATCCATTAGCAAAGCAGAACATTTTTCATTTTTGTTCATTAAACTTTTTAATCAGATAAACATTCTTGTCTCTATGCCGCTTGAGGTTCCATGGGAATATCTTTTGAAGAGGAATCACAAATCTGTCAAAGGAATCACAGAGCTTGTGGATTTAACCAATATTCTGGATTTAAGCAGCTTCAGCAGAGCAACTCATTTAAGTAGTCTTAATAGCATGGGGCCAACTTTGGGCAGGAGAAAGTGCAGGACTGGCCTTACGAGTGGGCGACATGGGTGACGATTCAGGGTGTCGTGGTCAGGGGGAACTATAATCAAGAGGCAAGGAGTGGGGTGGGCTTGGGATGAGAGGCTGCAGAAATGAGCAGCAGCGGGGGACCGGGGTGCCAAAATGCAAGTTTGCCCAAGGTGCCATTTTCCCTAAGGCTGGCCCTGAGGAAGTGGTATCACCACTACCCATAGGAGCAAACATTCATGCTGCAAAAGCTGCAGTAATGTGTGTTCGGATTTTGGCCAACACCAGTCCCAAACCCTGCTCTCCCTCTTGATAGTTCCTCCTTTCTTCCCTCCAACACATCAGGGCAGATTACTTTTGCCAGACGCCTGAATAAATTCTCTATGAGGCTGTGCACAAGAGTTACTGGCGGGTCAGGGGCCATATCAGCAAACATATGGATTACCTGTTTGTTTCCTTATACCATACCCACTCCATTTGCTTAACTCCCATTGTTTTAAATTGGAGCTCCATGCTCATTAAATGACAGATGATCTTCAGTTGCATTTATAAGCTTTGTAGATGAAGTGCCATAAACTATGCTTGAGCCACACTCAAAACTCCTGCTGAGGTCAATAGGAGTTTAGCACAGAGGTAAAGAGATCTGATGCTGCCATCCTTACTCAGGCAAAACTCCCATGGAAGGATGGTGAGACTGGGCTCCCAAGACTGAAATGGAAATAGTGCTCCTTCTCAGACAGGTCCCAGGGATGAAATACCTGCCCCATTGAAGTCAATGGAAAAACACTTCCACTGACTTCAGTTGGGCCAGGATTTCATTCTGCCAGTAGTTTAATTTTCTTGCTTATTCCCTTCACAGTTTTTGAAAAGTGCAAGGCCTTGTCAGAATTCTCTCATTTCCTCTGGTTGGCGTGGGCAATAAGAAACTTGGTGGCACAGCTGCAAGCTATTACTCATGCCTGTCACATTGACAGCATGACGGCTTCCCCTAACTTCAGAGAGAGAGAGAGAGAGAGAGAGAGAGAGAGAGAGAGGCTGATGACAATCGCGGCACAATCATCCAATTAATTTGTACATTTCATTTTTCAATCTCCTTCTGCTTATTGGCAAAATAAACACAAAAGAGCATTAATGACGCTTCTCCTAATGATACACAATCTCCGTTTTTCCCTTTAAGGCAATCTATTATTCACTATATAAAGGAGATTTAAAAGGACTGTATTTGTCTAAATTCACACATCAGTGCTAAAAATAGCTTTTTAAGGTAATGATTCCTGATCAACCTCTAATAAAAGGGCACGTATAGAATCTAAGGGGAACTTTCTCCTTGCATTTGAAACAAATGGGAGTCATTCGAGGACAATATAAGCTATAGGTAGGATTCATAACATTCAACAAACATTGTGGGCAGAGGCCAAGCTGAGCTCAGTGCAGAAAGGTGAGGGGACAGATTAGATGTGTGCCACCTGAATTCTGGAGGCACACGGGGAATGGAGCAGTCCCCAAAGTAAGTTAGGGTTGCTCTAACTTTTTGCTGTGTTGCAACGGCTCCCTGAGACTGCAAGTGTGTCCCAGTTGGAGGACTGTTTGTGGTTACTGTATATCCACAGAGGTACAGCCACATCATAGGACCTGAATTCTGTGCTGCTTTACGCCCTATTTAACCCCATTGATCTCACAGTAGGCAGCACTGAATTTGGCTTACTGGGCTGTATTGCCGTTGATGTGATTTCAAAGTGTGTCAATTCAGCCCTGCAGGAATAGCATAGACATTGCAGGTCAGGCTTGAGAGGCGTGCAGAGGAGTTTGCAATGCCTCTGTCTCCCTCTGTAGCCTGTTTATATAAGCCCCAAAATTAAAAGCAACCTTTGAATGTTAAAATGCAGTGAAATATCCTCACTTTCAATCTCAGCCTGCAACTGTCACATTGGCAGCATTCTCACCAACATTTCTGTAGATGGGCCCAAAGTACGGGCACATTGTGTGACCAGTAAATCAGAATTGTTTCTTGAGCTACAAATAACTGGCTGCTGAAGACAGCTGTATTAAATATGAGGCTATCTAATCCCCCAAAGCAAATTTCTGGGATTCATTGCAGGCGTCTGTTTGTCTATCTGTAACTGTGTCCCAGAATACTTCGATTCTTAGACAGGACCACAAAAAACGCAGCTCTGCAGCCTTTCCTCATTTAACAGAAAATTCTTTGCTTTGAAGACCTCCTACATCTGCCATCCTTTAATGAGCTAATGTAAAACCTTTAACTGAGTTTCCCTAATTGGATTTCAAGCTTCTTCCAAGTTGCTCCCATATATTCCATCTTCTAAAATAACCTCCACATGTTCTCCCATTCCAATAGTCCTTTAAATTTAGAAAATGCTGATGTGGGCTAAATTCTGCTTTCAAAAACTTGTGTGTCAATCCTGCAGACTTCAGTGGTCTTTGGGCACAAGTATCTGAGGACAGAATTTGGCTCTTAATCTTATAGTAATCCTATGTGGGATTTATAAAAACACAGTGTTACAAGAATACTTTATTTCTGTATTTATGCAAATAGTTAATAGATGAAGTGGCAGTAGATGGAGCTCAAGAATATGTAACATTGTTCATGGATTTGATAGGTGCAATAAAACTTGGTGTTGTGAACTGCAAAAACTTTCTTCTGTGTAACTCTCTGCACAGAACTCATAACGGTCTTGTATCTTCTCAAGTTTGTCCCTTGAAATGTACAATGACAACACAGCTCAGTGCAAGCACAGAATCTGTGCATTTTCAAGAACTTTTTCTCTCTCCTTTCCCTGAAGACTATCAGCTATGCAAGCTGTAGTTCCTTAATAACAATTGAAATCACTCCTTAATTTCCCAGGGCTTTGGAGCTGTGCTCTGGCTCCGCTCCAGCTCCAGGCAAAAATCTGCAGCTCCATTGCTCCGGAGCTGCTCCGCGCTCTAGCTCCAGGCTCCGCTCCAAAGCCCTGAATTTCCCAGCTGCTTTACCCATTATCTATAACATTTTAGACAATGAAACAATAATATAGTACAAAAAACAATTTGTAATGATGTCCTTAGGTAATAAATGCACTAAAAGAGTTACAAATGTAATGGGAAAGGGGGAAGCATGAATATGATTCAAGACCCCCTAGCCTATAATTCTGAAAGCTTTAGCTTTGCCAGTTGGACAATATCTTTTATTTGCCCTTTAGGTGTAAAATATCTTCTTCCCCCACATAATTTCTATGAAACACCTGTATATCTGTGGGCACAGAAACTGCTCTAATTATGATGATTTATTATTTGTATTGCAGACACACTTAGAGGATGAAATCAGGATTCCAAAACTCAACGGGAGTTTTGCCTGAGTAAGAATTAAGAAAAGACTCCAAGATATGGCCCACTGGGGAGATAAGGGTGTGGACATCCTTAGCAATACTGCATCACTGTTATATAAGAGAACATAACTATATGCACTTTAAGGTTCTCAGCCTTACCTTAGAGTCCACAGGACCTTCAGGGAAGAGGCCATGCCCCCTTCTCTGCAGGCTGGGTGTGTTGTGTCTTCTGCTCTTAGTCTTTACACAAACACAAGAAAGTGAAGAAGCCACATGGTCAGAGCTGGTTGGCAGATAATTATATTTGCTAACTGCACACAAACATGCAAGGCCAAGCTATACACATACTGCTGCTCTGATCAGTTCCTGGCATCTGCTAAAAGAGAAGAAGTTGGGTGCCATTAGAGGGCTCAAAACTATTTATACACAATGGGATGCGTTTCACTGCAGTGAAAATCTTCAGAGAACTACACATACTCGCTGGGTTCTCTGCATTGTCCCTTCTACTAGTACAAGTGCACTAGTCATCAGTTTGTCAATACATTATTCATAGTGATGGATTAGAAGTGAGACATAGATGTGGATTTAGATAATCTCAGTTCTTTGTGTGAGATTAAATTTCACATGGAGGTGCCACAATGCCTTACAAATATATGGATATAGATGAAAAGAAAAAATAAATTATCATTCTGTTGAGAATTTATCATGTCACCTCTTCCATTGCCCCCACCCCACTTCTAAGTAACTGAGAAAGCAGTTGTTGACATATCAGTATGTTCAGAAAATGTCAGGCCCTAATTGTCATTCATGTGCTGAATCAATAATGGAGCTTTGTCATACCAGTACAATAGATTGACTTCTTGTGCTATAATCACATTGTCATTTCTATTTTATGCAACTTAGTTCACAGTTGTTAAAATAGACTCAGTGTTGTACCTCATATTAAAATCAGTCAGGATGATGTTAAAACTGACCTCCCATTGGAGTGTCAGCAATATTTTCAAATTTAAAATTTGCACTGTTGAAGCAATAATAAAATATACTGCAGATATTATCACCAAGGACAAATGTATTAAGATATTTAAAGTGGCATAGCTAGCTAACACCACAAACTTTGTATTGATTAGAGATGGCTGAAAAAAGGGGCACTTTTTTGTGCAAATTCCAGATTTTACAAATTCAAGATTTAATTTTTCTTTTAACAAAATTTGAAAAAGTGGCTCTTTTTCTGAAATTTCAAAATTTGAAATTTTCCAAAAGAGCTCTACATTCGACATCAGACAGTCTGGCTCAAGTACTTTAGTTCTTTCTGAACCTTGGTACATCGTATTTATCTCAGTCTTACTTACTCTGTATGAGCTTATGTGAACAAAATAAAAGTGCTTGAAGGAAAACATGTGAGTAGCCACAAGACTGGCATTTGGATATGGCAAGCACAGATTGGTGATGAAAGAGAGCCCAGTCCAATTCCCACTGAAGTTAATAAGAATCTTTCAACGGGCTTCAGTTGGAGTTAGATGGGGAACTAAATACCATCTCATGGCTTTTTAGCAGCCCCCTAGCTAGCCTGAAAGTAGTAGGGTGATTGTTTGCGTACAGTGAAGAGATGAGGGGGAAAAAATTAGGGCTGTCAATTAATCGCAGTTAACGCACATGATTAACTCAAAAAAATTAAAATGAATCGCGATTGAAAAAATTAATCACAATTAATCTCAGTTTTAATTGCACGGTTCAACTATAGAATACCAACAGAAATTTATTAAATATTTTTGGATGTTTTCTACATTTTCTAATATATTGATTTAAATTACAACACTGAATACAAAGTGTACAGTGCTCACTTTATATTATTATTTGTATTACAAATATTTGCACTGTAAAAATGATAAAATAAATTGTATTTTTCAATTCACCTCATACAAGTACAATAATGGAATCTCTTTATCGTGAAAGTGCAACTTGCAAATGTTTTGTTATATAACTACACTCAAAAACAAAATAATGTAAAATTTTAGAGCCTACAAGTCCCACTTCTTATTCAGCGAATCACTAAGACAAACAAGTTTGTTTACATTTGTGGGAGATAATGCTGCCCGCTTCTTAGTTACAATGTCACCTGAAAGTTTGAACAGACATTCGAATGGCACTTTTGTAACCAGCATTGCAAGGTATTTACGTGCTAGATATGCTAAACATTCGTATGCCCATTCATGCTTCGGCCACCATTCCGGAGGATATGCTTCTATGGAGATGATGCTCATTAAAAAAAAATGAGTTAATTAAATTTTGACTGAACTCCTTGGTAGAGATATGTCTCCTGCTCTGTTTTACCCGCATTCTGCCACATATTTCATATTATAGCAGTCTCGGATGATGACCCAGCACATATTCATTTTAAGAACACTTTCACTGCAGATTTCAGAAGAAGCAAAGAAGGTACCAATGTGAGATTTCTAAAGATAGCTACAGCACTCAACCCAAGAATCTGAAGTGCCTTCCAAAATCTGAGAGGGACGGGGTGTGGAGCATGCTTTCAGAAGTCTTTAAAGAGCAACACTCTGATGCAGAAACTATGGAACCCAAACCACTAAAAAAGAAAATCAACCTTCTGCTGGTGGCATCTGACTCAGATGATGAAAATGAACATGCGTTGGTCCACACTGCTTTGGATCGCTATCAAGCATAACCCGCCATCAGCATGGACATATGTTCTCTGGAATGGTGGTTGAAGATGAAGGGACATATGAATCTTTAGCGCATCTGGCAGGTAAATATCTTGCGATGCTAGCTACAACAGTGCCATGTGAACGTCTGTTCTCACTGTCAAGTGACATTGTAAACAAGAAGCGGGCAGCATTATCTTCTGCAAATGTAAACAAACTTGTTTGTCTGAGTGACTGGCTGAACAAGAAGTAGGACTGAATGGATTTGTAGGCTCTAAAGTTGTACATTGTTTTATTTTTAATGAAGTTATTATATATATATATATATATATAATACTGACAGATCCTGGTTGTCATCGGGCAGAATTGAACCTGGACCTCAGTGCATGAGCCTCTACTGCATGAGCTAAAAGCCAATTAGCTGTTAGCTAAGGCTGTAGAGCAGACTCATAATCTCTCTCTCTCCCTAAGTGGTCTCAGTGCCACTAGATGGGACAGAACACCACACCCAGAAGGTGTGTGGGTTACATACATAATTATACATTTGTATGTTCAACTTTCATGATAAAGTGATTGCATTACTGTACTCGTATGAGGTGAATTGAAAAATACTATTTCTTTTGATTTTTACAGCACAAATATTGTAATAAAAATAAATATAAAGTGAGCACTGTACACTTTGTGTTCGGTGTTGTAATTGAGATCAATGTATTTTAAAATGTAGAAAACATCCAAAAATAAATGGTATTCTATTATTGTTTAACAGTGCGATTAATTGCACGATTAACTGCGATAAATTTTTTTAATTGCTTGACAGCCCTAAAAAAAAAAAAATGAAGAATGGGGAGATCTGTGCAGATCCTCCCCAGCACATTTTGAAACAGCATTTTAGACAAAGATTCCATGAGAAAAGCAAATTAACAACCTCCCAGGCCTACCTGCTATTTGTTTAGAATCCTAAAGTAAAAGTAGTCAGTGGTAAAGTATGTTCTATTAAATCACCAGCTAGTAAGCATTTATACCCTTGAGCCCCAAATGATCCCATGTTTTTCCCATCAGACACCCAAAGTATATTAAAACATCGTAAAAACAAAGTGTTGGCATTTTGTGTGTGTGTGTGTGTTTTAAAATAAAGCAGGTTACTCTCTTCTCGATATGTAAAGTTGGACAACTACCTACTCCTGGCTTTCTCTCCTTACCTCTTCCACGTGCAAGGTGGTCCGCCAAGTGCCCTCTTTTGTGGCAATAGGCCTACTGTGTGGTGACCTGCTGGTTGAGCCTGTAGAGAATGAGTTAATGGTTTCAGCCACAGTACACAGATGTCTATGTTACAAGTAGCCCATCTTGACCTCTCAGTCGAAAGGCCAAGGAAGGAATGGCCTCCAAGAGCAGACATATAGCATATAGCTCATTTCCCAAGCTTTTTGTAAATCATTTGTATTTGTTGGAAGTTTATTATACACCTTCAGAACGTTTCAGTTGTCTTTGGAACTGAACAGCTTTGTCCATGTATACACTCTATAGTCTAGGTGTATAGGAAATAGTCTGGCAATGTTATCTACTTATCAGTGGCAGCTATATTATTATTAAATTGAATTGCAGGAGTGCCTAGAGATCAGGACCCCATTGTGCTAAGCATTCTACAAACACTTAACAGAAAGATGGTCTCTGCCCAATAGAGTTTATGACCTATAAAGTTTTTATGGGTGCCAACGTCTTGAGATCTTGGTTAAGAATAGTAGTATCTCAATCCTCCTCCCACTGAAACTTAATGGCAAAACCCTCATTCATTTTGATGAGACCAGGAAAAGAAGACAGGCATATGTTTTTATTGAATGCCCTCATACACTGAATACTAATACTATATACTAATGCTAATACTAGACAGATATAGCCTCCTCATTCACTGGGTTGCACTACACTAAACTGCTGAGGGGGTATCGACTACCCACAGCAGCACAGTCTGCCCTGGCACTGCAACCCTAATCCCCCCCCCCCCCGCCACAGCCTGCCCTGCACTCACCCCACAACGGCAGCTCCTGTTCCATGGGGTTGGGCCCAGCTGCCCATTCTAGGAATTGTGACCTGACACATGGGGTCACAATGCCACTCACTCAAATTTGGCCCAGCCACCCCACCATCACAGAATTAAAGAAATGTAGGGCTGGATGGGACCTTGAGAAGGTATCAAGTGCAGCCCCCTGCACTGAGGCAGGACCAAGTAAACCTTGACCACCCCTGTCAGACCTGAGATAGGGGCCCTGTTCAAGTGGTCCCAGTGCCCACTGGTTAATCCAGCCTGATTTCTGTGTGTGCAGTTGCACCCATGGATCCTGGCTAAAGCTGCCTACATATTTATGATTTTTAAACAGATGTCTTCAGTTTATTAGGATGTGGGTACTCAGAGACAAGTGTAGAAGGTTAGCTAGCTGCAACAAAAGCCACATGACATTTCTTAGAGGGAAAACCGAGTTTAGGAATTATTCATAGCCTTACACACACTCCCGTGAACAGCCAAGCTGACTTGGCAGACTGAAGCTAATTGGGTTTACGGTAGAATGAAGCTCTGATTGAAGTGCCTAGTTTTTTTAAAAATGAGTTTATATATATATATATATATATATACACACACACACACAAAATATTACTCATAAGCATGTACAACAACCACCCCATAGATTACAAAAGCACAAGTGTAGGGTTTTTCTAGTGATTTTACAAACCAGAGCCCCACAACTATTTTGACTGAATAATTTCTAAATGTTTGATGTAGTGCATTGTGATCCATAATTTAGCTGTTTTGAAAGGCTGCGTGTGGCTGACATTTCAGTTTGCTTTTGTAATTCATGAAGCCCCCGCAGTTCCCAGCTGGTGGGACCCTACTCAGGCAAGGGTGGCCAGAGTCTCGAGAGTTAATGCACAAGTTACAAAAACCTGGAGAATGGAAATTAACATTGCCCCAGGTTTACAAACTAAATTATTCAAATTCTACCCTGGTGATTTATGAAAATAAAAGAGACTTATTTAGCAAGCCCAGCAAGCAGTAGGTGTTTCCATTTTTCCACATTAACAGCAACAAGAAAAGGGCATGGGATTCTTCTTCGTCTGGGCTATTTTTCCACTTTCCAGTTATAGTTTAAAGAAGAAGTGTTCCAATGTGTTATGGGGCTGTGCGTTGTACAGCAAATTTGCTACTCGGGAGGACATACAAACATTTTCTTCAGTGTTTACCCCCCACTGGTTTGGATGTCCATCCCATCAAGTGGCGTTTCACTTATGGCAAAGACCTAGAGAAGCAGAAACGTTTAATAGGGTTCTATGGAAATGACTTTAAAAACCTATGCCTTTTAATAGAAGATGGGATCTGTGCTATAGTCCTGTTCAGCACTTAATCACATGCTCAAAAGTCAAGCATATGCTTAAGTGATTTTCTGAATCAATGCCTATAGGTTTTTTAACCCAGTCTCTAGGATTCTCTGCAAGGCTGTAATTCTCTGTTAAATTCTGTGGAAAGATCCAAAACATCTATGCAACAGTTATTTTCTATAAGGAAATGTAGAGGGGGGGGAGAAAAACATGACAAAAGGGAATGGGAACTTGACAGAGGACAGGAATGGGAAGAGGGGAGAAGGGATATGGAGAGGATGAGTGGGAGATGGAAAATATATGGGTGAGAGAGGAATGGGAATGGGTAAAAGGAAAAGAACAGAAAAGGGAAATAACAAGTGCAAATGGATCCCATAAGAACGGCCATAGTGGGTCAGACCAAAGGTCCATCTAGCCCAGTATCATGTCTACTGACAGTGGCCAATGCCAGGTGCCCCAGAGGGAATGAACAGTACAGGTAATCATCAAGAGATCCATCTCCTCTCGCCCATTCCCAGCTTCTGGCAAACAGAGGTGAGGGACACCATCCCTGCTCATCCTGGCTAATAGGCATTGATAACTATCCCAGACAGGAGGAAAGCAAGAGTATAGGGGACAGGGCACAACAAAGCAATCAGGGATGGGAAATAGGATAGGTTGTGATCTACGACAAAAATGTCATGGCCTCATATTTTATAGCATTCCTATAGGAAACAGATTTTTAAAAATAAAACAATGGTGATGAATTGACTTTGAAGCCATGTCAGGGAACCATCCAGGAATTGTTCTGCCATGGCAGGAGTTGCAATTGAAATACAGCCACTTTGAGGGTGTAAAGTGGCAGCTGGTGACAGCAAAAACAGGCTTGGAGAATCAAAGAGAGGGAAACACTGAAGTGGCGTCCCCAATGGCAGGAGCAGCCTTCGGTTATGTAGAGACATGCTGCACTTGGATTTCCCTATTGGGTTCCTTTCCTTATTTGTCTGGTGAGTTTAAAAAAATCTTCCCCTATTAAAAATCCAATCATCTACCCTTCTGCCAATTTTATCAATCAGTAAACACTTAGCTAGTCTGCTGCATGTGATCATCCTGGAAAGACACAAAAATTCATCTTCCTAATTGATTCTCATATGGTTCATTGTAGGAAAATGCCTAATTCAGAGAGAAGATGACATTTTTTGAAAGTAAACCTTATGACACTCACTGCTAAACAAACCCTAGTGATGCAAAGGAGAGAGATAGGTATGAGGTACACATCACAAGAGATGGACAAGCACACACAGGAGGAGAACTTTGAATGGAAACTGGTGCCTATGAGCATCTTGAATTAGAAAAAGTTTAGACTTTAATAC
Organism: Terrapene triunguis; assembly: GCF_002925995.2. NCBI lineage: Eukaryota > Metazoa > Chordata > Testudines > Emydidae > Terrapene > Terrapene triunguis. The sequence goes on from NW_020664440.1 coordinate 13,098,270, forward strand.
GACACATTTCATGTGTCATAAGTTTGCTGCCTGACAGCAGGATTCCCCGATAGAGGTCGAAGAAAGATCCTTGCAATACTCCCCACAATGCAGTGTCATATCAAAAAATCTGCTAGACAGTGATTGCAGATCAGAGATGCTCAGAACTATTAAAGCTAACAATTTGCCACTGTCCAGATGCAAATCAGGATAACTCACTGCACATGCATTAATGAATGAATGAATTCATTAATGAATTCTTTGTAATTACATACAAAACAGCATATGAAAAGACTCTTTCACAATTACATAAAGTATTCTGCCTAACAACAATTATAAAAAGTCCCCAGCAGCCCTACATCAGCTAGCTAATACCCAAAACACTCTCAAAAAACTCTGCGTCATCAAGTGAACTAATGAACTAACATCGTAACTTCGGGGACATCACTACTGAAGAAATCCTAGAAACCAGTTGCAATGCTGCCCAAATTCCCACTGCCACAAAATGACAGACTAGGAGTCAGAGCCAGGGGTAGAAGATTAAGGCCCTGATCCACTTAAGCACGTGCTTAACTTTAAGCCTGTGAGGGGTCCCATGGAAGTTAATATGCTGGACCAGGCCATAACCGAACTCCCCCAAATGGCTGAAAAATGACTGCTTTTGGTTCAGTTCAAGGGATGGGAAAAGGTGTGTCTGGTTTTTACTCAAATTGTTTGCCTTTCCGTAAATAATTTACCATAATCTTTGCATTTACTAAGTCCTGCTTTGACAAATACATAGTCCTTTTATGCCTGTTTTGTATAACACTGCACACACTAATTACCCTCAATATGTGATAAAATAAATAATAATACGAAGAAGAAGAAGAAAGGAGCTATTTCCTTTCCTATTGAATTTAACAGACAGTGAAATCCTTTCTATAGAATTTTTAAACTGACCTATGTAATCACATAGGATGGGGTTAAAAATTCTATAGAAAGGGTCTAAATTCAGTGGACCAACTTTTCTAGTGGTGTAAATTAACACAGCTCCATTGATTTCACGGGAGCTGTGTCACTTTACATCAGCGGTGAATTTGGCCTGACAGGCTTTTACAGTGATTTCTATCACCCTATTTTGGCTCTAGTTCAGTGGGCCATTCAACAAGACAACTCACATGCTCAATGTTAGGCATGCATAGAAGCATCTTGCTTGCAGATTTGGGTCTAAATGTCCATTCCAGATGGGTGTGAAAATAAAATCCTTGTTTAAGGAAATCTACCAATGCTCTGCTATCTGTAACTGGGCAGTTGAGTTACCTATGTAAAGAAAAAGATTCTTATCACCAGAACAGCACAATAATATTTTGATACATACTCTAAGCACAGTACACACCAATGGGGCTTTTACAGAGAGTTTAGTGATAGAATTTCATTCTAATGATCAGCTGCACGGCCACCAACAGATGTTGCTGTGGCAATTGGAAATCATTTGGCTAGCACTAAAAATAAAAAAAAAATAGATTTTATTACAAAAAGCATAAAATGCCTGACTGCTGCTGGTAATCTAAATTTGGAATGTTCCGTTAATTTGATTGAATATTATGAGTGAGGGGATGATTTGAAACTACGAGCCATTTTTCTCCCTGGAAGAGTGGATAACTGAGTCTATTAATCTGACAATACATTTAAACTGAGTTATTGTGACAAGGGACTTCCATTATCCATTTCATCTTGTTGCAAACTGTCAGAATAAATCTCAGGGGGTTAGGGAAAAAAGCTGCCTTCCTTTGTTTGCAGTTTTTATATGCCACAACAGTTTAGATTTGGTTCACTTTAACTCATGATACTATACGAATGTACAAGATGGAGAAAAGTTTACAGTTATGGGAGAGTTTGCACTGAATAGTTCTGAGATTTTTTTCCTTTAAGATATTTTTTATTATTTGTATTAGAGGAGCACTTACCAGGTACATATATAATACCCAACTTCTAAGTGACAGTTCCTGCTCTGAAGAGCTTACAATTTAATTACACAAGATAGACAAAGGGTGGGAGATAGGTAACACAAGTCCACCTAACTGACTGTCAAGATCACATAGGAAGTCCATGGCAGAGCCAAGAATTTAAGCCCATATTGATGTCTTAACCATAGCAACATCCTTCCTCTTTTTGGCCTTAATTTGGTTCATTTCTATTCAGACAAGTTTTAAATGTTTAAACTGACTGGCTGTACAAACCAGATAAAAGTAGAGTAGTGCAGCTTTGGGAAAACACACTTTTTCATTTTGAAATGATTTATTAATTGGTTCCAAGGGGAGAAAAAAGAAGCTATAGCTGACATGCAGACATATTTTCTAACAAATAGTAACTGAAATCACAGTCCGGATAAACCAACAATAAAGGTTCAAATTCTGTCCTCCTTACTCATTTTGAGGAATACCTTACTCCTCGAATTCCCATAGAAATCAGTGGGGCTACTTGCAGAGCAAGATACTGCTTCAAGATTTTATTAAAACAGGAGCTTAAAATGAGTCTCCTAAATCCATTTGAAGGCACCTGCCTGATTTTCAAAGAGATGAGCTCTCCGTGAAATCAACAAGAAACATAGAAATAAACAAAACAGCCAAACAAAGGACCAAATTTTGGCCTCAGATGCACGAACAGGGCTCTCGGTAAAGTCTGCTGACTAGAATAATGCAATATTTAATGGGAAACTACCAAAACACCCTTAGTACAGTACAGTACAGACACACACACAGCCCAATCTCTAAGTGCTACTCTAATATGTATGTATGTGCATACACACACACACACCAACAAATATCTTGAAAGAGAAATCTCAGCAGTATTTAGAGCAGAGGTGGGCAAACTATGGCCTGCGGGCCACATCCGGCCTGCGGGACCCTCCTGCCCGGCCCCTGAGCTCCTGGCCCGGGAGGTTATCCCCCCTCCCCTGCAGCCTCAGCTCACTGCGCTGCCGGTGCAATGCTCTGGGTGGCGGGGCTGCAAGCTCTTGCCAGGCAGTGCAGCTATAGAGCCGCGGCCTGATCCAGTGCTCTGTGCTGCGTGGTGCGTGGCTGGCTCCAGCCAGGCAGCGCGGCTGCCTGTCCTGGTGCTCTGGGCGGCACAGCTGTAGCGCTGCCAGCCACTGGTGCTCCAGGCAGCGCGGTAAGGGGGCAGGGGGGTTGGATAAAGGGCAGAGGAGTTCGAGTGGTGGTCAGGGGGCAGGGGTGTGGATAGGGGGCAGGGCGGTCAGAGGGCTGGGAACAGGGAGGTTGAATGGGGGCAGGGATCCTGGGGGGCAGTCAGGAATGAGAGGAGGGGTTGGATGGAGTGGCGGGGGACAGTCAGGGGCGGGGAGTCCAGGGGTGGTCAGGGGACAGAGAGCGGGGTGGTGGTGGATGGGGCAGGAGTGCCGGTGGGGGCTGTCGGGAGCGAGAAGCAAGGGGGCGGTCAGATAGGGGGCGGGGGCCGGACCACGCCTGGCTGTTTGGGGGGGCACAGCCTCCCTTAACCAGCCCTCTCCATATGATGTCGGAAACCCAATGTGGCCCTCAGGCCAAAAAGTTTGCCCGTCCTGATTTAGAGCAAACTCCCTCATAACTGCAAATTTTTTTGCTCTTCTCGGCTTGCTGCAAAACTCCATTTTGAGACTCTGCAAATTAGTTCTCAAAGGGAGAGCACTGGATGCACTGAGCTAGATTCTCAGCCCTGCTATGACAGCTGCTCCTTACTCTGGCGGCACTCAGCTCTTCTAAAGCTAGTTCACCCATATCCCCTGGCATGACAGAACCACCCTAGCAATTCCCAGTGTGTCCTTCCAGTCCTTGACACAGGCAGCATGGCTGTGACATCCTAGTGATCTAGCAAATAGAGCCCAGCATTTAAAAAAATAAATGAATACATTCACCAACAAGTGCAGTTTGGGGGCCATTGAATCTATTTGCAAATTTGAGTCAAATTCAGAGTATAGTTTTGGCTAAAAATAAATAGATGAAAAAGATCAGAATAATCTCAACATGTTTTGACTTATTTTGAAATGTTTTCATTTAGAAAATTGCCATTTTTTTTAAAAAAAAGGGCAAAAAAGAGTTTATAACCTCAAAAGATAAGGAAATGTGTTTCAGGTTGAACGAACTTTTAGCTTGACCCATGACAAGCATCCCTGGCTGCTGGAATGTCCCCCTTTTGGCCACCAGCACAGTTTGCAGCAGGCTTTAGGCTGTTTGAACCTAAACCGGTGAACAGTTTAGTGCTCAGTGGGCAAACGAGATAGCACTAATGGCTTCTTTATAGCTCCAGCGATGTGCTATGCTGAATGCTCTGTAGCTGCATCTCCACCAGAGGTACAACAGAGGAAGCTGAGGGCAGACGACAGTCAGGTGTTTTTATCAGCACTGTGTTGTCCATGTTTAGAAAACATGATGGGGGTAAAAGCAACTGAGTCCTATCTACACTACAGTTGCCACAGTTGCCACCACCGGTGTAGCTACATCTGGTGAAGTATGGTTATGATATTTGTAGTGGCGATATACTTTAAGGGCCAGATACTGCCATCTATAGTTAAAAACAGGACTTGGCACCAGGAATGGTCCTACTGATTTCAACATGATTGCTCGCAGAGGAAGGTGCTACTAAGTGTGAGTAAAGGTGGCAGAATCTGGCCTAAAGTACGTCTCCTCCGGGCTACTGCAACAGCAAGCAATTTTTACGCAGATTATGGTTTGCATTTTCAGTATCCTCCTCATATGAACCATAAACCCAATGTTCCTTCTGCCTAGGACTTATAAATGTTCCAGCCAGCACTCCCATGGGATTGTGCTCAATTTAGGAAGCCCACGTAGGGTTTAGGCTTGCAGTCTGCACATGTAAAACACCCACTGAATTCAAGCAAATCTTCTTTATTAAAAAAAATAAAAGAAAAGTAGCTGACAGCTTGCAAAGCCCCATGAGCCTGCTTAGAGAGCTTGTTTTTCACCAATCCCGAAGGCCTGTATTACTTGAGCCAGCCCTCGCTGATCCCCTACTGGATTGGAGCTTTGAAGGTTGCTTCTTGTGGTAATGACACTTTCACCCCCACCAGGCACTCAGTTGTCAATTACCCACCTCAAGCTCATTTCAAAGGCTTTGTAGGAAATCCGAGGAATGGCAGATATAATGGGCTGCAAACCCACTTGTTTCCGTTATTTACCGATAAATATTAATGTTTAACAGTGAACCAGAATGGTTTAAAAGAAATTCTAAAAACTGACTGAGCTCTCCACCGAAATACATGCACAGGCTTAGAAGACTGAGTGCATTAGCGAAATATGAAAAAACATCAAGCTTTAGGATCGTAGATAAACATACATTTAAATAAAAGAGGGGTGGAGTCTTAACAACTATTGTTTGAAATAGGTTAGCCAGGTCTAGGATGTAGTGTATGTGAAATATTGAGAAAGAGGAAGGTAGCAGAGGAAAGATATCTGTGGCCATTGTAAAATCTTCTGCATAACGTTATCTTCCAATAGGGAATAAGTATCAAAGAAGACTCCAGTAGGAAATAAACACTATGTGAACTAATTTTAATTCTACCATCTCTGTACAGTTCTTGTGAAACAATGAAAACTCTAATTCATAACTATCCCCAAAGTCATCATTTGGTCTCGGTGGGTGGTCAGAACGCTAAATACAAAACATTACAACTTCACAGCCCCACACTTCTCTTTGATCCGACTTGGGAGCAGAGATAGGACGCAATATGCTCAGTGCTTTACTGCCACTGCAGAGTATTCATTAGTTTTAATTATTTTTTTTTAAGGTCTAAAGGGAACCATGAAAAAATTAATCATGAATGGAAGGAAAGGCAGCATTATGTGACATAAAGAACAAAACATTTTAGGATACACACGCTTTTAATTTATACTCAAAAGAGGATTAAAGTAACATGACAACTGTCATAAAGTAACATTTACTATAAAAACCATGGAGATTCATTGCAAAGCTCAGCTAAGTTTACATGTAAGACATTCCATTTACTTTCACTCATTCAGCTTTTTGCCATAAGATCAAAATTTTGTCCATTTCTATGGGCCAGGCCCTGATCCAGCTGAGCACTTAAACAGGTGCTTTATTTTAAGCAGGTGTGTAATTTAACTTCAATTGGATTACTCATGTGCTTAAATTCACTCGCATACTTAAGTGGCTGGCTGGAACAGGTCCCAAATCCTGCAGTCCGTACTCAGGCAACAGGCCGATTGAATTTTGCCTAAGTAACAGACAGCAGGATTTTATCCTTTTTGGCCTCATTGTAATTAATGGGACTTCTACCATGGAGTAGGGTCAGGCCTATTATCTCATTATTATGCATCACTTAATGAGAATGAAAATGTAAAGAGACAAAGAGTCTGAAGGGTATGGATCTAACCAGACTGACCATCACAGGAGACATGTAATACTAGACTAAGCAAAGCACTAGAAAATGTCCTGTAAGAACAATTCTCCCTAGAAGGGGTTTGGGTGTATGACCTAATGGGTGTTTTCTGTTTTTACTTGGAGGATTCTATTGTTCTCATATGTAACTTCCATTAACATTTATATTCCTGCCAAATTTCCAGATGCGAGAGGAACTTTGCCACCATGCTCCTCGTTAGATGGCTTTTTTTAAAAAAAAAAAGAAAAAGAATAAATAGATATTTGGCAGCTCTCCATTTTGCCAATTTAGAATAAGCATTCGACTCCTCTCTTTGTCAGCTATGGCACTTCTTTTCCTCCAGTATTTGCTTTTACCAAAATGTCCAAGTTCAGGGGCTAGCCAGGCAACCCTTACTCAGAGAAGTGGTCCTTATGGCACATGATATAGGCACAGTTTAAGCCTTATTTTGTGCACTTGATTGACACAGGCCTTGTGTGGATAGGGTGATCAGATAGCAAGTGTGAAAAATCGGGACAGGGGGTAGGGGGTAATAGGAACCTATATAAGAAAAAGCCCCAAATATCGGGACTGTCCCTATAAAATCGGGACATCTGGTCACCCTATGCGTGGATCATCTGCAAAGGGGCAAATTTCACACTATATAAAGTAGTCCCATTGTCTTCAAGAGGTCTGTATGCAAGTAAGGACTATTCAACTGAGTGAAGATTTTCAGGATCAGACCTTTGCTGTGGCTTCAGCATCTCAGACCTGATTTCAAAGTTGAATATTTATCATAACTAAAGGGAAACAGGATTTAAAGCCAATATCATTTTTAATTTTTATTCATTGATTAAACCTATCATATAGTGGGGGAGAAACATCAGAAAAAGCCAAGATTTACAAGAGTGAAATCTTTCCAAGAAGAAGGCACTAATATTATGAAGTATTCCTAGTAAAATCTGGAAATCATAAAACTTTAATATAAATTTTATAGCTTTTTTACTGTATGTCTTGAGGACTATGACATGATATACACTGTAATTATGTGAAGAGAGGAAGCAGAGATAGCTCTGTATCCTCTACAGTCTTGTTAGAGGAGATCATATTAACTAAACTGGGTAGTACAAAGCAAACTGGGGCTTCTCCAAACTTCTCCTCCAGGCTTCTCTACCACCATTTGTGATCAAAACCATCATAAATCAGTGGCAATTTGGCCCCTGAAATCAATATGGATTATACATGTTCATGCTTGATTATAATCTAATTATTAAATACACTTAAGGTCTGATTCAAAAGTCCATTAAAGTCAGTGGAAAGATTCCCATTGACTTCAAAGGGTTTTGGCTTAGCTCCCTAATGCATTTTTATTATAGTGCGGGATGAATGGGTTAAATGTCCTAAACTAAGCCATCAAGAACTCTTCCAGGTAACAGAAATGAACATAAAAATAGGAGCATAAACTACAGGAGGCAACATTTTAAAATGAAATCCCCTGGAAATGTACAGTGTTGGATTCTTAATTATAATTATTGTTTCTTTGGCACCAATGTACTTTGTGCTGTACAATACACAAAAATAAAGACAGTCCCTGCCACAAAGAGTTTAGGGTGGGATTTTAATGATAATTATTTGTCTAACTCTGTTCTCAGTGAAATTCATGGGAGTTAAGAACATAATAACATCCATACTGGGTCAGACCAATGGTCCATCTAGCCCAGTATCCTGTCTTCTGACAGTGGCCAACGCCAGAGGCGTCAGTGGAAATGAACAGAACAGGCAATCATCGAATGATCCATCCTCTGTCGTCCACTCCCAGCTTCTAGCAGGCAAAGGCTAGGGACACGCAGAGTGTGGGATTGTATGCCTGACCGTCTTGGCTAATAGCCATTGATGGACCTATCCTTCATGAACTTCTCGAATTCTTTTTGGTACCCTGTTATAATTTTGGCCTTCACAACATTCCCTAGCAGAGGTTGACTGTGCACTGTGTGAAGAAGTACTTCTTTTTGTTTGTTTTAAACCTGCTGCCTAATAATTTCATTGGGTGACTCCTGGTTCTTGTGCATGTGGTATTAAAGGTGTGGGCATACCACGAATTTTATAGTAGCATTATATTGTCTGTATTTTTATCTATCCCTTTCCTAATGATTCCTAACATTCTGTTAGCTTTTTTGACTGCTGAGTTTTACCTAGTTAATGCCAATGGGAGCAGAGCTAGGTCATCAGTCTGTATTTTTGAAGACCTTACCATAAGGTTTAGAGGCTCAAGTTTGCAAACACTCATATATGTGAGTAACTTTATTTACTGGAGTAGTCCTGTTGACTCAAAACAGAGTTTAGATTGGCATTTAGGGGATTGTAGAGGCCTTGTGCTAGAGGTATTCACACAGGTGATTTTCACCCAAAATAATAAAGATTTTTTTAAAGAATGAAGTTTAAACTGGGGAAGCTAAAACACTATTAATTCCTGTAGTTAATCTTCCTGAGCCAAATCAGTCCTGATGTAAGCTTATTACAGTGAAGATGAATTTAGCCTATTCACTTTGGTAGATAATAAACATCGATGACAAATATTGACTTATCACACATTACTATCTGAGGTAAATATTCAAACACATCAGTTGAAAGAAACTAAGGGAAGAAAAAGCCATGCAACCTGCTTGAGTTTATAAACGCTACAAAAGAACAAAGTTTATTTCTGATTTCTGCTGTTAAAGGACAAAATCAAGCTTTCTTTACAAATGGTCAGGAGAAATGAACAAATGATGAAATGTTGGATGGTCAAGATTTTTAAATGCCCCAAGAGGTCCCTTAGACTCATAGGCTTTAAGGTCAGAAGGGACCGTTATGATCATCTAGTCTGACCTCCCTTTTTCTTCTCCTCATTTATTAAATGTCTAATTCAATATTTTTAATTTCAAAATTCAACTCAAAGCAGCATAAACTGGCAAACTCTACTGTCGGAGCAAAGCACAAGGAAGTATGTGAGCTGGGCTCCAAGACTTGCCATCCTCTGGGGGAAGACACTGGCTTTAGAAATGCAAAAATGAGCAGAGCTCAGAGCAGTGACAAGGCAGGTGCTTCTCATTTCACAACTCTAAACAACACAAGAAATAAAGAAATAAATAAATAAAGGTCACTGAGTGCACAGGGAAAAAAATGAACATTCACTCAGCTGGGACTGGAAACCGAAGATACGTAATGGGCCTTGGGCTTTAAAACTCAGTATGAAGGCCTCATTCCCAACAGTTGAATATTTATAAACAACTTAGTTTTAGACCACCTTATAGAAAGCTAGCACTGCCTTAAACTACATACTGTACTGACACCATGAAGTTAATCATTGCAGATTGTTTTAATTTACACTAAGGCCTGTCTACACCTCTTTGGAAGCATTAAGAGCTTTAAAATGGGTGCAAGTGTAATTTATACCCACTCTATATCCCCATAACACAGACTATGTGGTGCTTATTGTCAATGAGTACTAAGAGAGACAAGGTGGGTGAGGTACATCTTTTATTCGACCAGTTTCCTTTGGTGAGATACAAGTTTTTGAGGTTACACAGAACTTTTTATCAGGTCTGCGTAAGCTTGTCTCTCTCACCAACAGAAGTTGGTCCAATAAGAGATATTACCTCACCCATCTTTTCTCTCTAATATCTTGAGACCAACTTGGCTACAACAACACTGCATATGAGTTCCAAGGCCTCTAGGCTTTTGAGAAACATAACTATATGCCATCATGTCTGACACTGATTAAAAATGACACCAGAACTAAGTGTAGAATGTATACGCTATTCTCTTCTTCCAAAGCAAGCTGATAGTATTTGAACCCTGGCGTGGGAAAGCATTCAAAGATTTACAATTCCCATTGGCTCCTCATCATCAACCTCTCCATGGTGCAGAGGAATTAAAAAGGTGTAATTTAAAGCTGTCTAAATGACAGGGAATCATTTAACTCACCAAGAGACAGGACTAAGTCATTGATATACCAAGCCCTTTGCATCTTGGTAAAGGCACCAGTTTCCATTGATCTTGTTTTCACAATTTAAGAGTTGGGAAAAGATGACTAACCTCTTAAGTTTCTTTCTGCTAGATCACGCTTAGATCTGCTGTGAAGGCTTCAAACAAAGTGCTAATGGACCTGGAAAACCAGCTTATTAAACCACGCAGCATTAAACTCCCCCTTCTTCCCCCCCAAGATATCCCTCTCTTGCAGCTGGCCACGTTTTCATTTCTCTTCAGCATGACACAATACAATTAAGATGGCTCTAAGAACCTATTTCACAAAGAGTGAGAAAGTTAATCAATGTTCCCAGGTTATTCCATACTCCTTTAGAAAAATGTTGTGCATTTTTTACTCTTCTAGCTGGATGACCAGCACAGATGAGGATCTCATTTAAACATTTTGGGCCAGATCCTCAGCTGGTGTAAATCAATATAGTTGGTGTAAATCCAGTGACTTCAATGGAGCTATGGTAGTTTACACTAGCTAAGGATCTGACCTGTCACGTTAAGGATGGCACCTTTAATAGAGCATCAGCTTGATTTTACTACACTGCATTCACACTTTTCCAGGACACAGTTTCATCTTAATCAGGTGAGGTTGTAGTTCCACCTGCATTTCTTAGTGGTCCGCCTGCTGATTGGATACAATTGGGATGAACTCATCAATCGGCAAAATAGACTGGGTAGCACATTATGTCATGTCCAAAATGAATAGAAACATTTACTTTCACACTGAATGAGTCATCTGTAAAAAATAACACAGTTGTCGGGACTAATTTGATTCAACATACATTGCACTGAATAGATCAATTTATTTAGAAGATTTCAATGAAGGCAAGCCATAAATAGATGTATGTAATGCATGTTAAAATAAATCTGTTCAGATAAGGGTGTTATTTTTTGCTTATGACATAGTTGTATCTTTAGAAAACGTTGCCATTTCATTCAAAAGTGATTCATTTATTTCAATAAAGTAACATAAAGCATCAGATCCATTCGGGCTATAACCAAAGAATCAGGTTATTTATAATGATTCTATATTAGAATTGCACGGGATCCTTAGCTCTGTATTGTGGAGTCAGACATTACATGAAATTAGGCACAATAGGGAGAAAGAATCAATCAGTCCTAGCTAAGGAATTGAGATAATAATGACTCATTTGACTGGATTGCTTTAGAAAATTAATAATGACAGAGGTAATTACTAACCTGGAATAGTGGCAGTGCTCATTAGTCTCCTCTTATTCTATTGAATATTAAGTATTATGAAGACATTTGTTGGAAATGCAGGCCTGTCTCCAGGCTTTGAATCAGTGAAGGGATTCCTTCCACAAGTGGTCTGAAAGCTAGGCTTCTTTTTGCACTTAATAGCACAACATCTTAAATCGATGGCAATGTTTGAAATATACCATGCACAGGGTAACAAAGAACACATTGCTGAAGTATGAAAGCAGGCCAGTAGGGTTCTTGCAGCAGTGTGTTAGAGAGGTATTGGGCCAAATCAGCATAGCGCCATTGTCTTCGATTTACATCAACTGATAGTTTCTCTCTGGTAGGGGAAGGATCTCTGCATTTCTTGGAAGATCCCATCATTTCATTAACAGTTTTATCCCCTGCACTGCAGCCACCACATCCTTCTAGCTGAACATGACAGAATGTGGCTCCCTTTACAGTCTGTCAACCTGACTCCTTAATCAGCTAGACAAGTCAATGTCAAAGGATAGAAGGCGCTCCCTTGCCCCAGGAGTGGAGTATACTTTCTCTGCAGTGGTCTCAGCCTCTTCCAGCCCAGGGGGCATGAACGTCAGGGCTAGGAATCAGACCTAGATTGACTGCAGACTCCTGAACACTCCATCCTTAAGACAGCCTGGTGCACATTTACCGCTGAAAATAGTCTATAATACAACTATAGAAGGAGATCAGATTATAAAAAGCTGAAGGTGACTAAAAAACCCCGAACATCTAACAGATGTGCTTTCAAACATCTGTTTTATGCAACACTGCATTAAAACTACTTATTTATATCTTAAGTGGATCAGCTGAGTGTTTACCTTATGCTGAACAGCTAGCATAGAAAGTAAATATCCTCCCATAATCCAAAAATTTGAATCAACTTCTCCTTAACAATTTAAAGCAGAAACAAATTTCTAATTCTATAAAAGATCAGGTATCCAACTTCTTCCCATTATTTCTCTATTTGACCACTTCTTCTTAGAATAATCTATGTCTTAAACACAAATATCTCCCCCCTCCAGCATCTGTGCTTTCCCCACTAGAGTTAAGAGGGGAGCGCATGTGTGAGTTGCCAGCAGTGAGAAGCAAACCTGTGACCTCTAGATTATCTTCACTTATAAAACCAGAAGGCAGCATTGTGACCACTTCCTCCCTAACACAGGCAATAAGACATCCCTGAATTAATTTCTGTTTGAACTACAGCATATCTTTTAGCAAAACATCTAGTCATGATTTAGAAATTTCCTGTGATGGAGACTCCACCCCAAGTCTTGATAAATTGTTCTACTGATTAATTACTCTGTAATTCTCACTTTGTTTTGCATCTGAGTTTGTATAGCACAGGGGTCGGCAACCTTTCAGAAGTGGTGTGTCGAGTCTTCATTTATTCACTCTAATTTAAGGTTTTGTATGCCAGTAATACATTTTAACGTTTTTAGAAGGTCTCTGTCTATAATATATAACTAAACTATTGTTGTATGTAAAGTAAATAAGGTTTTTAAAATGTTTAAGAAGCTTCATTTAAAATTAAATTAAAATGCAGAGCCCCCCTGACTGGTGGCCAGGACCCGGGCAGTGTGAGTGCCACTGAAAATCAGCTCGCGTGCCGCCTTCGGCACGCGTGCCATAGGTTGCCTACCCCTGGTATAGCATCAGCTTCCAGACACTGGACTTTGTTATGCTTCAGCTGCTAGATTGAAAAGCCCTCCATTATCAAATTTCTGCTGCTCATGTAGGTACTTAGACTATGATCAAGCCACATCTTATCCTTTTTGATAAGCTAAATAGATTGAGTTCCTTGAGTCTGTACATCACTGTAAGGCATGTTTTCCAAATCTTTTATCATTTACATGGCTTTTCTCTAAACCCCATCCAATTTTTCTGACATCCTTCTTCAATTGTGGACACCAGAACTGGATACAGTATACAGTAGTGGACATGTTTCAGAGTAGCAGCCGTGTTAGTCTGTATCCGCAAAAAGAACAGGAGTACTTGTGGCACCTTAGAGACTAACACATTTATTTAAGCATAAGCTTTCGTGGGCTACAGCCCACTTCTTCGGATGGTTTAGTGGACATGTAGGTGCCAAATACAAATCTAACCTCCCTACTCCTACTTCGTATTCCTCTGTTTAGACATTCAAGGATAGCATTAGCCCTTTGACTGGGAGCTCATGTTCAGCTGATTGTTCACCATGACTCCCAAGAGTTTTTCATAGTCCTCTGGAAATTTCCCAGTATTCCAAGACTTATTGAAAAACAACATTAATGGTCCAGCTACTTGGCCATATCTTTTAACTCTCTCAGATGCAAGTTATCGAAGCACACTAATTTTAAAAAGTCTAACTTTAGTAGTTGCTATTTAATATCCTCCTGAGTTACTGTTGGGATGGAAATTATTTTCATCATCATATGATATGAATAGTCATAGATTTTCCCCCCCAAATACAGAACAAAATGATGTAATGAATACTTTCGCCTTTTCTTCATTATTATTAGGCTTGGAAAGATTCGATTTTTATCAGTAAATGTCAGTATATGTTGGTTTCACCATACACACACAAACTGACAAAGAAATATTTCCATTGACAATAATCAAAATGTACAGACTGGCAAAATAAGAAAAATGGTGCATAAGAACTTAATAGAGTTTGATTTAAGGATATTTAATTTGTTTATTTTGACATGTGATGTTGACAATTTGTGTTTTAACAGTACAAAGCTCTAACTCTTTGAATCTTCACATGTCCTGTCATTAAATAGTTATTAACTACCCCCATAATTTCTTGCAACTGTGAAAATTTGAATCTATAAAAATGGAAAAAAATGCTTAAAATAAACACCAATATTATTTGTCGAAATTACAAATTCTACCAAGCCTAATTATTATTGACTATTCTACTATTACACATAGTAATAGTCTAATACTATTGTTAGCATCCTTTTTGTTCTTAATATACTTTAAAATAACTGATTCTTATTGTCCTTAACTCTGCGAGCCATTTGTTTCTCCTTGTGTCATTTTGCTTCTCTTATCAATATTCTATAATTCCTAGCTTCTAATTTATATTCTTTACTATCAACTTCCCCTTTCGCCATAGAATGTTAAAAAATTTATAGCTGCTTTTGCTATCCCTCTAAGCCAGGCTGTTTTTTAAACCAGAACAGTCTTTTCTCAATTATGAGATTGTGGATTTGGGAACATCTAGTAAAATATTCTTTAGCAATTCCCAATTATCATCTCAGCTGAGTTGGATAATTGTTTTTAGCTTTGTGAAATTGGCCCTTTTAAAAGTATCAAGTATATATATTAGTGGTTTGGACTTTATTCTGTTTGTACACAACAAATGTAATCAAGCCACAATCATTTGCACCTAAGCAATCAGTAATTTTTAGTTCTGAGATCAATTCCTCTTTATCTGTCGATATGAGGTCTAATATAGAATCCCTCCCATGTTGGATTAAACACTTTTTGCATTAAGAAATTGTAAACTATAACTTTTAGAAATTCAGGGGATGTTTTAGGATTGACAGCATGAGACTCCAGCATGTGTCATTCAGGGTATGTCTACAATAAAAACGTAAGTCAACCTATACTAGCTCGACTTGTACCACTGCCGTAATTGCTGCGATGGTACATGTCCAGGCTACCCTCCTTGGATTGGTGGTACACGTCCTCACCAAGAGCGCTTCCACCAACCTAAGAGGGGCAGTGTCGGGGGCTCAGAGCCTGCTCTCGCAGCTCTACTGGGCCTGGCTGCCCCACACGCTTCCGGTGGGCTGCCCCCCTCCGACCTCCTCATTCCCCGTCGGGAGCGGGGTTCAGCTGCCCCGGCTTTTCATTCCCTCCCCGCTCGCCTGCTCCCCACCAGGAGCCGGGCAGCCTTGTCAATTTCACGGCTCTAGCATGGAGCTGTGAAATTGACAAGAGAGGCAATGTTCCCCACTGGGAGCAGCCAAGCTTCTTGCCCAGGCTCCCTGCCAGGAGTGGGGTTCATTTTCGCACCGGCTTCCCACCGTAAACGGGCTCTCCAAGGGCGATGAGGGCCGTGAAACTGACAAGAGAGCTAGCAGCCGATGTAAGTAACACAGTGTCTATACAGACACTGCGTCGCCCCTAACTACACCGACATAAGCCCTACACCTCTCGTGGAGGAGGAGTTATTATGTCAGTATAGCAGGGCACTTACATTGATGGCACAAGGCTATAGTGTAGACACTGACATAATTAGCTGCCTTATATTGACCTGTGTAGTGTAGACCAGGCCTCAGTTTGAGGTCCTCCATGATAACACAGTTCTCCCTTCCTCCCCCCCTCCACATTATAGATATGTGCTTAAGGAACCAGTCATCCTGTTATCAAGTGTGATTTGATGATCTGTAGCAGACACCAACTAGTACCCCATCTTAAAGCATGAGGCTCTATCTCTTCAGCTAAAAGAACAGCTCCACTAGCCAAGGATGTAGCAGGTTCATCACATCTGGTTGTAGCCCACCCGCCACTAGAGGATAACACCGCACCCCACCAAATTGGTTGCACATGTATGTTTGATAGCAGCACTTAGGACTTTTCATCTTTTCAACATATGGATATCACAGGGATTTCCCCACATGCAGAACCAGTACAATAGGCATCCAGTGGGCATTCTCCCGTGTAACTCTTAAATCCCAGGGAGCCACTAATGTGAAGAGTCAAGGCTTTTATATGAACACCGTGGTATCGTTAATATTATTTAGGTTTATGAATTAGCTCCATTATTGTTGAGCTAAATGGTTCTCAAATAAGCCAAGAACATTCCATCTATGTCTTCACTGAGTATGTGATAATTTCATGAAATGTCAAGAACAGTGACATGAGTTCTGCTGGGATAAATGAATATTTTAATTTTTAACTACAACCGAAGTTTTAAAGCTTCTTGTTTAGCTGCATGACAATCCCTTATACACGCTGTTACCCAGTCATACGGTAGACTGGTTGCTACACAACGCACACATCCAATTATTCTGTTGCTGACAGCCTGGCATGAGAAAACAAACAAAACCCCTTCTCTAGGAGTAGGACGAGCAGATTTTCAATTTATATCCAGCTCCTTCTACCTCAAAAATCAATACTAAAACTCCCATTGGCAGGATCAAATTCTTGGTGACACTATGCTGTTGATTAAAGATTAAGAACGATTTAAGACCATTGCTCTCCCAGTGGTAGAACCAGGGATATCACATGATTGATTTTTGACAGTGATTTGTATGGGATCATAAAATGGACAAATTGGCCAAATGCAGATAAGCAAGCTTGCGTTGCATTGCTGACCCCATAAACAATCCAGCCATTATAAAAACCACATAATATTGATACCTGTCTTTTAGGGCTAGTCTACACTTACCGGTTAGTTCGACGGCTGCGGATCGAAGTTCCGAGTTCGATTTATCGCGTCTGGTCTGGACGCGATAAATCAAACCAGGAAGTGATCCCCGTCGACTGCGGTACTCCAGCTCAGCGAGAGGAGTACCGCGAAGTCGACGGGGAGCCTGCCTGCCGCGTGTGGACCGCGTCTGAACCGCAGTAAGGTCGAAGTAAGGTATGTCGAATTCAGCTACGTTATTCACGTAGCTGAATTTGCGTACCTTACTTCGATTTGGGGGGTAAGTGTAGACCAGCCCTTACATAGTGCTTTTCACCAGTAGATCTCAAAGTACTTTATGAAGGAAGTATTATTATCCCCATTTTACAGATGGGGAAACTGAGGCATCGAGAGGGGAATTGACTTGGCCCAGATCACCCAGAAGACCACTGGCAAAGCTGAGAATAGAACTCATGTCTTGATATATGTAATCCCTCAAGGGCAGAAAGTAGCCAATGGCCTGATTCAAAACCTGTTTAAACCAGTGGGAGTATTTGTGCTTTAGAGCTCCAAGTGGATTACATAGCAATGAAAAACATTTCAGGGTGCATGAGACACTTCATACAACGATTCTGAAATTCCTTAGACCACTAGGGCTGGAATATTCAGAAGGGCCTGGCACCCAAAGATAGAACCAGGTTGCTGAGCGCTTCTGAAAATCTGGCCCTTATTTAATTGTCTAAATAGGAACTGAGCTGTTTTGAAAATTTGGCTCTGAATGTGGGTGCTGAGCACTTGACCATCTGGCCCAGGTATATAGCAAGTCAGCAGTTTGGAAGCCTGGGGATCCTGAAGGCAGAATGAACCCATTAGTTTTGCAGAACAAGCACCATAGAGCTTATCAGAACTGTAGAAACTTGTCAAGTTCTCCATCTTCTCCACCTGCAGCTGTCCTTAGTTTACACACATACATCTTACACACATTGATCTATACAGACAGTTCTGTTTAGGAATATGCCAGTTTCAGGCATATTTCACAAGCAAGCACAAGTTTAGTAAACCCATGATCATAACCGATTATAATATTTTCAATGAGCCATGTCTGTTCTGTGTATTTCCTTTTTCAGCACTGATAAAAGTCCCAAATTTCTGTTCAAAAGTGCATTCAAACTCAGAGAGTTAATTACTGTAATTATCAACTGAACAGAATGCTAATCCTTTATAAAGTGGACTGTTAATTGGTGTTAAACTGCCATTTCCCATATTATCAAACCGACCTGGAGCACAGCGGTGTTGGAAAGCCAATCTGCCTATAATTTCTGGCAAACACGGATTACAAACTTTAGGAGAGAAAAATAAAATACACACACACACACTTAATTGAGATTATGCTGAGAAAATGCTAAGAATAAACCAGATTATGATCCCATTGGCTTAAATGAGAGTACTTCTATCTGATGCTTATTGTACTGTACTTTCTATTAATGTCTTCTTACAGCAATTAAATGCAATTACAGCAAGACGAAAAAATGAAGTAATTAGAATGCCAGAATCTGATACTCTTAGTCACATTGAAGAGCACTTTGCTCTTCAGGGAGTCTTGTGGATTTCACTGGAAATGCCCACGGACTGCAGAGCTATTAAACATGAAGTTGGGTATTAGAATGGGTACCACAGGACACAGCGTATGTTATACTCAATGCTCTGCTTTGAAAAAATGAAATGAGTGGTAATTGCTCTAATTTATGCACTGTGCATGGCCATTTTTAAAATTAACACCTGCTCAGGTGTTTCTCAGTGTAATTCTGGTGAGTGACATTTATCTAACTAGTCTTTCATTTTGCTTAAATGGCCTTTCCAAAGTCCACCAATGGTTCATTACATGATATCATTTCATTATAGGGCAGACTGCAATATCCTTAATCACTTGAGTAATATCTTATTCCATGCATATTCCATTGAATAATAATCATACTAATCTTAAAAATATCTAGCAGATCACAAAGCCCTGTACATAAGAGGTCAGTATCATTATCCCCATTTTACAGATGAGGAGACTGAGGCACAAAGAGGGGAGGTGACTTGCCCAAGGTCACCCAGCAGTCCAGTGACAGAGTTGGGAAAAGAACCCAGTCTCTTAAGTCCCAGTCCAGAGTGTGACTACTTAAGAAATAAGAGCCAGATTTTTAAAGATATTTAGGCATCTAGTGAGATTTTCAAAAATGTCTAGGTGCCTAACTCCCATTGATTTCAATGGGATTTTATTCCAGCTATTGATTTCAATGGGTGTTAGGTACCTTTGCACTTTTGAAAATCCCCTGAGGC
Organism: Terrapene triunguis; assembly: GCF_002925995.2. NCBI lineage: Eukaryota > Metazoa > Chordata > Testudines > Emydidae > Terrapene > Terrapene triunguis. The sequence continues at coordinate 13,117,532 of NW_020664440.1, forward strand.
TCCTATCTGCAACTTTAGGCACTTAAAGTGGCCCTAAGACACTAGGTGAGTATCTGACCCTAAGCAATTCAGATAGCCTACAAAAACATAGTATTGCCATTTTCTGATGTGCTCTTATGAAAATTGTTCCCCCAAGTTTCACTATACCCAGGGAGATCAAAATCTCCAGAATTTAGTATTACGCCTAACTCTTCTTGCTTTTCCCCAGGCATCTTTCAATGGTATAAACATTGCTCTAGCCCATTTATGTTGTATTCTTCTTTAAATCCTTCTATCTTCTGCGTTGTATGTCATAAGTACAAACTCAATCATCTGAATTAAATGAAAGCTTCTCTAGGAACTTGGTTTTTCTTATTAACGGAGGATCTTCTAATTGAAATAGGTTGCCATTACTAAAGGCATTCCAGTGGTCCTGGAACCTCACATACCACATCTTCCTATATCACCTGTGCATCTATCAATGGGTCTCCAGTATTACTCTTCTCCTTTCTTCCCTTGTATTCTGCATTGGAAGGGCACTTGAGAGAGTACCTACATCACTACCATCTTTATCTGTCTTCCCAGTTCAATAAAGCTATTCATGGCCATATTGACTCTTTCTTAGTTGGTAACATTTATTTCACATGGATTATCATCATTAGGAACCCCCAGTATATTTTAGGTCATTTTGATATGGCTGATCCACGTGCTGGATGGTAGCATACCATCCTGTTTACTTTTTTTGGGTGCCAGATGTATTCAGATATTTCAGTGATTGGTTTGCAAAAATGCCTAGATGGGCAGAGATTTATTTTTGCCAGCATACTCCATTACATTTAGATTTCCTGGAAGTCACCAGCTGGCACCATCACAGTCTTATAAATTATGTTTATCTGACTGTATAGCAGTTAGCTCTTGGAGAAATGCTTGCTGTCAGCTGTGATGCAGTTCTTTTGTTTTGTTTTGTTTTTAATAAAGAAGTGGTATCTTTGCTATAGTAAAGGCTCAGTCTCCCAGGACCAAAAGGAAAGCATATTAGCTGTGGAAAACAAAGCAAAGATAAAAGTCCTGCACCAGGCCTACCTGACCCAAGGAATCTCTGGCATCTAGCAGTCTTTGAACTTCTTTCAGGAGTCTCTGAATATCCCCTGGCCTCAGCCTGGCCTTTCTTTAGGTAGTCTCTAGAAAGGCCCTGGCCCAGCCAGGCCATCTTTCAAGGAACTAGCACAAGGGCTCTACTTCCTCTCCCAGTCAGCCATTACCGAGGTGGGCTTTCTCCCTTTTAACCCCTCCCTCCAGGCTTCACACCTCTCACAGGTTTAGTGGGGCAGTGCTGATTGAGCCCACAGGGTGTCATTAATCCCCTCTTGACCAGTATGGAGTCTGTATACCCCTTCATACTTCCTTGATTCTGGTCAGTGGTTAGGTTACTATCAGCCCATGCCTTTTCTCAGTCTGCCCGCTCACATTCAGAACATATTGTTGGTGACTAATTTGAGAGACTCATTGGACATTTATCCTCTGCTTATCTTACTAGCCTTTCAAGTGCCACATCCTCCCACCTCTTCTCTTGTTCCTTTACCACTATTCCATTCATTGTTTCTACTTGCAAAGTCTCCAATGGTTCCTTCCTGTGTGTTTCATCTGATCCGGCTGCCTTATTTTCTGCCACTGACTTCAGCTTTCACTCTAGCCACGGCACATCTTCCTTCAGAAAGGAGAACAACTGGTGCATGACACAGACATAGCTCTTTTTTCGTTCAAGAAAATGAGCACTGCAAAATTTCCACCAGAGAGAGAGAGAACAATCACTTGCTAGGTTGGGAAATGCTTGATGATGTCAAAGGCAGCTGGGAGAGTGCTGTCAAAACGTGAGATCTACCCATTATATCTTACTTTGTGCTTCAGCTGCTTATATTTGTTTTTTAACCTCATTTTGCTCATATAAACTGATACGCTTCAGGCTCGATGTAGGCATTGCGATGGCAAAAAGAAATGGTAAATATCACTATCTGCTATCACTTGTGAGAACAGCAACAAACATAATTAGTGCTGCACATACAAATTATTTTGCAGTGTGATAAGACAGCCCTCAAAATACAAAAGCCCAAATAGGATAAAACATTTTAATTTCCCAGGTTTACCTAACATAGATAAGGGTATAAAGGTGGGTGTCTCTCAACAGAGATTGTTCACTCAATACTGCTGCCGTATTTTGTCATTCCTCATCCATTATCGAGTACAATGCCTGGCGGGTGCTGCGCCGCGCCAGCCATCGAAACAAAATATAGGATGTTTTTTGCATTTTCCCCTTAAGCGCAAATGGTTTAATTTCATGATTTGATTTGGTTTGGTGGTCAGAATAACCAGTTCCACAGTCTCTCTCTCTCATTCTCTGAACGATTTGATTTGATATTGGATCAAATTTCTTGAGCGTTGATGCCTCTAAATTGCCAAACAATAAATGCAATCCAGTGGGTGGGAGTATGTCTACACATTCACACAAGATTGGGTGGCCTATCTTAGGCTACCCACAAAGCTAGGAAATGGAGTTCTAACAGAAAAGTTAACTAGACCACATTGCCCATCTGAGACATCCATTTGCCCATTTCACAAGACAAATGTGGAAATATATACAAGTAGAGGGCTGCATTCTGGCACAGGTGCACAAAGGGGTGGGGAACACAGGGTGCAAGATGTACAGTACATCTTCCTGATCCATACTCCCGCACAGAGGCTGTGCAAAATCCTGTTGGGGAACACTGTGCCTGCTCCCTGCTAGTGCTCGCTAGTGCCCCCTAGTGTTCACATGCTGGTAGCTGTTTGAAAGGGGAAATGACTAGACAAAGCTGACTGAACATGGTGTACTCTGTGCAAATGTGGTAAAGCTACCACTCTCATATGTGGACCTCTTATCCCCAGAAGCCAGAATTTCTCATGGGGACTCCAGATGCCATCTTCTGTAACCGCCCCCCCACCCAGCATGGCTATGGTTGCCTTCCTCAAAGACAACTGCTGAGCAGAATGGGAGGAAGGGACAGACAAGTAAACAATTGAGAATGAAAGGAGATAAGGTGGATGGAAACCTTGAGTCTAGACTCCAGAATTTCCCAGGTAGGCTGGGAAATTCTTGATACCCTTATTAAAATCTCCTTCACTTAGATGTCTCCATTTTACTTGTCAGGTAGGGCAGTGGGGAAGGTCAGGAGCTGGGCAGGGTTAAAGCTGTTTGGGTGATCTTAATTATCAGTGATCAGGTGAATTGATGGTGTTTTAGAAAGAAATAAAATGTTCACTTAAGGGTCTTTTCTTCCTAAGTAATACATAGCTTTACAAACTTCATGCCAGATTATCAAAATGGTTTGTTTTGTTTTGTTGAAAACAGACTTTAATCAATACTGCCAACCTCAAGGATTCAAAAATCACCCCCTCAAAAAATCATGAGATTGGCTTCAAAATCATATAATTATATTACAATAATGTACGTTAGGTTCTTTTTTATTTGTCTTCTGTTTTTGAGCCTGTGGGGTGCACTCAGGTCACATTTTCAGACTTTTCTCTGCAACCATGAGAGCTAGAAACTTATGTTTTAATTTAAATGAAGGTTGAGATTCTCACGTAATCCCATGACTACAGGAACTAAGGCATTAAGAAAAACACCAAATACCATAAAACGCTCAATGAAATTGCAGGAGTTGGTAATATTGTTAAATATCTACAAAGTGGCCCACTAGGACTTACATTAGTCACCCTTTAACTTAATACTTATTTTTCCCATTGCAACTTTATGATATTTGTGTAACAGACACTCTACAGGATAAGTTTTCATTTGCGTTCTAATTATTTATTTCCATATCACACCAGTGATTCAGATTTTCTTTGTAGTCCGTATATCATTGGCTCACAGCCAGAAGCCCTAGAGAGTGCAGTGAACCATTCTGCTGTGGATCGAGGTATCCACAGGGTGTAGCAGTGAAATTTGTTTAGCATTTATTAGCACTTCTCATAGACATGTTTTAAGGTCTTGTGTGCTGTTTAATGGGAATGAAGTATGATTCAAAATACATAAAGGGAAGTGGCTCTCACATCTAGATATCACTCTTTTAGAGCATGAATAGTCAATAGAAAATCTTGTTGAACTGAGCTTTTAATTCATGTTTGATCACTTTAATATTGACATTAGAATGAACTGATTTCATTGGGACCCCTCATAGAGGAAGGTGCTATTCCGCTGTGAGGAAGGGTATCAAAATCTGGCCTTTTGTGTTTTCGGGCAGGCGGAATTCATTGCAAGTTGCATCTCAGACACTTTGTAACAGATAATATTGAAGGAAAAAAATAAAATCTGGGAAGCACTAAAAATACAATATTGTAGGATTTCTTCTATTTCCTAAACCTGCCACTCAAAGATTGGCACTCCTCCTTTAGCAAAGGTCTTGAAAGACTGTTCGGTTCCATTGAGAAATGGAATACTTAGACAAAACTTACATTTTAGCAGATGCCTGTGAGAAAAATCATTCTTCAGCAATGGCTGAATATCCTTCTTCACAAGCATTTGTTTCTGATAAGCAGCTGGAAAATGTCTGTTCAGAGCTGGGAGGAGGAGGAGAAACTTGGATCACTATATTTTTATTTTTTCCTTTGACAAGTGATTGGCTATGGCTCTTTTGCCAATTTGAAAATAAAGATTTGTGTGTGTGTGTGTTCGCACGCACATTGGAATCCTTATGTTCCTAGAGCCCATTTAAACCAACGATTCTTGAGCTCAGTGCACAAGTCTCTTTTTCCATCCATGTAAAACGGTGCATAAAAGTTGCCAACTAACGTGTGTGACTCGGGTCTGACTTCCATTGAAGACGATTGCTAAACCCATATTGGCGGCAATAGGAATAGGCTGCTCTCCATAGCTTTCACAATTCTGATTAATTGGCAATATTATAGTAAACAAAGGAACTGCTGTTGAAGCAGACCAGTCAGGCAAGGATGGGAGTGATCATATGGTTACTTATTTGTGACTGTTCTATTTGCACTCCCGTGATTTTAATGGGTGCCATGGCTTTTCTTTGATATATATTGATTAAAATGATGCATTTAGTAAATGTTTTGAGAAGCTGAGAGAGCCTCTGAATTTTAAACCATTCCCTTCAACCTCAGTCCCTTTTATTGTGATTCTGCAAATCATACCTCACATAAGTAAATCCTCTCTCACATAGGACTAAATTGTTACAGTTCTTATTCAAACACACAGTAGGTGCTTGCTTTCTCCGTTGCTCAGATTGGGACTCTTGCTCAAGGGGTGGGGAGAACGGGGCTATTTGCTCGATATGCTCTCCAGTGAGCAAGTGGGCTGGGCAGGCGTGAAGAGGGGGAAGTTCCCTCTCTCCGTATCCCCCACGTACCAACTAGAATAGGTGCACTCATCCCCTTAGAGCAAAGAGGGAGGATGTGGGACTCTCTTAGTCCCAATTCATTCTTGTGTCCCTTGTGACAGTGAAGCTATGTGCTACTCCCTCACTCAGAGCAGGTTATAAAGCAGCGGCTTCACCCATAAGAGTGAAGGGTTGCCCCCCCACAAATGTATTTTTTTTCCCATGTAGTAATTTCCTAATTAACACACTCTGCTCTTTGAAGGCTCACACGAGGAAATTGCTTTTGTATTAAAGTGTTTTTCTCCAAGGTAGCAAAATTATTTATCACATTTCCTAAAATGAAGGCTCATGTTATGCTCAAATACATGTTGGTAAAAATGGAGCAATAAAAAGAAATGCACAAAGCTACCCCCTCCCCAGATCAAAGGGATATTTTTTATCTTTGGCACCTGCTGGCAATTAATCCTGTGCATGCCTGAACTTACAATTAGCAGTGCTACTAGAATGTTACTCAATTATACAGTTCCATGTTCTGTTCCCAGCAATGTCTTCTCTTGGCATTTCTGCTCTGTGCTGATCACTGGAGTGCTATGAATTTCTCTAGGCACTTGTTCCAATGAACGTGAACTGAAACAGTGTCTGACTTAACGCATGGCATCCTCCTGTGGTAATCAGCTGTTAGAAAATACATCTGACACTTTTGGTTAGATACTGTCTTGAGAATGATAAGTGAGAGACACCTTCGTTTATGAGGTTCAGATATCTGATGAGGGGGCAGAAGATGCCTCCTGTGACACTTCCCGGGATCCGTAGGGTTGTGAGGCACCTTGCAATGATCTGCCCTTAGAGTGATGAAGCCTTGGCTGTGCCTGCCAGGGGTCAGCTCCCAACGCCTCTGGCCATGGGCAATACCAGCACTCCTATGCAGGCCCTGCTGTCCTTCTGCAGGTTAGTGACAGGCACAGTCCAACCTCCGAGCCCTCCACAATCCAATGCGAATTAAGCTAAATCAAATTAAGGCCCATTTAATTCTGAATAAGAGTCCACACCGAGATTTAATGTGATTTAACTATCTCACTTCAAATTTACACCCTTGGTTATTTTGGATTAATCTTCCTGGAGGTCTCCATGCAGACAAGCCCCAAGACATACTAGCTAGGATGTTACTTGAGCAGCTCCCTTATTAATTTTATATACACCTTGGAGTCTTTTCCTCAGAAGCTTAATCATCAGCAAGAACATTAAAGCATACATTTCAAGAAGCTTGTTTCTGATTGTTTTCTGCTAACAGCCTATTGTACCTCTTAATTTCCTCTAGCAACCTTAATTGCTGGCTTATTAATTAACACAATAAACAATAGATCCATATTTGCATGAACAATTCCATGGTAAAGCAACCTACTAGAGACAAGCTGCATGTTTTCCAATGCTCCCGTCTGCAGTATGGACAAAAGTATAAAGCATCTTTGTAATTCTTTATAGAATAAATATACTTTCTGCACACAAGGCTTCTGAAAATACAGGTGTTTCTGCATCTGTGTTTAATCTAGACCTATTCTTCCATTAGTATGATTGTTATGTTTTTGGGGGGAGTTGTACGACATAGATGGGGAAAATAGACCTTTTAATGTTTACAACAATAGCACAAAACTGGCATAATTATAATGTAGCAAGCATCTCACAGATTGCAGGAACATTTGGACTACTATAGAGTAAAAATATATACCCAATAACATCATTGTCTCAATAAATTTCTTATCATTCTTTTCTCAAGGCAAGTTTCTTTTGTCTGTTCTCAATTATGCTTCATTTGTTTTTATCACAAAATTTAATTTGAAGCAGTTGCTTTGCAGATGGGTTTAAAGCAATTTAGATGATCCAGGCAAAAGGAGACAAAACGATTACTGATATTGTATATACAATTAAAAGCTATTATAGTGTTAAGAGGGGAAATGAGCATGTTGGGAAAAGTTCAGGTATATGGGCAGTAGCTGTGTGTGCGCGCACATATTTTGTACCTGAATAACACTTATCGCCATGCCAGTGCGTCAGGTTCCTGTCTGAATTGTCCTGACAAGCCCTAGAGGTATTTCAGCTTGAGTGAAATCTTCCCCTAGCCTTAGAAACCACTCACTTTGATGGGATCTCTTTGTGATTGTCTAAAGTCATCGCAGTTTGCCTCTGACTGTGAGATAGTAACATTTAGCAGCTGTGGCACCAGATTTGGGTGGGAAGAGATGGTCCTAAATTTTGCAATCTTGCTAAAATGGTAAAACTTTTTTTTTTTTAATCACAAAATGTAAACTATTGGCAGGGGAGGGGAAGCGGATTTGATTGTATGGTTTACAGAGGGAGGATTCTCCCTCCAGCAAACTACATTGAGTTAACTGTCCGGAAGGGGGAGAGGGCCAGGAAGAGAAAAGGAAATCAGTGAGAACGAGTATGGTCTAGGGGATAAGGCACAGGACTGGGACCCAGGTGACCTGACTTCTATTCCTATTTCTTCTACTCGCCTGCTGTGTGACCTCAGACAAGTCACTTCACCTCTCAGTGCTTCTGTTTCCCTTTCCATCCTTTCTCTGTCTTCTCTGTTTAGAGAGTAAGCTCTTTGGGACCATCCAGAGGTGAAAGTAAGCCGGTCGGGTCTGGTACGGCATACCGGCAAGAGCCAGTACGCCGTGCTGGACTGCACCGGCTTCCGCGGCGGTGATTTAAAGGGCCCAGGGCTCCAGCCGCTGCGGGGAGCCCCGGGCCCTTTAAAGCACCGCCAGAGCTCCGGCAGCCAGGCTCGGGTGGGGATTTAAAGGGCCCCTGAGCCCCGGGGCTCCCAGCCGCCTCTGCAGCTGGTAGCTCCGGGGTGATTTAAAGGCCTGGGGCTCCCAGCCACAGCCGGAGCCCCAGAGCCTTTCAATCTTGAAAGGCCCCGCCTCTTCCGGTTGAGGACACGCCACCTCTCAGGACTCTGGCGTACTGGTAAGTCCTTTAAGTTACTTTCACCCCTGGGACCACCTCTTATTGTATGCCAGTACAATGAACAGCAATGTGGGGAACAGTCTCATTTGGGGCCCCTAGACACTACCCTAATTCAGATTATAAATAGATTCAGCCTCAGGTCTGAAGCAGTCTTCATAGCCTTTGTGGCCCCTCCATGTGTGAACCATGGCTAAAAGGTGGATTTGCTGGCTCTACATTTGTCCATTCCCTCAGTCAACTCTGAAAATCTCTAGGCACTGGGATGCACCCAGGAATCCCCTAACACTGTCCAGAGGCATGTGCCACAGGTCACAATTTCATTACACCATCACAAGCTCCAACTATTGCAGTGACACATACATTCTGAAACTAGATTCAGAAACAGGCTGTACAAACTGAGTGATGAGCTTCTACGCTCTGAAATTAACATGCAAGAACTGACTGCTCAGTCCTCATTAGGCACATTATCCTCCACTTAATCTTTGGTAAAAGTGCAGAAACATTCAGCCACCAACTCTCTCCCTAGACATTAAATTACTTGTGTATTCACACAAGAAAACCACAACTGTCTGCTGGTGATGATCATGTGCTATGGTCATCCTGATTGCCATGAGATGCCACAAGAGGGCTTGTTTTGTTATATAACAAAAGAGGGATGATATACCACTGTGACGGTCTATACTATAATGGTCACCACTTTTACAAGACTCTGATAAATTTTGTACAAAGTATGCCTTGTGAGGTATCATTTTAAAAGTCATAATCTGATGAATATCATTGTCCTGGTAAAATATGTGTATCAACATTGTATGTAAAGTTATAAGGTTTAACTTTATGGCTGTTACTGAAATATGTTGTAACTCTAGGTAACACCCACAATCCAGTTTCTCAGACACAGACACACTAGCACCCCAGACAGGTGTTAAAGGGCCATCACCTACTTAAGCGGCCATTCTCCAGCAATGGGAAGTTGTAAATGAGAACTTTACATTGCATCACAGGAATGTTTGAAACCTCACATCCACAAGAGATGGCTTGTTGCCTACACCCCAGCTGGGGTGATTCTCAAAGAAGGGAGAGGGATATAAATATGAGAGAAGACAGTAACTGCCAACTCACCCTGTCCTCCTCCTGTCTCTCTGCTTGTGTCATCAACAACTCTCAAAGAGCTAAACTAATGGGGGAGTGGGTCCCAGGCTGGAAGGAGACCCAACCTGTGAAATTTACAGCAGTATGGTGAGACAATAATCTTTGCTTTGAAGGCTACATAGCTTGTTAAATTAGGTATCAGCTTGTGTATTTCTTTTATTTTGCAACCAATCCTGACTTTTATGCATCAATATTTGTAATCACTTAAAATCTATCTTTCTGTAGTTAAATTTATCTTATTGTTTTATCTTAACCAGTGTGTTCAGACTAAAGGGTGTGGGAAACTCCATTTGGGTTAAGCAAGGCTGGTACATACATCATTTTCCCATGATGAAATGACAGACTTTCTATGAGGGTGCATTATTCAGTAGTGTGCTAGACAGAATGAGACCACATTTCTGGAGGAACTAAGAATTTGCAGGGGTCACCCTGTATGTAATTCAGAGTGCTCATGGTCAAAGTGCTCATGTATTTAGTTGGGAGTGGATTTATATGCCAAAAGTTGTGTGATCAGATCAGGGGTGGCTGTTCTGATAGCAAAGCAGTGTAAAAGCACCCCAGGTTAGAGAGTTAAGGAGACACCACTGTTCAGTCCAGATTGTACTCTGAGGAATGTCAGAACCACCAATCCACACAGGACTCTGAAACCAGTCTCAGGTAACTACCTCAATGCACCAACCAAAATTGATTGCTTAACTGAAGTGGATCTCCAAATAAAGATGGAACAGTTATATATAAGCAGATAAGTAAGTTGGAGAAATGTGGGCTCGGTGGAACTACCATTAAATGGATACATAATTGGTTAAACAACTGCAAACAAACAGTAACTATTAATGGAGTGATGTCAGATTGGAGAGAGGTCTCAAGTGGGGTTCCACAGGATCTGTTCTGGAAGAGAGAACATACGGACCAAGTTTGCAGATGGCACAAAGCTTGGGGGCAAGAGGTTTGCCAACACTTTAGAGCTAAAGTTTGGAGGGATCTTGATAAATTGGAGAAATGAGCTATAGACAACAGAACTGAAATTCAACAAAGACAACCGTAACGTGCTTTTCTTAGGGAAGAAGAACCAAATGCACAAATACAGAGTGGGGGATAACTGTCTTGGCAGCAGCACTGCTGAGAAGGATCTGGGAGTTGTGGTGGATCACAGCATCAACATGAATCAGCAATGTGATGCTTTTGCAAAAAAGGCAAATACAATTTTTGGTTGCATTAACAGAGGCATAGCATGCAAGTCCCAGGAATTGATAGTACCACTTACTTGGCGCTGGTTAAGTACTAAATACTGTGTCCAATTTTGGTCACCAACATATAGAAAGGATGTAAAGAAACTGGAAAGGATCCAGAGATGAGCAACAAAGATAATGAAAGGGATGTAATGCAGCCACATGAGCAGAGGCTGAAGGAAGTGGGTAGGTTTAGTTTGGAAGAGAGGACATGATAGCAGTCCTCAGATACTTTATATTGAGATATACCTATCTCCTAGAACTGGAAGGGACCCTGAAAGGTCATCAAGTCCAGCCCCCTGCCTTCACTAGCAGGACCAAGTACTGATTTTGCCCCAGATCCCTAAGTGGCCCCCTCAAGGATTGAACTCATAACCCTAGGTTGAGCAGGCCAATGCTCAAACCACTGAGCTATCCCTCCCCCCAGAATAGCAGGGTTGGAAGTGACTTCAGGAGGTCATCTAGTCCAACCCCTTGCTCAAAGCCACTTGAAAGGCTACATAAAAAAAAAGATGGAGAAAAGCTGTTCTCTCTTGCCATGGAGGGCAGGACAAGAAGCAATGGGTTCAAACTAGAGCATAGAAGATTTAGATTAAATCTCAGGAAAAACTTCCTAACTAAGAACAGTAGGACAATGGACCGGACTGCCTCGGGAGGTTGTGGAAGCTCCTTTACTGGAGATTTTCAAAAAGGAGACTGGATAGCCATTTTTCTTGGATGGGTTAAACAACAAACCCTGCATCTTGGCAGAGTGTTAGACTAGATGATCCTTGAGGTCCCTTCTAACCCTATGGTTCTATTATTCCATATTCTGTTACATGGAGGGATACATCCCAGTTGGTTGGGTTTCACTGTATTTACATGGAATTCCAGAACAGAGGCAGGCTGAGAGATTAAACCATATGCCTAAACGGCAGCTAAATCTAAAAAAGAAGAGTGAAACATATGAAAGGAAGAAGAAATTTATTCAAGAGAAAACAAACCCTAGGTAAAAGCTTCATGTACAGTAAAGGACAGTGTCTAAGACTGCTCCAGGGCAAGTCTTCCTTACACATACAGCAATTACTGCACAGTGGAGTTTGCTACAAATAGTTACTATAGTAACCCTAGTTTTGCATAGCATTCAATACCTTAAATTTACTGGTAAATCTCCTCTAATGATAATTAATCCAATCTCTTCATATTGTACTTTGTGGCTATCTTCCATTCCCCACTCCAACTCACCCTCCCCAATTCAAACAATTAACATATGGATGGAATCAAATTGCTGAGCTAACAGTTTTCTAAATAATCCTCTAGTTCCTTAAAGAGTTTAAGACAATCTTTCATGCATAAGAATATCCTAATGTCCAATGTTTCTAGAGAATATTCCGAAACCATCATGCAGCAGATGATGTTGATGGAAAATAAATATTACAACAATAAAGGAAAAATCAATTAATGGTTTTTAATCCTCTTTCCAAAACCTCCTAACTTTGTGCAGAAAAGTATCAAAGTTTTATTGAGCCATCAAACAAGTCATTTGCAATATTCAAAACCTCTTGGCCCTTCTTGCTTTATTAGTCCTAAAATTGAAGGAAGAAGAGGTGACTTCTTTGGAAGACTTCAAGGTTTTCTTTTGGTGGTGCAGCAGAGGCATTGGAGAGGGAAGCAGATATTTTGGTTGACCTCGGTCCAGATTAACCTCAATGCAACCTTAATAAATAAACTATGGTGTTGGCAGTAGAAAGTAACAAACCATATAATTTCTAGCAACCAAAATGCTGATTTTCTTAAATAGGGCTTGTCCCACTCACCCAAATGTTTTGGGGCTTTGGTTGTGGATACAAGATGGTGCAATGCTATCCTCCTGAGTTCTGTCACTTTCTTCCTGCAACACAATTGCCATGAGGAAGATGGGTCAATCCCGGAGAGATCTGCCTGGTCATTTATAACAAGAACAGTTGTAACAAATGAAAGTGAGTTATAGCCATGAAATAATGGTTTGGCATGTATGAGTTTCCCTTTGGAACTAATAGAGGGCAAGGATTAAGGGGAGATTTTTTTGCGGATAAAAAATACCCAATTCACATATTCCTAAGTACAAGACTGGGGAAGGTTGCCCAGTGAGCAACAAGTGTTTTGGCAGTATCTACAGGATAGTGAGCAAGTTGAGTCTTTAGGTGATAGTTCACCTCTCCCAAGTGAGCTCATAAGTAAAGAATAGCTTGCTATGGTTAAGTAGTAATATATAGGGAAATTTTGTTTTCAAGAGGTGCTGAAAGTTTAAACATAGACTTAAGTGACCTGACTTTCAAAAATGCGGAGTACCCAACAGCTCCCTTGTGGGTTTTGAAGCCTTATTTTAGGCATTCATTTTCTGAAATCTTGATCATAACAGATACCTCCAGTTGCCATGTAATTAATTTTAGGTTACTTAAGTAGGTAATGCATAAGCATTATTTTCCATATATTAAACTTGCAAAGACAGGTTTCAGAATGGAACTGGTACTAAGTGAGGTAGTCACAGGAAATGATCAGTTAATACTCCTTGACATTTAATAAGAATGTTAATTGATATGTAACCTACTGCAGCTAACTTTGCATAAGATAACTAAGAGAACCAGTCATATCCCAAAGATTTATGCAGTTCAGTGACATTAGGTTTGCTTTTTTATTATCTTCTTGAGTCAGTGTGCATTGTGCTTGCGATACATAAGTTAAACATACATATAAAACATGCAATTACTTCAACAGGCACACACTATCTTATTTATGACCAAATGCAGGGGCTTAACATATTTCATTTACTTTTGGTTCTATGGTAAGTAAATCACTATAAGCCCACGAGCCAGATTACAACAAGAGGGTATCAAGGTTTGCTACCATCCTGCCAAGTTAGCAAGATGCATGATTCTTTCTAAGGGATATCCAGCAGCTACTGTTATAAACAGTAAAAGCAATGGCTAGATTTGGTGCTACTTACTGGTCATAAAAGAATAAATACAGCAAGGACACATTGCTATGCTGCTTAGTGTGAGGCCTGCACTGAGAGATGTCCTCAATAAAGTCCCCACCCCAAAGGCCAGAAGAAGGAGGCAACAGGAAATTTATGCACATGTAGGGGCTTCCATTACCCCACTTCCCACCAGCCCCAGCACCTCTCAAACCCCACCCAGCCACACACTTTGGTCTGTTTGTAGGAATATACAGGCCCTGCCCCCAAAGAGCTTACAGTTTAAAAAGACAACAATGTACAAGCCTGATCCAACACCCACTGAAGTCAATCGGAGTCTCTCCTTTCCTTCATGATAGCAGTGACGGGTTAGACCCTCTCCCAGTCTGGGGTGTCACCTGATGTGCTGGGGTCTCACTGAGCCCGCCCGTTCCACCAGCCTGGGCTTACTAACCCTGTCTATGCTGTGCCAGGCCAGCAGGCCCTCAAGCCTTCTCACGCACGCAGGCACGCACACACAGACGTAAGGCCACACCCAGCTGCAGACACTGACTGAAGTCAGCTGTGTGTGAGAGAATTCAGCTCGGAGATTCACCCAGCACTCACGTGCACACCCTCTTTGGGGAGTAAACCAAAATAATATTGTCTTGCGCTATATAGAAAAATCTGCACAGTGCAAGTTCATAAAAATCGCCCTCTCCCTCAATGTGGAGAGAGATATGCACAGCTTCTTGCACCTCCCCAGATATGAATAGCACTAACTGGGTTATGTTATAAACAAGAAATAAGTTTAACTACAAAAGGTACATTTTAAGTGATTATAAGGGATAGCAAACAGTACAAAGCAGATTATTGAGCAAATAAAACAAAACACGCAAACTAAGCTCAATACACTCAAGAAACAGGTTAAAAATGTAATTTATCACCCTAAATGTTGTTTTAGGCAAGTTGCAGAGTTTCTGTGGCATCTGGTGGATCACAAGGGACGTTTCACCAACATCAACGTGGGATGGCCGGGAAAGGTACATGAAACTCGCATCTTCAGGAACTCTGGTCTGTTTCAAAAGCTGCAGGAAGCGACTTTCTTCGCAGACGAGAAAATAACCGTTGGGGATGTTGAAATGCCTATAGTTATCCTTGGGGACCCAGCCTACCCCTTAATGCCATGGCTCATGAAGCCATACACAGGCAGCCTGGACAGGAGTCAGGAGCTGTTCAACTATAGGCTGAGCAAGTGCAGAATGGTGGTAGAATGTGCATTTGGACATTTAAAAGCGCGCTGGTGCAGTTTACTGACTCGGATAGACCTCAGCGAAACCAATATTCCCATTGTTATTACTGCTTGCTGTGCGCTCCACAATATCTGTGAGAGTAAGGGGGAGACATTTATGGCGGGGTGGGAGGTTGAGGCAAATTGCCTGGCCGCTGATTACGCGCAGCCAGACACCAGGGCGGCTAGAAGAGTACAGCAGGGCATGGTGCGCATCAGAGAAGCTTTGAAAAACAGTTTCATGACTGGCCAGGGGGCTACGGTGTGAAAGTTCTGTTTGTTTCTCCTTGATTAACCCCCTTCCCCTTGATTCACTTTACTTCCCTGTAAGCTAGCCACCCTCCCCTCCCCCCTTCGATCACCGCTTGCAGAGGCAATAAAGTCATTGTTACTTCATATTCACGCATTCTTTATTAATTCATCACACAAATAGGGGGATAACTGCCAAGGTAGCCCGGGAGGGGTGGGGGAGGAGGGAAGGACAAGGACACACTGCACTTTAAAACTTATTGAAGGCCAGCCTTCTGTTGCTTGGGCAATCCTCTGGGGTGGAGTGGCTGGGTGGCCAGAGGCCCCCCCACCGGGTTCTTGGGCATCTGGGTGAGGAGGCTATGGAACTTGGGTAGGAGGGCTGTTGGTTACACAGAGGCTGTAGCGGCGGTCTGTGCTTCTGCTGCCTTTCCTGCAGCTCAACCATACACTGGACCATATCAGTTTGATGCTCTAGCAGCCGGAGCATTGACTCTTGCCTTCTGTCAGCAAGCTGACGCCACCTATCCTTTTCAGCCCTCCACTTACTCTCTTCAGCCTGCCATTCACCCTGCCACCTCTCCGCACGTTCATATTATGCTTTCCTGCCCTCTGACATTGTCTGCCTCCACAAATTCTGCTGTGCTCTGTCAGTGTGGGAGGACAGCAGGAGCTCTGAGAACATGTCATCCCGAGTGCGTTTTTTTCGCCTTCTAATCTTCGCTAGCCTCTGCGAAGGAGAAACTTTTGCAGCTGGTGGGGGAAAAGGGAGATTGGTAGTTAAAAAGACACATTTTAGAGAACAATAGGATCACTCTTTCCTGTTAAACCTTGCTGTTCACATTACACAGCACATGTGCTTTCATTACAAGATTGCATTTTGCCTCTTATATTGAGGGCCTGCCGGTTTGGTATGAGAGATCATACACGCAGAGCAACAGAATTCGGCTTGCAGGCAGCCATGGTAAGTCAGTCTTTTGGCTTCTTTAACCTTCATAACACGTGGGAATGGTTTCAAACAGCAGCGCCCTCATTTCCCATACCAAGCGGCCGTTGGGATGGCCATTTAAAATGGGTTGGCAATTTAAAAGGAGGGGCTGCGGTTTGTGGGTTAGCGTGCAGCACAAACTCAAATAACCCCCCCCCTCAAACACACACACGCAATTCTCTGGGATGATCACTTCACCCCTCCCCCCACCGCGTGGCTAACAGCGGGGAACATTTCTGTTCAGCCACAGCCAAACAGCCGAGCAGGAACGGGCGCCTCTGAATGTCCCCTTAATAAAAGCACCCTATTTCAACCAGGTGACCATGAATGATATCACTCTCCTGAGGATAACACAGAGAGATAAGGAACGGATGTTATTTGAATGCCAGCAAACACCGGGACCATACGCTGCCATGCTTTGTTATGCAATGTTTCCAGACTATGTGCTACTGGCCTGGCGTGGTAAAGTGTCCTACCATGGCGGACGGAATGAGGCAGCCCTCCCCAGAAACCTGTTGCAAAGGCTTTGGGAGTACATCCAGGAGAGCTTTATGGAGATGTCTCTGGAGGATTTCCCCTCCATCCCCATACACGTTAACAGACATTTCTAGTAGCTGTACTGGCCAGGAGCACGCCTTGGGTGGGTTCGGGGGTTACTAGCTCCAGGTCCCGGGTGAAAAACGTATCTTGGCTGTTGGGGAAACCGGTTTCTCCGCTTCCTTGCTGTGAGCTATCTTCCTCGTCCCCAAAACCCGCTTCCGTGTTGCGTGATTCTCCATTGACGGAGTCAAAGCACAGGGTTGGGGTAGTGGAGGCTGCACCCCCGAGCATGGCATGCAGCTCAGCATAGAAGCAGCATGTTTGCGGCTCTGCCCCAGACCTTCTATTTGCCTCTCTGGTTTTGTGGTAGGCTTGCCTTAGCTCCTTAATTTTCACACGGAACTGCTGTGCGTCCCTGTTATGGACTCTGTCCTTCATGCCCTTTGAGACTTTTTCTAATGTTTTGGCATTTCGTTTACTGGAACGGAGTTCAGCTAGCACAGATTCGTCTCCCCATAGGGCGAGCAGATCCCGTACCTCCTGTTCGATCCATGCTGGAGCTCTTTTGCGATCCTGGGACTCCATCATGGTCACCTCTGCTGATGAGATCTGCACTCACCTGCACCTTGCCACGCTGGCCAAACAGGAAATGAGATTCAAAAGTTTGCGGGCCTTTTCCTGTCTACCTAGCCAGTGCATCTGAGTTGAGAGCGCTGTCCAGAGCAGTCACAATGGAGCACTCTGGGATAGCTCCCGGAGGCCAATACCGTCGAATTCCATCCACACTACCCCAAATTTGACCCAGCAAGGCCTATTTCAGCGCTAATCCCCTCATCGGAGGTGGAGTAAAGAAATCGATTTAAAGAGCCCTTTAAGTTGAAAAAAAGGTCTTCGTCATGTGGACGGGTCCAGGCTTAAATCGAGGTAACACTTCTAAATTCGACCTAAAATCGTAGTGTAGACCAGGCCTTTGTTTCCAGTGGAAAAGTACCAGCAGTGTCCAAGTTGGTATTTTGTGTGAGGTAACATTATCACATCACCTTGCAGTGTCAAGGCAACCATGAGACATGGTTTATTTGCAAGGTCCACAGGAAGGAACTCCTGGGAAGATGGGGGATCCACATCTTCGAAGACTCATTGTCTTTTCCTAATGGCCCATCAAGGCTGATTGTTTACAGTCCGTTTCCCAAGCACATACCAACACAGTTGTAATTGTTACATAGACAATATTCCTAACTTTAGATACAAAAATGATACATGCATACAAATTGGATAAACACATTTGGTAATTCATAACCTTTCCAATGATACCTCACATAACCCATCTTGAACAAAAAACATATCTTAGTTATGCCATATTCATATTATAGCAATATTTCTATGAAGAATATGAGGTGTAACGTCACAATAACTCCCTGTGTTTGTACAGCATCTTGCGGAATGGGGCCCTGATCCACAATATAAATACTGAATAATGAATAAAGGACAATTAATAAGTTCTCTGCAGGGGAAAAAAGGATTCCATTTTGGTTTTGCAAGTGCCTTATCCTACAGTACATCTAAACAAACATTTGCTTTCCCACACAACTGCTGGCAGCCTACATTTTTAGCTACTCACAACTGAAGAAGTTGTTGCATTTCCTAATGCTGGGTCAGATTCTTACTTATACTAAGGTCTCTTTATATGGCCAGAGCAGGAAAAGGGTTAGTTTTAGCTTGAAAGATGAAAATTTTCAGTCCCTTTAAATTGCATCTACCTCCCATGGCAAGCGGCTGTTTGAAACAGATCATAAAAAGCCTATTTACAAGGAACTGGCATAAATATTAGGGTAAATACAAACGACATGCCAGCACATTTGGCAAGGAAAGTGTTTATATCCAATGCTGAGCACACACTCAGCACTGTTCCAAGTAGTCTGCTTGTGCTCCCAACGATGGGAGCTAAATTCAATATAAATTTGAACATGACCCTTGCAGCGTAAAACGCAAAGGGAACATGGCAAAATATCTGATGCACGTTGCTTGGTGCTGTCAGTAAAATCCTGCCCAACTAGAAGTGTCCCAGAATCAGCTGCCGAAGGGATGAAAAGAAAATTAGCAATTTGGTGACCTGAAGATAAGCAGCGATATCTATAACCGAAAGAATTGGGGGAAGTGGAGCAGAGGGAGGTAGTCCCTCTTCAGCCAATGCAGACAAAGAAGTCTGAGTTTGTCCCTGAGATGCTGCACAGCTTGGTGAAGTCACAGGAAGGAAGTGCTTTGTTGGGGGCTGCCCAGCAGGCTTTTACCCATCTTCCCAAAGCTCCAATGAGGCATGCAGGACCAAGCCTTTCCCCCTTATCCTTGGCACACCCAGTAATACCAGTAATACCAGTGCTGAGGCTCTTGTGGGGGAGGTGTGGCAGACTTGTTGGGACAGCCCTTCTGCTCTAAGGGTTGTCCTCTGGGGTGGGAGGGTTATGATAATTGGGTCTACAAATTTACAGTAATTCTGAGCTCAGCTGGGAAAAGTGTGTGAAAATTCACAAGATGTCTATAGTGGGGGCAAACACTTGCCTCTCGTGAGCATTTCCTGTCAGCGGGGTGTAATCATGCACTCTTTCCTATTTCTGTTCCTGGCACCCCCTGTTGGTGGTTGCAATCTTTGGGCAGGTCTTCAGTGGCTCAGCCCTCGTGCTAAGTCACAAATAGTCTAAAAACATATGAAGCAACCCCTTCTGGGGTAACACAATCCAACAAACGGTTGGCCATCTCCAGGGTCTTCAGCCCTGGCTCTGGGCCTGTTTACACTCTAGCCCCTTTCTCGGGCTCCAAAATGAAAGTTGTCCTCTTCTCAGGGCTTTGGGCACTCCACCAGTGGAGGGACCCAGGCCTGCCCACTACTCCAGATCCCAACTCAGGGACCCTACAAGTAGCAGTCACATGCTACTTTCTTTACTAGCTGCTATTGCTGCATTCCTTGGGTTTCTTCCAACTCTGTCCCACCACCTTCTTGGCTTCTCCATCTGTTCCCTGTTTAAGCAGGGTCTCTCCCAGGCCTCCTTGCCTGGAGAGCTTCTCAGTCTCTGTCCTCGTTTCTCAGGCTCTTATCTCAGGCCTCTTTGCCTGGAGAGCTTATAACAGTCTTTTCTCCCTTTTAGTCAGGGTTCTCTCTCCTAGGCCTCTGCATCTGGAAAGCTTTACAGTCCTATCACTGCTTGAGCAGGGCTTCTCCCCAGTCTCTTTACCTGTGGAGTCTCACAGCCTTCCACTCCTTCTTCACCCTTCTGGTTCTAGCCAGCAACTACCCTGCTTACGCCCTATAGCTCCTTTTAACTAAGCCTGCTGAGCTCTGATTGGCTGCTTCCCTGCAGCTTTTCTAGGCAGGCCTGGAGGACCCACCTTCACTACTCTTTTTCCTGAGCTGGGATATGGTAGGACCACAGGGCCTCCAGTAGGGGGCCTCAAAGGGCCTGGAACACTCCAGCACAATAACCTATAACAACAAATGTTGATGGGAAAAGGTATGAAGGGGAGACTGAAAGACTGAATTAGTCCAAACAAGAAGGCCTACTCATATAACTCAAGAACTGTGTTAAAATCATTCTTGGCCAACAAGAAAATCCAGGTCCAGAAATTAATGAACCAAAATTGATGTGTTGGATATTAGGCCTGTTTGATAGGCAAAGTAATGAGGGGATGGGCTAGTCTACACATCACTGCCTTTTTGGGTCCTTAAAAAAAGACTCGGGGGAGAAAAACTGGCTATTGGTGTGAGCTTCACCATCATGTCTGCCACCCCCACCATCTTCTGGGACTCCCGACCTTCAGCCTAATCCTGAGAGACAGTCCTGCTAAACCGAGTGAGAGAGAGGGACCCAGATGACATCATCACTTTTACCAGCTCTAGCTGAATTCCAGATAACACCGGAGATGAAACAGGATCGTACTTCAACAACAGCTCCAACCATCTCAACCAATTTCTTGTCTTTTCCCCAAAAGAACAATTATTACCATCTTTGATACCATCTAAGAGTCTGTCAGACAAGGGTTTTTTCCTTCTAGAAACTGTCTCCAGCAAAAGGGAAAGAGGAACAAAAGATGTTGTTAAAATGAAAGCCTTATTCAATACATTTGAAAAGCTTTGACTGTTTTTCTTTCTTTTCTGCATCTTTAATAAAAGGTTAAAAGGGATTTTTAATGGTGTGTTTCCATGGTACTGAGCAGGCTGAGGTCTCTGTACACCAAACCCCAGGCCTTGTTTAACGCCATTTAATGTTGGACAGTGACTGAC
The DNA here is from genome assembly GCF_002925995.2 of Terrapene triunguis. Taxonomy (NCBI): domain Eukaryota; kingdom Metazoa; phylum Chordata; order Testudines; family Emydidae; genus Terrapene; species Terrapene triunguis. Next base: position 13,138,486 of record NW_020664440.1, read on the forward strand.
TTAAGTTAATGCCTTTGGCCCATTTATTCCATCTAAATTAATACAACAAGCGGCTGTGATGGTTCAAAGACACCACTGGGCAACTGTGACTCAGGCCCCAGTAAAAGATCTTTATCATCCTGGTGTCAGAATATAAAGCTGGGAGGTCAGGGTGGAATGTATCATTCAAAAGGTAATGTTTGGACTTTGATCTACAGCCTTGATATCATGTTGATTTGGGCATTCTTAGTAAACCCATTCCTTTAATAGGTAGCTCCACTACATTGAGATAACGTTGGCTGTAGCTTTAAGAATTTTGTGTAGTCTGATTAATCCTGAACATGAGTAGTTATTCTGGGAAACAATATCACCTGTAGAGATAAAACTTGCAGAAATTAGTGATAAATAACGTACGCAAATATTCTGAAAACGCAAAGAGGAACAATGATGGACCTAGAAGAAACTGAGGTGCAGTTTGGTAAGGCACCATTTAGAGAGGGTAAGGAGAGGTGGGAACTTCAGGGCCTGTATACTCTGTATGTTTCAAAGAGTTTTATTATGGCAGCTCCCACTAGTGCCATTCTACAGCCGTGAAGTATAAAATCAATAGTGAAGCATCAACATTTCCATTATAAATCCCATTTTGTTCAGGGGGGTTATAACTCAGCCCTGAGGTTTTGTGCTGTGCTGCAGCTTGGCAAAAAACGTTATGATTAATCTAGCAGGAAACTTCTCAAAACACACTTTGGAACTTGTGTGCCCAAAATTGGTTTTGATTTTTTAGAAAAGTGTGATTTAGTAGATAATTAGCCCATGATGTAGTGCTGCTTTGGGAAAGTATTAAACTTTCAGTATATGGAGATTGATTCTGATCTGATTCATGCTAGTGTATTATTAGTCGTATTAATGTAGCATCTAATGGCCAGCTGAGATTTGGACTCCATTTTGCTAGGCACTGTATAAACCAGAATAAGAGACAATTCTTGCCTCAAAGAGTTTACAGTTTAAATAGACAAGACAGACAAAGGATGGGAAGAGAAACAGAAAAAGAGAGAAGTGGAGTGGCTTGTCCAAAGTCACAAAGAAGGTCAGTTGCTGCAGGCTGGGAATGAGAAGCCAGGTCTCCTGGGTCACAGTCCAGTGCCCCATCCACTAACCAATGCTGCCTCTGGTGGAAAATAGGTGTAATTCCATTCAAGTCAAGGAAATTTCACCGGTGTGAAACTGGGTTTGAGACCAGAATCATGCCTATTCACAATATAAATGACTATAAAAATGTGCCAAATTCCATCCTCTAATATATGCCTGGGGTTTCCATAGACTTCCATGTCAACCCAGTTGTCCATCCCAGTACAAAAGTTTACCTACTCAATTTATCACTCAAAAGATGTTACTGATGGAGAGAAGTCATTATGGTCTCATTGACTATAAGTGGCTCCAGCCAAGAGAAGCCAAGTGCGCTAAGCCTACTTTACTACACTGGCCACAATGTTATTTTCTTTTCCTCTTGAAATCCTAAAAAATAGCCTGCAAAACATATTTCCTTTCAGAAGAAAGTAGGACGAATGAATATCGTGTTGCAACACTGCAATTTTTTAAAATAAATCATGCTTCATAAATATGGGCCAAAGTATGCTACTCTGAATGGCATCATCAGCTGAAGAGTATGGCAAATTTATGCACATTTCAGAATGCATATCATGGTTCCTGCACAAAACTGAGGAACTCAGTTTAGCAATTTCACCAACTCTGCACAATGTCCCAGTGGCACCCCAGAAAATGCAATGCAGGGAGCAAAATTGTGAGCTGAATGCCCTGTATCTGTCAGTTCTTCTGAGTTCCTGGTTTAACTCCAGGGGCAGACCACCCTAACCATTCCACAGCCTGAAAGGATCAGGAGAATGGATACACTGAACTAATAGGTGGCCAAGGAGGCATAAACTATACCAGAACTCTCGCATTGTATGACCCCCGAAAGCCTGAACCGAAGGCAAGGGGAAAAAAGAACTCCCATTGACCTCAAATGATTTTGGATCAGTCCTCTAGATCTCACTTCAGGAAAGCATTCAAATATGTACTTTAATTAAGTGGAACTTAAGCACATCCTTAACTACTGTCCTGAAGAGCAATGGTTTCCTGATAATCTCTACACAATTTTTTTCAAGAGGTGCAAGGCAAACAAACTGAAGAGCACAACAGGGGGCAGATACCAATTCATAAGAGCTGACAAGCTGAGACTGCCGCCAGAAGACAGCGTGAGTTAGGAAAGGGAAATGAGTTGGCCCATGGCACCAAACATTCCTCCCCTCCTAACCCTCAAGTGTTCACAGACCTTGTCTTAAGGATATTGGTGGGCTTTGGCAGGAAAGAAAGACAGAACAACAAAGATGAAGAATTTTCCTACTATGATAGCTGCAGAGTTTCATAATCTTATGTCCTCTGGACCACCTTCAAGATGCTTACAGACTCTGTGGAACTTCTGCACCATTATCATCTGCTACTGCAGACATATTTCATCACACAGGGATGCCGCAGTTGTCTCAAGCTGTTCACCATGGGCGCACATGGACTTTTAAGAAACTTTGACAGCAAATCACTCATTTGGAAGCCACAAATATATGGCCTTGTATAAATTCACAATAACCCACTTTGTTCATGAGCCAGAAGTAATAACTGGCCTGTACTAAGCCCCTGGCTTTAATGGTGCCTTATAATAAACCTAATGGAGAAGACTTTCTCCCTAAGAGGTGTGAATAAAATTGTTAGTTCAAGTATCCTCCTGTAGAATTTTGAGTTGGACTTCACCATATAAAATTCTGGCACTTCAGCTGTTAAATGATATGACACTTTTACATTTGCTACGACTGCTAGAATAATATCCTTTGATGCAAGACTTCTCTCCATAATACAATAAGGCTGGAAAAACCAATATTATCTGCACTCCATGCAGTACTGTGGCCTGTTTGGACTCTTCCGACAGTTTCATTGAGTGGTGACCTGACCCTCTCAAACACATGTAAAATACATTGCAAACAAAATATACTGCTTGCCTAGCGGAGCAACAATTTTGCAACACGAAAGAATCAAGCCGGTTCATGCTGACCAGTTGAATTACCTGAATCAGGGATAATGAACAGAATTCTAATGTCAAGATGAGCTGAAGAGTTCTGAGTGATTAAAAAAAATAAACACAGAGGAGAAACGCAGTTTATACAGACATCGGAATAAAAGAAACATTTGATTCTTCAATGTGTACTGTTGTCGCTAGGCGTTATGGGCTAGATTGGAGCTGGCCATTGCATGGGTGTACAAGAGGAGATGGGGTGGTGATGAGAACCACCTCTCCTTGTGCCTCTATGAAAGAGCAGGCACAGTGACTGTCCTGCATTCAGGAGGGCACAGGGACAACTCTATTCTGGTGCCCCAAGGAGTGCAAGCTTCACTAAGGCAAAGGGGAAGGATAGAAATGTAGCAACTTTCTGTTGTAAAACTGAATATTTCTGGGGTTTCAATAAAAATGTTTCTTTTTCATTTTCATCAACATTTTCTACAGAAAAAGATCCCATTTTACAAACAGCTCTATTCATAAATATATGTAAAACAACAATGATATATACTCTAGGATGTGATAAAAGATAGACAATACAAGGTCACCTAAAACTTCACACTATTGTTCTCCCAGAGCCATGAACAACAGCCAAATACCTTTGTTAGAGCTGGTCAAAAAATTTTGCCCCAAAAAATTCACATTGGTTTTGGATGTGGTTTTTGTCAATGTGGTTTTGTCAACATTGAATTTTTTGTGTGTGGAAAAGTGTTGATTTTGACTAAATGTTTTGCTTTTCCAATTAGAAAACCTGAAATGAAAAATTTCATTTTAAACTGACATTTTGAAACAAATCAAAATTTTTAATTTTATTTCAACTTAAAATGTTGCTGGGCTTCTTGAAAACTGAAAAACTTCAGTTTTCCATTTTTAGAGTTTTGTGTTCCGCCTCTGCCCCCCACTTCCTGCATTACTTCCTTTCTCCCTTTTTCCAAGTAATAACAAAATAAAGTGTGAATGAAAAGGTATGTTTAGATTAAAAGAAAAAATACCTTCAGAATTTTTCAGCTGAAAATTTTCAGAAGAGGAGTTCTCCTACAGAATTTGATGGGGGGTGGAGGGGGAGAGAGGTGCAGTTTGTAAAGGGTTAAACAATTTTAATGTAACTTTAGTCTCTGTTCTCACTGCTCCGCTACCAATTTTGTTTCCATATTAGTGATTGATCTAGTTCACAAAGTTTGGGTCCAGTGCCATACTTCTCCCAAATCTGGGAATACGCAGACCTAGGATTTCTGGTCTGGCTCTGACAGAGAGATGGGACAACTGTAAGGTTGAACGTTCCATAGTTGAGATGCTATATGGATCCTGAGCACGTCGCATATTTTGAAGGTGGGGTTACAGATCCCTGGAATGTCCCACAGTTCAGGAGATGTGCTGATCCAGTGACCAGGTTTTGATTCAGGTCTCTCTCTATTTTGTACCTGGTATGGAATTTAAAATGGCTTTTATGTGTCCAACACACTGTAAAGGAATCAGCAGACTATGCCATGCCGACATGTTGGGGGCTGCAGAAAATAAAGGCTTCCACCATTGGGAGCGTATGCATGGCTAGTAGACCTATTGGGTGGCAATCAGACTTGTAAATGGGACAGTTCACAACAGACAGCAAGCTGGAGATAGTAAAAATGAATAGTTCATGTTTCACTGATTTGATGTGGTCAAATCATCTGTAAATTATATACTCAGCTGTTTTACTAGTTAGTCATTATTCTATCACTTGATTGGCTGCCAATTCTATCCTTCCTAACCATATGCATGGTTGTAAACCCTGAAAGCAGCTGTCTCCAAAGCAAGCCAGCTCAGGAAGAATAGGAAAACAAATTATATAAAAGCAGATTAACTTCTGTTTAACATCTTTTAAGATATCCCCCTTCCCCCCAACAGCCTCTCTAATCCTGCTTTTTAAGTGAATTCTGTCTCTTTATTTGTTATTCTTATCGGTGTGACTTGAATTCAAAGCATTATATTTCACATTGCTGCCTGTGGGCCTATTATAATCATAATCTTCCGTTTGTTAAATTGTGGGAACTGCTTTTTGCACAATCTTCTGCCTTTGAAATTCATGCTTTCTGGCAGCCTGGTGCTAAGTTTATATACCGCTACTGGCTGTACTGCTCTCCAGTCATCACTACTGACATTCTGTCCGTAAACTCAAGATTTTAACCTTGTAACCCTTAGGATGTTGCACTAACGTGTTTTCTGCTTAGAATGGAACACCCCTTCTTGAGCTAATCAGGAATCAGGAAGTAGCTCTATTTGATTTGTCAGCTTTATATTGTAAATAGCCCCTCCCTCCCCGCCCTGGAAGTCTGTGGTCAGTAGGGCATCTTCATCATTCAAGGCGCAACAGCTAGAAACTTTTGAAAGTTGATGCCCTTGCCTACTATTAGTAACATCCACGTGTGTCATGTGTCCTGAATGTATTAAGTGATGCTGCCTAGAGCTCAGCAAAATCTTATGTGAAAAAGGGATACATCATTGGGATTCCCTGTTGAACTCTCTAAAGAATGTTGCTACATGCTTCACTTAGATCAAGATAGAAGGGTCATATAGATGTTTGGTTTTTTAAAATGTATCGCATGCAATTTTGGTAATTCCCATTTTGGGAGTTACCTACTGGTGTTCAGGCAATAAAATAGCTAGCTCTTACATAACACTTTATCAGCAGATATCAAAGTGCTTCACAAAGGAGGTCTGTATTATTAGCCCCATTTTACAAATGGGGGAAACTGAGGCAGAGAGGCAAAGTGACTTGCCCAAGGCCTTGCATATGTATGGGATATCATTCCTTGAAGGCCCTCCTCCCAAAGACAATTTTTATGGGAATGACATTTTACAGGGTTTGAAAAGTTATTTGTCCTAATTTCTTCTCAGGAAAGGCAATCATGGAGAAGTGATACTTAAATTATGCCAACTTTATAGATACTACTGTGTGCATATTTGCCATCAGTCTCCATTTTCTGGATTAAGCAGAGCATTGGACCTGAATGCAATTCTTCCCCCCAACATCCCACCATAATAACTTTGTGTGTAAGAGGTTAAAATTGGGAGAATATTCTCCTCAGATGTTTAATGCTGCTTAGTATAGTATCTGAAGAACTTTGCCACCAAGGGCTAAATCTTGTCTCTAGAATACAGCCTGAGCAGTCAGTCTCTGGGTGGGTCCATGGGGTTGGGATGCATGCTGAGTAAAGGAATAGGCACCATACGGTCTGTGCCAAGGGCCGTAGCTGCTGGAATCATATACTAGAATCTCAGCTTTCATTTAAAGAAGATAAGCCTCTAGCCCCCCGTAACCATGAAGAAAAGGTTGAAAACAAATCAAGTGTAATGGAGGCAGCAATGTCTGCCTGAGTTTGCAGAGTGCCTGGAATAATAGCTCAGATGTGTAGATGGCTTCATGCATCTCAATGGGGTGTTTAGACCAGGCTCTTTCCTTGGGAAGCCCTGCCAACATCACTTCCAGAGGACTGGCTATATGGCAGGAAGAGAAGAGTCAAGTGGGCCTGGCCTATTCACACACACACACACACACACACACACACACACACACACACACACACAGAGATATATATATATAAAACCTGGCTGCTGGGATAAATACTGAGGACTCAATGCTGCCACCCCTGTTTTATGGGGTAGAGAGGATCCCCACAGCTGCCTTTGCTGCTCCGAAGGAGACGGGGGTCATATGCCACAGACCCTGATTTGCTGCGAAGTGAGGAAGGCACTATACCACCACGGCGCCGCGTGGGGTTAGAGCCAGGCAGCTCTGTGTCCTTGTGTGCCCTGGACCCCAGATTGCCTTAACCCAGCCTTGGCTGGGAGCGGTCAATGCCTTTCACTAACCCTTCTGCTTGTGGAGAAGGGCCAGTGTATATGTATAGTAGCTGCTCTCCTGAGGCCTGCCTATTCTTCTCCCAGCCTGTTCCTGAAACACCCCTTATCACTGGTCTGCAGTGAGCCACAGTATGGTACAGCTCTGTGCAGGGCACAACCCATGCACAAGGACCCAATCCTCTGTTCCTCCTTGCTACACTGGAATCCCACCAGTTTCACTGTGTCAGGCCTTCCTGTCCTTTGAGAATCTGTGTGTAGTGTGGGGGCAGAGGGGAAGGATTGTCCCTTATTAAAGAGCAGGGAGATTTCTGTAATTTTGAGACAAGAAAAAAAGTGGGAAATTAAGTTAGCTCCTTGTGTCCTTTGCAATTAAAGAAGCCTGAAAAAGCATTACATTTAGCAATATCTTGCTAAATATCCCTCCTGCTGCAGTTCAGAAGAGTCTTTTCCAACTTTTTGATAGAAGATTTGGCTGGAGAAGAGAGCATGGTGATACTAAGAGAAAAAGAAAGGGAGTCTGAGAAGTGTTTGTACCTTTCATCAGTTCTTTAAAGAACATTCAGGCAAGTTTGACAAACTTTGCATGTAACCAGAAGGAAAGAAATCACACTTTAAAAAATGATAATTAGAGTTTGCTCTTTCCAAACATGACTCAAATACTTGCAAACTTGGTGTTGTTTGATGGGTTACTCACGGTTTGTCACAAACAAGATTTTTAAGTTGCACATCAGCTCTTATCTGGTGCTTTCTTTCAATCTGTAATGAAGCAATGTGCTTTGTTACACTGCTTGTGTGGGAAGAGGCAATATATTACAATATAAAATGAAAAGCAAACACAGCAAAGTAATTAATGTTGCATAGCGCATGCAAGCCATGTGAACCAGCCAATACTCTAGTAGGGCCTCATCCTGTGATGTGCTGTGTGCCTCCTGAATACAATTTGAAGTGAAAGTACTCAGCACCTTTCAAGATCAGGCCCTCTGGGCACGCATTACCCTGAGAGAGTCTGCCAGAGAAACTGAAGTAGCATTTTTTCATTAAATGCTTTTTGTTCTGCAAAGTGCTTATCCATTCTACTGATACTATACCAGAAAAACTTCCACAATGTGTTCTCCCCAAAATAGTTCAGCTCACATAAACTAACCTGTCATTATCCTCTTGCTTCAGTGTAGCAGCTGTGTCTGATACCTCCTTGATAATGCATAGGATAATAAATAAAATAATAAATAATAATAATAATAATAATAATAATAAAAAGATGACAAAGGGCTCTGAGCCTCTACATAGGCTTTGTAACCTACCGGCTGGTGTAGAATGAGCTTTTCTGGCTCCACTCAGACAACACAAATAAGCCCCTTAGAAGCCCAGGAAAGTTGCTGAGTCTAGCTTGGAATTATCACTTTTCACTGAATCTTAATGGAAAAACTCACAGGAAAGATCCTGAGCCTATAGACATTCCTGGGTGATGTACCCAAAGAGGACACGCAGGAGGACCAATCACTTCTACTCTGAACAAACCGCAATGACAGTTTCATTACCCAGCCGTGCACTGCATCTTTAGTGTCATTTAACCTGAGTCAATCTTTGCAAACAACTCCCAGCCCTTTAAAAATAAGAACGTCAGAATTACAGACTACTCTGTGCAACATTGGTGCAAAGAAATTAAGTAGGGGTGCCTGGGACACATGTGGGACAGCAAGTTGGCTGCATGCCTTAGAGTTGGTGGCCCATGCTAACAGTGACCATCTGGCCTGCCTTTGGGACGTGTTGAGGACAGCTCCTGTAAGTATTAATTTTTGTTGAACAGAGCTATTCTAACATACTGTTTGCATCTGTTAGTCTATTTATGTGGTACGGTAATTTGAAGGGACCTGACATTTGGCTGCTCTCCTGAAACTTTGCTCAGAGTCACAAGTGGGGAATTCTGAGGGAATAGCCAGGAGGAAATATGACAATAATGTGGGGTTAACAGTCCGAGGCCCCCAGGTCCAGTGAGGAATGGTGAGACGGTGAGGTTATAAGAAAAAACAAGCAGAGAAAGAAATTTGGGATGAATAATTGCATGAAAAGAAATATGTAATTGTACATAGTAAATAAGGAAGGCGTAACAAAACAACAAACAGAAAAGGAAGAAGGGATTACCCATTTTCCACCCATTGTTCTTTACACAGGAAGACACTAATTCCCTCTAGGGAGAATCCTCCACAAACCCATGATACAAGGCTGCGGTATCAGTGGGGATTAATTCCCAGAGAGTTAAATGGCAAAGCTGCACTCATCTCTCTGAACCCTGACTAGCTGATAGCAGAAATCATTTTGATATTGTGTTCATTGCAGGGAATTTAGCTGGTCTCAAAAGTTGTTTTTCACTCCAACACTTCTACCATCTTTAAAGTCTTAGGGCCCAATTCTCATTTACACTAAGGCATCTTTACACCCTCTGGCAATATGAAGGAGCCTTAAGAACAGGGCAAAGAGATGTTATTGTAAATAAGCTTTAGGCCTCTAGGGCTAGATCCACAAAGGGCACTGAGCCTCAGTGTTGCAGGGCTTAACCTCTAGGCACCCAGGCTCCTTTTACAATGAGTGGGAGAGTTAAGTGCCTAAGAATGGGATTTACAGAAGCCAGCACACTGAGCAGGCAGCCACCTGAGGGAGCCACTAGGAAATGCTGAGGGAGAGCAGTTTGGCCTAAGCCCTGCCCCTCAGAGGGACATAGGTGACTCACTCTGGGCTGGAGCAAGCATCTCCCTCCACTCAGGATCCACAGCTATGAATCCTCCTCTGAGGTAGGTGCCTAAGTCAGGCCAGCCCTTTCTCACCAAAAACAGAGGAGGTGGTAGTGGCACCACTCATCTCCACAATCCCACACAGCCACCCCTTATATCCAATAGACCAGTGGTTAGAGCTTTCACCCAAGACATGGAGACCCACATTCAAACCCCAGGTCTCCCACACTGCAGATGAGTGTGATAACTACTGCGCTATAGGCTCTTCTGGGGTGGGTCTTTCAATCTCTCCTGTTTAAGCTGTTCCACTTTGTATAAAACAGACTGAACTATCTTCTGGAGCAGGGACTGGAACCGGGCTTTTGCAGGAGAGTGCTCTAGCCACTGGGCTGTAGAGTGACTCTCTCTCTCTCAGGCCAAATGATTATTTAAGTATTTAATGGAAAGTGAAACAGATTCAACAGGAGAGATTGAGAGACCCATCCTAGGATACACTAGTGTCTCATGGCTAGGGCACTCTCCTGGGAGAGCTGGGTTCAAAGGCTTTCCCCAAATCAGGCAGAGTCAGGTCTTCTACATTCCGAGTAAGTGCGTTGGGCCTAAAGGGGGAGGTGGGCACCATCACCTCTGCTCCTCTGTTGTCTGTTCCAATAGGTGTGCTCCTGCCTTATAGGTAAGTAGCAGGGAATGTCTAGTTTGAGAATCATGCTGGGACTAAGACAGGATCATGCGCAAAGCCACCTAAGTCCTATCCATCAGCAGAAATGTAGGTACGTGGGGACTTCAGGCAAACAGAGGGTTAGGTGACAGCTAAGCAGGGGTTTTGAAGATCTAACTATTGTCTTAGGGGCCCCAAGAGAGTGGCAGCTAGGTGCCTAAATCCTTTGTAGATCTAGCCCGTAGAGAGTCTCAAACCTGCAATGAGCTCCATGCAAATGGACTTCTACACCTGCACTGAGCCACACTGAAGTCATTGTAGCACCACAGGGGTACTGGGATCTGCCCAGGGGGAAATCACTGAAACCTTGAGGCCTTGGCTCTTGCTGTCATTAGTACAGTTGGTTTCCATACATTTTTAGATTTGTTCCAAAATTAATCAGGTGCTATGAAAGCCATGAGAAGGGGGAAAATATCCACATTTACATTTTTCCTCTTCTCTTGTGAAAGTTTCTTCTGTAAATAGCCCTCAATTCTGCAGTACAAATTAGGCAGCTGTTGAGAACATGAAATGTGGTGCACTCATGGCACTTCCTAGCAATGAGGGAGATGAAAAAAAGCTCTCAGAATAGTTCCTCCTTCCATTTCTTCTCATATATTGTTTTTAATTTCTTACAGCAAAATGACCATCAAGTGCCTTGCTCATACCATGTTTGTCAGGTGAAACAAAGCAGAGAAAAGGGTGCTAGAGACTGCTTCATCTGAGAACACGTGAATGTCCCAGGTGTTCTAAAAGCGGAATGCATTTTAAATCTTCCTGGTGCCACAAGAGAATGAGTTGTGACACTTTACCCAGATTGGCTAGACTAACAGTTTGCTGAGCCTCCTGAGTAGTATGACTATTTAGCGGATAGCTCAAAAACAGAAGATGATCATTTTCATCACTTCCCCATATTTGGAAATCAGGATTCAACCACTTAATTCAATGGAGTTACACAAGTGTGAAATTGGTGTAAGGTCAGAATCATATCTTCCAAGCTTATGGTTGTTTATTAGCAGCATTACATAGAAAAGGAACACAGTTTTGCAGTTTTCAACCATTTCCATTTGAGATAAATTAACTCAAATTTAGGACACACTAAAGGGCTACAGAATTGGGTCCTAACGCTTCAACAGTTATAACCCCCCCCCCCACACACACACACACCACTGAACTAAATTTGTTTGCATCTTTAGAGAGGTAGCTGTACATTTTTCTAAACATTACACTAAGCTTGATATTCTGGTGACTGCAAATTAGTAAATGTCTAAAAACAGCTCCACAATAGACTTCCAATGAGGAATACAATGGACATATGTCCTCGCATCAATTCTTAATGTTTACTTTATTTCGATGTCATGAGATTGAAACTCAGGACTTCTGGGAACAATCCCAACTATGCAATAGAATTCTAGGTCACATTGCTCCATCTCTGATAAAAGACGGGAGCACCTGGAGCAGCAGATGGCAAGACAATGAAGCTATCACTGGTGGTTTTAATTTTCCTGGATTAACAAGTGAATAGAGTACAAGTGGTCTGATCTGCTAAAGACACAGTAGCAACACTGGCATAAGAAATCCTTTTGGTATACTCATGACTACCTGCTTTATGTCACAGTTTCTGGTAGGAATGTAGATCTATAGACAGCTTGATCCCATTGCTCTCCAGTTATTTCCATTTTTATCACATATGGATCTATACTCACACTATTCTGCCAAAAACGACAATTTAAAATCTAATTGGCCCAGAGTTAAGGTGTCATGCATTTTTCCATGTGACTGTAAATAGGGGAAAATATAGATCCTTGGTCTGTTTTGTAATTTTGTGCAACTGAACCTATTTCATGCTATGAATCTGAAGTCTTGAGCTCTGTTAGATGCATGAAAGATAGTTTAGCACTAAAACAGTGGAAAAAACAATACCATTCCATTCAAAGAACAAACTGCATGCTACTAACTACAGGGCTGATATTACTCATATGAGTAGCCCATACTACTTCACATTACTTTACTGTCTAGTACGCTGCAGTCAATTGGGCAACTCACATGGATCAGGACTATTCACGTGAACAACAGTTTTCAGGGCTTGCCCTAGGATGAAGCTTAACTATTAGCTGCTGGATGCTGAACACTTTTGCTGGCCCTTAGAGGAAGTAAAGAAAAAATATTGCGTTGGAAAGATATTTCATGCAAAGAGAATATGAGCTAGCATTAAAATTAGCCTAGTTTATGCTTTAAGCAAAGGTTAGCAAATGTAGAGTAATGTATTTCATATGCTGTTATAATGGGCCAAATTCATCTCTGGCACAACTCAATTGGCTTCAGTTGGAGTTACACGAAGAATAGATTTGCTCCAGTATATATGTAAAAATCTCCACAGGACAATTTTTAAAATAGATAGACAGATGTGAAGATTACCAGTAGGTGCCTAGATTTAGAATGTATAGATGAGTTTCTTGTTTTCCTAGAACAAGGATTATGTAGAGAAAATTACATGCATTCATACTAAATTTTATTTAAAAGTGTCTTCAAGTGTTATATTAATAAAATTAACTGGTCCTACCAAATGCATTATTCTAGCACAGCACTCTTCTTTGATTAGGGGGAAAAAAGAGAAAAATCATATTACTCGTTTTCACAGCTATCAAATTTAGAAGAAGGAATAGCTTAGACTGTTACTATGTGTATTATCAGGACAGTCAATGAGACATGAAACAAGGACAAACTCCATTTGCCTGGGCATAACGCCCAGTTTGGAAGTAATTGCTGTAGTGGAGTAGCAGCTGCAGATATAGTCAGATCAAATCCAAAGATCAAATGCTTATTTCATTTTGATAAAAATCATTAAACCACAAATCAACTTACTCTGGACTACAGTCAGGAAATGACTCTGTATGTACCATCTGCACATAACTGTCCCCTAATAAATTAAAATGGCAACAGTGGCTTTTCTTATATAAAATCCCAAGATATAGATTTCATCAAAATATAAACATTTATCATTTAGATTTTATTTAGCAGCCAAAATAATGCATTACATTTAAAATCAGCAATGAAGATCTCTCAACACACTGCGTGTTCTACACTACTTTGCCATATTTTATGGGCAGAACTGAAACTTCTAAGAGTATTTGAAACACTCCTCCTTCCCTTTCTCATTTGACCTCATGGTGATGGCTACAAAGAAACAAATGGGTTTATGATAAATTAATGAAATACAAAGCAAGTTTTGACCTTGAGACCTTCTTCAGGAATGGTCTAAAATGGGAGGAATAACACAAGAGAAAGTAAGTTTATGTAGCGTAGCAGATATTTGACTAATTTAACTACTAAAGTGCATTTGTCAATTTAAATTTAATTTAACTTAATTCACAATTTTGTTTTGAAGAGCTTTTTGGTTGTCCATTATGCAGGCTGCTTATGTATACACAGGGCTCTACCCAGCAGATTTAGGAAGACATTATACATAAAACCTTAAAAGTTTGCTCAATGAATGGACATTTGCAAATGTGACTACCAGTCCCCAAAAGGGAATCTAAAAGTATTTAGCTGACACCCAATTTCTACTCTCTCTGCATCACTTCCAAGATTATCGAAGTCATCACTACTGAAAAGTATGTGATCCTAACAAGGACAATGGAACTACTGTGTATTATGACTTCTTTATTGGCTGATCTATGCATCTTAACTAAATCAGATTGAATTACAGTGCATTATGACTTCCACGTTAGCTAATATGCAGGGGATAGCATCAAGGAGAGTTCCTAAAGCCTGAATAAATACACCGCGGCTATGCAAGAATTTGGGATTGTTGTAGCAGGGCCAGATTTGGTTACCCTTACTCCTACTGAGTAGCATCTTAATCCCCCATGTAGTTCCACTGAAGCCAATGGGACCATTTTTGTAGTGTAAGGGTATCAGAATCTGGCCCTGAGTTAATTATATCTACAAACAAATCTTAGCCTCCATTATGACTGTATAAATGGATTTCAGACTCTTTCCCTACAAAATTAGCTGGATGTTCTGTACTTTCCCATCTACACAGCTTCCTAATACCACCAATATTGACAAAAGATCACAGATCTGTCTAATTTTAATCATTTTCTTGGACCAAGAATCAATTTGATTATTTAACTTTATCCCACCTACCAAGAGAGATTATTTCATTGCTGCTTGCATCCTTCAGAAAATCCTTAGACCACTGCTTCATGGATACAGAGATAGAGGATCACTTCTAATGCCACCAATAAGGAAATATCAAGGTAATTCCATTTGACCTAACCAGGAGAGCTGTGAAATATTCACTTTCTTTGTTTCACAGAAATGTTTGAGGTTTCATTTTTGCAGGGTTTTGCAACCCCTTGATGCTTCATGATTATGATATAAATGCTGTATTTGTTTTTTTTTTTTTAAAGTGACACTTTAAGTTCTAATAGTGGCCAGTTCTCCCTGGTAAATGGGTCCATATGTTCTAAAATTTAATCTGAGTGTGCAATGATATCTGAAGATCCATGAATTTTGAGTACTTCATTGTAATGATTAAAAAAAAACACATCTACTATAGAGTACACAATATAATTACTCATTTTTAATGGTGAGAATATGTATGTGCTTCCCAATAGTAAACGTTTGACCATAATTATAAATATGATGGGCCAGGTCATTACCTATCTGGGACAAACTCATGAGACAGGGCACTCCATAAAGTGCCAGTCACCAACCTTCAGCCTCATTGCTCCTTCAGGGCTGGAGTTTCTCCAGCAATACAGGACTGCTAGGGGATTCAGACCTTTACAATCCATGCATTCCACAAGACCTACATGGCTAAACGTGTCAATGGCCTGTGACTCTGCACTGCTTTGTGGCCCACCACTCCATATTCCATGGAAGCATGGTTCTCGAGTCATGCTGCCATGGCTTCTCTTTCAGTCGACTCCTTTGGGATGGAGGTGGAAGGGAGTCCATCGTATGCATTGCCTTACACATTTGTTAATGCATCCTGCACAATACTGGGTGAGGGAACAATGTTGAGGACAGGGCAGTCCCCCACCAATCCTAACCCTAGCCCTCACCATACCACTTCATGTCCCCCCATTCCCTACAGGGAACCCACAGAGGAGCTTCCATGGGGTCAAAGAAAAGGATGCAGGATGCCCCACATTTATCACAGCTCCCTTTCTGCCATTATCACCATATTCCTCCAATCAGGTTCCCATCCACTTGCATAAACAATGAATGATTTGAGGAAAAGATCTCTGCTGTATATAACTTATAAATTATTACAATTCTTGCAATCTACATAGAGAGTCCCAAGATAAAAAGCAAAGTCTAAAATGAATTTTGAAGTGATATTCTCTAAACTAATGTAATAGTATAACTATTGGGTGGTTCTTTTTTAAACCAAACTCCACCAATGTATTTTGTCTATGCTAAGCCTCAAGCTATTCTTACTCCAGGCCAC
Organism: Terrapene triunguis; assembly: GCF_002925995.2. Lineage (NCBI taxonomy): Eukaryota > Metazoa > Chordata > Testudines > Emydidae > Terrapene > Terrapene triunguis. Next base: position 13,154,298 of record NW_020664440.1, read on the forward strand.
ACTTTTTAAATATCAACCAGAAAGAAAGGTGGTTATTCCGTAGTTATCATCAGGAGGCTGAAGGAGGTTGGTCTTCTAAATGTATTATTAATAATGACATTTATGCTGCAGGAATTAAATTAGACTGAAAAAGAATTTGGAGTGAAGTGATCACAATAACTCAAGATAATGTGAAGTCAGTGCAAAGGCATTCAGTCTTTAATCTACACTAATTAAAGACAAACCTGGAAGAATTGGCAGAGTGACTGGAAATTAGGAATCACTAGAATGCATGCTGTCAGATTAGATTTTCCACTTTTTGATGCTTTGTTTAGATAAAGCTAAGTGTAAATTACTTTCAAAACATGGGCGGGTGTATTTTTAAAAAATATAAAACATGCTTGCTTTTAATAGAACAAATAACCGTCACAAGGCTTGGCTGTTGACAGTGATCTGTTTTTTCTAAGCACCATGGAATAGTGACTTGTAGGACACCTAAACTGCAGTAAATTGCAGCTACTTGTAAGGAGGACATCCAATTTATTTGTACTGTCTTTTGAAAATGAGAAATTTTACTCTAGTGGGAAAAAAATCCAGTGTATTTCTGTTTCTCCATGATACGTTCCATTCCAGATATTGGCTTTCACTGTGTGCAACCCAGGTACATAAAAAAAATTAACTGCACTCCATGTAATTATACTTAGCAAGCAGGTAAGGAGCCCCATGCAAAATATTTCAAGATGGTCAGTAAAAAGATCTTTAAAGACTTATTTGTAAGTCCTTTTTTCAGTGGAACACTTAAGCTCATGCTTAACTCCAAGCACATGGAAAGGTACCATTTTATATTCTCACTATGGGCGGAAACCTTTAAAAAGATGGTTCAACTGTTCGCACAGTGACTTACAATAAGAAATTCAACAAGACTTCTTCACATTTTGATGGCCAGATGTAGCTCTTTCCTCACTTGTTTCTAACAATCCCCATCTATAGTAAGTTACCATATACATAGCACTTGGATGCAGGCATTGATACATTCAAGCTTCCCTGAAGTGCCCAAACTCATCAAGAAATAAATAGAAATGGTGACTACTTATACACTTCACTCCCTCAAAACCTCTTGCTAGACTCCTTAATCTAGGGCAGGAACCCAGGGCTAACTCTCGCACTAAACCTCCTCCTTGTTCCTGGAGGCCTCCCTCCTCCCAGGGAGCAACTGCAGAAACCTTCCCCTGTAGCTTCTTCCAGCTCTCACTTCCTGGCTTATAATCTTAGCCCAGCTCCCTTTCTTATAGCAACCAGACAGTTTTAATGTTCATCATGAGGCCTTTTAACAACTGAGTGCTGGATTTCCTACCTATGTAACTCACTGCATACCAACAATCATATTATCTTCACTAGGCATGTTAACTGGGAGATTATGGACATTTTATGAGCAAGGAAGGCAATGCATCAGCTGCCCTCTGTGTGCAAATTCCAAACTGCAACTTCCAGCTTTGATCCCACATAAACAGCAGTATTTTTGTTTTTCAGCTTTCACTCGCACAAGGCTTAGAGGACTCTGGGGAATTTAAAAGTTAAGGGAGGAAAATACATTTACTAATGCCATTTACTAGTGACACATTTAAAACATTCCAATAACTGTGACTGTGGAGTTTGTTTTGAGAATATTATTCATTCATTTAGATTTCAGGCTTACGCAAACTCCACACCAAAGGTGCCTATCCAAAACACAAGAACACAGGAGATAAACGTAGGAGTTTGTAAGTTGCTGGATTGATTTATGGCCAAATTTTCATTGTTAGGTGCATGCCACCATCTACATGCATGTACATCTACCTCATATTAGCAAATACCTAATATATGTACACAACTCACTACTTACATGTGCATGCGTGTGCACGCGTGTGCACACACACACACACACACACACACACAGAGAGTTGATTGCCAAACTGGCCACATGTAAATACAGTACCTGACTTTCCTATATCGATTGGATATTTATATGCATAAATTAGGCAAACAACGGCATGTGCCAACCTTCATAACTTCATCTGTTCCTCTCTATTCTTGTCCTTATTCAAGGTCACAAGTTTTTTCCCCACAGCATTAAAATGCTGTTTTCAGCTTTTCAGTGTTCAGTGCATATGGTACACCCCATGCCCATTTCCTAGTGCAATCTTTCTGCCACCTACCACTCTGGCCTCAGGCTTTCTACACAGGTGCTGTATCACACTCATTCTTTATTGCTGCTGTGGGGGTTGCTGGTACTGCTGCAGTTTGCTCTCTGTTCTTCTCCTTGGTTCTACACATTCTGTTTTCATCTGCACTAACTTGTCACACAAAATATGTATTGCAAAAATTTGAATAAAAGGCAATGCTGAGTCAGTCAGCTTTTTTACCCCCAAATGAGTAGACTGAAGGTCTTTTCACCAATGTCATATTACTTTATAAGAGCATACAGTGCTATTCTTGCCAAGATATCACTCTTTCAGAATCTAGTGGGGATCAGAAAATCTACCGTAATATCAAAAATCAAATCAATTTACACACCAGGATCTAATGATCCCGTTACTGTAAGTATAACAGTGAAAACATGAGCTCTGCCAATTGGTTTGATTTGGATACCTGGACAGTAGTAACCCAAGTTGCTTCTAACACTCCTAATAACAGTACAAGGGATCTCATTGATTTGATATAACAATATATTTCACCATGGGAAAGTACTACCAGAAGCTGGGACTAGATGACAGAGGATGGATCACTCAATAATTGTCCTGTTATGTTCACTCCCTCTGATGCATCTGGCACTGGGCACTGTCAGAAGACAGGATATTGGGCTAGCTAGATCACTGGTCTGACCCAGTATGGCCATTCTTATGTAAGGCCATTCTGTGTAAGTTCAAAAGTTTCTCTCTTTCACCAATAGAAGTTGGTCCAATAAAAGCTATTACCCGACCCACCTTTCCTCTCTAGTATCCTGGGACCAACACAGCTACAACAACACTGCAATAAGATATATAAATACTAGGGCTGTCGATTAATTGCAGTTAACTCACACGATTAGCCCCAAAAATTAATTGCAATTAATCGCAGTTTAATCTCACTGTTAAACAATAGAATACCAATTGAAATTTATTAAATATTTTGGATTTTTTTCTACATTTTCATATATATTGTATTATGTGTTGTAATCAAAAATAATATACACTTTGATTTTGATTACAAATTTTGCACTGTAAAGATGGTGAACAAAAATAGTATTTTTCAATTTACTTCATACAAGTACTGTAGTGCAATCTTTGTCGTGAAAGTGCAACTTACAAATGTAGATTTTTTTTGTTGCATAACTGCAAAACAATGTAAAACTTCAGAGCCTACAAGTCCACTCAGTCCTACTTCTTGTTCAGCCAATTGCTAAGAGAAACAAATTTGTTTACATTTACAGGAGATAATGCTGCCCTCTTATTTACAAAGACACCAGAAAGTGAGAACAGGTATTTACATGGCACTTTTGTAGCCGGCATTGCAAGGTATTGACGTGCCAGATATGCTAAACATTCCTATGCCCCTTCATGCTTCGGCCACCATTCCAGAAGACATGCTTCCATGCTGCTGATGCTTGCTAAAAACATAATGCGTTAATTAAATTTGTCACTGAACTCCTTGGGGGAAGAATTGTATGTCCCCTGCTCTGTTTTACCCGCATTCTGCCATATATTTCATGTTATAGCAGTCTCAGATGATGACCCAGCACATGTTGTTTATTTTAAGAACACTTTCACAAGACGCAAAGAAGGTACCAATGTGAAATTTCTAAAGATAGCTACAGCACTCGACCCAAGGTTTAAGAATCTGAAGTGCCTTCCAAAATCTGAGAGGGACAAGGTATGGAACATGTTTTCAGAAATCTTAGAAGAGCAACACTCTGACGCAGGAACTACAGAACCCGAACCACCAAAAAAGAAAATCAACCTTCTGCTGGTGGCACCTGACTCAGATAATGAAAATGAACATGCATCCGTCTGCACTGCTTTGGATTGTTGTCGAGCAGAACCTGTCATCAGCATGGACGCATGTCCCCTGGATTGGTGGTTGAAGCATGAAGGGACATATGAATCTTTAGCGCATCTGACACATAAATATCTTGCTATGCCGGCTACAACAATGCCATGAGAATGCCTCTTCTCACTTTCAGGTGACATTGTAAACAAGAAGCGGGCAGCATTATCTCCTGCAAATGTAAACAAACTTGTTTATCTGAGCGACTGGCTGAACAATAAGTAGGACTGAGGAGACTTGCAGGCTCTAAAATTTTACATTGTTTTATTTGTGAATGCTTTTTTTGTACATAACTCTACATTTGTAAGTTCAACTTTCATGATAAAGAGATTGCACTACAGTACTTGTATTGGGTGAACTGAAAAATACTATTTCTTTTGTTTTTTAACAGTGCAAATACTTGTAATCAAAAATAAATATAAAGTGAGCACTGTACACTTTGTATTCGGTGTTGTTATTGAAATCAATATATTTGAAAATGTAGAAAACATCCAAAAATATTTAATTTGATACCATTTATTATTGTTTAACAGTGCGATTAATC
>NW_020664440.1:13159282-13317545 GCF_002925995.2 Terrapene triunguis
GATTAATCGCACTGTTAAACAATAATAAATGGTATCAAATTAATGGTAATGGTATCAAATGGTAAATTTTTTTAATCGCTTGACAGCCCTAATAAATACTATTATGGCAAATAACTTATTTCCAGTGTTAGAACTCCCAAGAGTTGGTAGCTTTTTAAAATTAAACTACACATTTTGTTTTTTGTCTTTACCATCTCTTTATTAGACCATTTAAACAACACTGTTCTTCTCTTAAATGTGCTGAATATAAGCATGGACCCTAACTCTCATGTTCATGACATACACACAGAAAAGTTAGATTAAAAGCAAATACTCTTGCTGGAAGATTGCAATGTAACAATACACACAATAATTAAAAAAACCAGAGTGATAAAGCAGGCTGCTCCCTAAAACTTACCCCACCTTATTATAGATTGGCTGACTGCACATCTGACTGCTGTTCCCAGATTACATGGTTTGCTACAAAGACCCCAGTTTAAAGCAGGACCAAGAACCACCTCTGCCCCCACTTTCAATTCCAACACAGTGCACAATACACCACTCAAACTTTGCAAAGTAGTTGTAACAGTGTGGGTTGGTAGAAACCCATGTTAGCCTTGAACTTGAAAGTAATTGAACGCTACACAGCAGAGTGTGCAAAGCTGTTGCATCATCCTAGTGGGGTACTTCCTTTTTCGACCTCCCTCCCACTATTAGGCCAGGAGCATCTTGGTGCTCCGACAGCACAGTTCTCATTAATACAGAATCAAGTTCCTGCCAAACCTCTTTTGGTTTGTTTGTTTTTCAATTCACTATGGGAAGGCTGAGACCTTCAAACAGCTATTGATGATCGGATGTTTTGTTTCACCACTCTGACTCCAGCATCTATGTAGTGTGGTAGGTTTTGAGCATATACTATATTCAGATGCTTAGTAACTCTTGGTACAAATATGTCATGATCAAGATGACAGCAATCATATAGAATCCCAGAAGCCTACCAGGCTAATTATTTAATATCTAATTAATGATACAATTTAGTTCTTGACCTTCTAATCATACTATGCGAAGTTCTAATTAACTGATAAAAATTGAAATTACCAAGCGTGTTCTTAAGTTTTGTTGAACCAGTAAGTCAACTTTGATTTGAACCTGCTACAAGAAATGATCTCCAGTTGATCTGTAACGTTTAGTGGTGCAGACTGACAGGGACCAGGTAATGAACTGTTGTTAATATAATTTTTGCTACATTATAGTAGTCAGGTAGCATGACCTGCAGCCCCAGCACCTTATGCTGATATAACGTCAAATCTCACAAGTCAAGCTACACAAGATCAAGTAATTACTTGGATTGGAGGCCTTCAAGGAACACCTAGATGCTCCAGGAAATGGTACCCATTATTCAGTAGGTGGCATGCTATCTTCAGAATCAATAGGAAGCCAATGTCCCAACCTGGGAGCACTGATTTGCTTTCTTTTAGATTGATTTTTACCATTAAAGTCATAACTATAATAATTAGAGATCCTATTGCATGTTTCCCCTTCAAAAGTAGGAGATATGCCTTATCTTCTGGCCAAAATAACAACTCTGGTTAATGACACAGACTGGATTTTAGAAGCCCAGATTTCATGGAGTTTGAAAGTCTCAGCCACAATACCTGCCTAAGTCCACAGTGCTGTTTCAAATAAATACAAAACTCTATACGTTCTGCTTTAAAGTGGTGCACAGTGTTGCTGTGAGGTGGGGGTTTTTTTTGTTTGTTTGTTTTTACAACCTGCTATTTTTACATGTGTGCATTTCCTAGGTATGTGAAATGATCTCAATATACAGCTAAGAATTTTTATAGCACTTTGGGATCCTCAGAGATGAAAAACACCTTGTGAGTGTAAGCCACCTTATACTTCAAGGTAAAAGCTTTATAAAAAGTAGCATAGTTATTATTTTGGAGCAAATCCCCCATCCTGTCCTGTGCTGTGTGAGTGCCTTACAGGGATACACGGGAAGCTTCTTTCTGTCAAAGCAACAGTACGGGAGCTCCACTTAACCCTCAGGAGAATGCTGGAGGGGACCTGGAGTGAAATTCTGACCCCACTGGTGTCAACTGAAAAACTATGGAGCGTGGATTCCTAGCCATGTCTCAAAGGGATGTTTTTATCCAGCTAAAGTACTGAACCAGGACCCCATTACCTAGAATGTATGCTGTCATTTGTAGCACACATAAGCCAGGGATGTAAAATGCACAGGGCAGAGCTCTTCCTCCTTGCCCTCCTGGAGCCATCCTGGCTCTAGACCAGCAGAATGTCTCTTGTGTTACCATAAAAGGCAATAGTCCCATCCCTTCCTGCCCCTCCATCAAATGGAAGGCAAGATTCTGTTTTTCCTGTCCTGTCATGTGCATAAAGTTACTCACATACATGTTTGCAGGGTTGGAGTCTCATTCCATACTAAAGGAAGTAGATGTAACTGAACAGACACAAGATGTTGGGTTAGTAAATATGACACCACCTTAGTTACTTATGAAGAGTAGAACTGCACTTTGAGATGCTAGTTTTCACATCAACTGGACCAGCTGATTTGCACACATTCAGCTCTTCCATGGATTCCCCTACTTGATCTTTAAACAATTACTATTTTAACAAGGTTTTCATTACTACCCAGTTGTCTAAATTTTTCCTTTATTTTAATTGTTAAAAAATATCAAATTTGAAAGTGAGATCAGTAACTTGGTAGTTTTTAATCAATTTCATTCCCCTGCTTTCTCTTTAGTACTACTTTCCTCCCTGTAAAAAAAAAAAAAAAAAAAAAAATCCTTCATATGCAACTCATTCCCTTCGGCAAGGATGATTATAAAAGCCAGCATTTCAAAAATTATTTCTGGCCTCGATCATGCAAGAGCTGTGCTTGGGCAAAGCCCCACTGACCCCTGGAAGAACCCCACTGACTTCAATAGGGCTCCATGAGACACTCTCTGCAGGATCAGGGCCAACATCTGTATTATAATCATAACATGGGTTCTAAAAGTGAAAGGGGAGGACTAAGAAGCAAAGCAATGATTTGGAAGATGTCTGCTTCCCAATATGGATTTTGCTTATTTTTTTCCTGGGGCGCTCTCTCTCTCAATTGCTCCATTTATTGACAGATGCAAAGCAAGACTAATGAACTATTGATGACCCCAGCACAAAGGATTATGAATCAAAGCATTTTTATTCTGTGGGTATTGATTTAAATGTTGTAACTGCTGTGCAAATGAAAATGGTAGTTTAAATAAATGAACTGAAATACTAAATAGGTTGTGTCCAGTTGATTGCTTGTCACTAGACAATTCTCTGCATGTTTATTACATTTTTGGAAAGTTAATAATTTGAGATATGTTAAAATGGAGACCTAGGGCAACACGAACATTATAGCATAGAAGGTCATGGCAGTGGGCAGGCTACCGTAATAGAGCTGCTACCCTTTCTGAAGAAACATGATGGATTAAGATACACCACATTGCCATCCTGAGGCCATCGGTTTCTGTCTGGCCTTCTGGCCTTTCTAACAGGAAACAAGAAGGGAGGATGTTTCCAGCCCAAGTGGAGACCAGTGGTCTACAGATATAAGTATGTAAACAGGATTGTCTTCCCTAGAATTGGTCACTCAGAGCAGCCACATTAAGAAAGAAATCTGCGGGCCTGAGAAGGAGAGTGGGCTGGAGGTAAGAGCTTGGGAGTAGATGCATATTACATCAGGCTGTGATGGTCATCCCCCTGAAGTGACATTTGCAGCCTCCAGCTGTCATTCTTTGGAATCCTGAAGGTTGTCCAGGGTAAAACTGCTAACTGGCATCCATGTACATAGGAACTAGGTACTGTGTCTTGAGAGTCAAGCAGAATCAGCACTGGAATTTATAGTTCTGATCACCCATAGTATTCATAGGACTTTTACTTTGGGAGAAGAACAGCCTAGATTGAATTAAGATCATCTACAGTGATGAAATCTGTTCCTTTAAAGTGGTGAGCCTGGGGAAAATTTTTAGAGGCACAGATGGCACTTAGGCACCAAGCTCGAATTGAAAGTCAATGGGAATATGATTATTTCCCTTTGAAAATCTCCCCCTCCGTTCTTTCCTAGTGTTTTCCTCCTACCTCTCCTGGTGTGATAAACAAGAGTCCCTTAATCAAACCTGCAGGTTGCCTTTCCACCTTCATACTTAATAATCAAATCCCCTTAGTTCATGACAAGTTCAGGCATAATAATATGAAGTGTGTGTACACAAAGGAACCAAGGTTGCACTTTTTAATTAAGTCAAGGAGCCCATCTTTGTTGAATTAGCTCAACTAACGCAATAACAATCCTCAAGGCCCATGAAGGAAAGCCTGTGCCACTGTACAGTGTTCGTCTGGAGAACTAATATGCAACTCTATTTTAATAATCTATTCAGGGGAGGGGATTTTTAAAATATAGTTCAAGTCATAAGAGCAAGATAGTCTTTGAGCCTCATGTTTAACAGTGCCGGAGGGGAACTCTCTCTAACATTGCAAAGATAGGATTATCTCATGTGAAATGCTTCCTCACTAGCATTATTGCTGGTGTAAAGCTGTAAGTTTGTCAGGTTTTTTTTTTTTTTTAATGCTAGTAAAAGATTAAGCTGGTACGTCAGGATGCTGAACTACAGTTTCAGCGGAGCTCTGTGGTTCACAAAGACTGATAAAAAATGAGACAATTCAGCATCCAGGAGATATCACGTAGCACATAAGGTCTCAGACAAGATGCAGTAGTCACAGCAAAGGGCAGCCAAGAATATGGGAAGCATTAGGAAAGGGAAGATTTACTGCCTGCAAATAAAGAGACCAAAACAAAATTAAATTATCCATCCTCATCTGAGCTGGCCTTCGGTAGGTAAGCGGGGTCAACCCTTGGCCTCCTCAAAATGAAAAGGCAGGTAGAAGTAGCTGTAAATTTCAGGTGCAGTGGTTGTCATAAAGTCAACATTAGCCAGCAGTTACTGTACCATAGTCTCCAAAATGCAGAAGTTATTTCCTGTTTGTTCTATAGGGAAATACCCCATCATGTTGTGGTAATGGCTAGTAAATGATGACTTTTTATTGGTGACTACTCTGCTTGTTTCCATGTTTTTAATAGTACTGAAATAATAACAGTCTCTGTTCTCATTGCTTCTCTGAAGTTCCCTGTGTCACACACATATATAAAGCAAATGAATCATTGTGAAGTATTTGGAAGATTCTAGGATAAGAGCCACTGATATATTCTTGATCTTGGAGCAGGAAATATTTATGAATCACAAAATCTTCATTTCTATTTACATGCTACCTTCACTATGCTAATCCACGCTGTCTACACAGATACTCACTGCTGAGAATCATGCCACCAGTTCTGCTAAAATGAGCACATTGCAGCATACAGTGGCATACATGTACCAGACAGGGTTAGGGCCTCATTCTGAAGTCAATGCCAAACCTGTCATTGACTGCAGTGGGAGCAGCATCAAGCCTCATGTTATGTATGGTGAGACTCCATTTTACGGGGAAGTAGAATGAAGGAAGTCTGTGATTGTTTCAAGTGACGTGTTTGATTTGTGATTCCGCTTTGGAGGGATTAGATTCCCTTTTCCTCTCAATTCATATTCCTAAAGTAAACATGTTTTCAGTACTTAATCTGAATAGCTGGTTACCTTCATGGTATTGGATGTTTCAAGCTACCACCTTTCTGCCCAACTACTTTATATTTAGGGACTGAGGACTCTTGTACATAGATTGAGGCAATCTAGATTGTCTCTCTCGATTTAGCTGCCTTTACTTTCCTCCTGGACAGGCTGCTCTCTGAGCACATTAAAAAGCACCTCCTACTTGTTTCCCATTTGCTAGCAAGGGAACTGTTCTTTTTCTTCCCACCTTTTATTTAGATTTATTTAAAAATCACTTATCCCGAGGCTGAACATGACAAAAAAGATACAACACTTAGAAAATCAATATCATAGTACGTCACCTTAGCTGTGCTCCCCAAGACCACCCCATTATGCCATTGCATCTAGAGTTGGGGACAGGGACAGTAAATACATTGAAAGAAAGAAGTTATATTATTATTGTGACGCAGGGCCAGAAAGGGTTACACAGATAGCAGGCTAATTGACCCAGATTAAGCCTTTAGGGACATATTAGTAGATAATGATTGTGTTTTGTGTGTGTGTAGTACGAGAGCAGCCATCACCCTGCCTCAGTACATCACCAGGACCGCGGCCTACTGTTGGGGGAATCAGCAGTGTAGGTGCAGCGTCCCAGCCTTTGTACCAGGATTAATTCCCAATGGTCAAGAGGCCTTAGGCGCCTAGGCAGGGTAGAGTCAGTAACCAGTCTATAGCGCTAACCCGTGGGCAGGGGAGTGCTGGCAAGCAGTGGCCACATGGCCTGTGGTGTGGAGGCTGCCACCCGAGGAGTGAGGTGGCAGGGATAGGGGAACACAGGCCCGCCCAACTCCACTGCGTTCCAGCCCAGGGCCAACAGCGGTGGGGTATCCTGCCGCTGGGTCAGCGGGAATCCTCCTGCAACATGCTGACTGGCTCTTAAGCCACAACACCATTGAACTAAACCCCGGAGCTACTTCCTACCCGAGTTCCAGATCCGGCTCCGGTTTCTCAGGCTCGTCAAGAGTATTCGGCCGCTGGCAATCCCACCAGCTCCTCCTCGGCCTCGGCCCTCTTAAGGTCTGGGCTGCTGCCTGGCTCGGCAGCAGGGTCAGTGGGCAGCAGGAAGCATCTGTCTCCTTCCCTGGCCCGGCCTTCACTGGGCTAGGGGCTCCGCCTTTTGTACTTCCTGCCCCGCCTCTCAACTTCCGGTGGGAGGGCCAGGCCTCGCCGGACTCCACCCAGCTGGGCGGAGAGAGTGGTCCCTCCCTCTCTGGCTGGGAGGGAGGCCACACTACCTCACTATAGTGTGTTTACATATATATTGTTAGACGTTGACAATGTAACCAAATGGTTCCTGTGTATCGCTGTATTCTGTTAATTCAGAGATCAAAAGGAGATGTTAACATTTAGATGAACTGTGAATGTAGTAATATCATTGTCTTGATTTCTCTTTGAAGTTTATAGTAAACTACCTAGCAGCTAATTACCAGTGGTGCTTAGGAAATAGAAGGTTTTTATTTCAAAGCCACAATGTTTCACCCAAGGAACACCTACTCTCAAGAGGCTATCAATAGCCTATCAGGAATCTATAAAAAGAACTCTAGGACCCTGATCCTATATCTCAGATCTACTTAAGCTTCATCAGGGGAAGTCTGAGTCACAAGACTGAGGTCTCCAGTTCCATTCTAGTTATATCATTCCATTTACAGTTCTATCATTTATAAACTAATTTCACATTGGCAAAAAATATATATAAACCACCATCTGACAATCCTGAAAATGTCTCTTATCAAGGTTAAGATATCTGATGTTGGAATGATGACTATGCAGTTAAATTATGCTCACCTTTCAAAAGAAGTTAATTTTCCTTTAGGATACACAGATGTTTTCTTTCCTTATCTTGGCTGTACTGCTAATGATTAAACATGAAAAGCAAATACATAATAATATAATGTAGACCATGACTGACACCATTAGTGAAAGATATCTTCTTTCCTTCTATGTTATTTCACTTAAAACCACCCATAACCCTCAGTTTCACTTAGGGTCAAATTAAGCCCAATGATCTGCTTATGCATCCCCTATTGGAATCAGTGGGAGTGACACATGCCTCTCTGAGGGTAGAATGGCTTTTAATTGATAAAAGTGGTGCTGAAGGAGTTTCATGAAATGCAAGTATGAAGGAGTCAACTCATCACAGGGGTCAACTCACCACCTCCTTATGGCCAGGCATGGCATAGCAGCTTTCTCTTCACTGGAGGTCTCCTGCCAAAAGTGGCCTGTCTCTTCCTGTGACTTGGCTCTCCGGCCAGGTCACTCCAAAGTCTCTCTTTCTCCAGGGTAGCCCATGAACAAAAAGCAAGGGTAATTATCACAAATAAACTGAATTAGTAAGAGATTCAGGGGAATGACTCCTCCTCAGGGTGCATCAGGATTTGGCCCTCCCTTCCCTCAGGGAGGGGCCATCAAGCAGTGGCTGTTTGAGAAGCCTTCCCTCTGCCCTTTCCTCAGGAGCTGAAAGTTGAATGTCTGCTCTCCTTCCTAATCTGCCCACAAGTGAGCTGTTCTGGTCCCCTTTTAAGCTCCTCCTCCAGCCTGTGCTTGCCTTGCAGGTGTGATGGGGCAGAGTCTGCTGAGCCCAGAGCAGCTCCTTAACCTCTTGTTGTCCAGTGTAGGGTTTGTATACCCATCACAGTAAGCAATATGCATGTTGGAAACACAATCATCCCTAAGCAATGACAATAGGTTGTCTAAAGTGAGGATAAACTTGCAAAAGTGGTTCTGTGGGGTAGGGATGGCCTTTCGATTTTGTGCGGTACAGCACCTAATGCAGTGGGGTCCTGATTCCTGATTGGGGTCTCTAGGTGCTACTTTAATACACATTAATAAATACTAATAATAATGCTGGGTAAAACCTACTGCATATGGCAAAATTCACAAGTATGTCATAACTGTTTCTAGTTTCATAATGAGAATTTTCATGAAACAAAACATACAAGGTTAGCTTTGCACTAGCAGAAAAATCGGGTATTAACTTGGTATATAAACCTTGGTTGACTGAAAAAATGCTTTCTCCCCACGTGAGAAGAGTGTGTACATCCATGACAATTCTAAATGATACCAATGTAGAAAAGGACATGTATTGGCGGCTTGCAAAGTCTATAGCAAAACCACAATTTTTATAGTATGATGTGCTGAGATAAGTTACACAATCAAGTATTCAGTAAGCCTCCTTATTAATTTAGGACCCTTCTGTTTCTTATTATATTTTATATGAAACAATTATTACTCTGAACAATAGAATGTCTTCTACGGAAATTTGGTCTAATCTAAAAAAGAAATGAGCTTTGCAAACTTCAGGACTCAGGGGATCCTATGGTTGTAATATTTTACCACTAAGTCAGAAGATATCAAATTATGTGCTATGAGCCTTGGTACAGCATTTCTTAAAGGATAAAAAAGGCTGAACTTGAATATTGGTTATGATATTATATTACTAATATTGAAATATAAGCCATCTGGATTCAGAAATTGCTGTTCATATCCACTACATCAGTATCTCAGAATAAAAACCAATGGGCCAGAGTTTCCACTCCCAGCATCTTGTGTGGTCGTTTAAAGCAGTAGTTCTCAAACTTGGGCTGCCGCTTGTTCAGGGAACGCCCCTGGCGGGCCTGGCAGTTTGTTTACATGCTGCGTCCGCAGGTTCAGCCAATCGCGGCTCCCACTAGCTGTGGTTCACCGCTCCAGGCCAATGGGGGCTGCAGAAAGCGGCGTGGGCCGAAGGAAGTGCTGGCCGCCCTTCCTCCACGAACCTATCTAGTTCTTTTTTGAACCCTGTTATAGTCTTGGCCTTCACAGCATCCTCTGTCAAAGTGACTGTGCATTGTGTGAAGAAATACTTCCTTTTATTTGTTTTAAACCTGATGCCTATTAATTTCATTTGGTGATCCCTATGTGTTATGAGAAGGAGTAAATAACACTTCCTTATTTACTTTCTCCACACCAGTCATGATTTTATAGACCTCTATCACCTCTCCCCTTAGTCATCTCTTTTCCAAGCTGAACAGTCTCAGTTTTAGTAATCTCTCTTCATATTGAAGCTCTTCCATACCCCTAATCATTTTTTTTTGCCCTTTTCTGTACCTTTTCCAATTCCAATATATATTTTTGAGATGGAGTGATCAGATGTGCATTCAGTATTCAAGATATGGGCATACAATGGATTTATATAGAGGCACTAAGATATTTTCTGTCTTATTATCTATCCCTTTCATAATGATTCCCAACATTCTGTTAGCTTTTTTGACTGACGCTGGACATTGAATGGATGTTTTCAGAGAACAAACCACAATGACTCCAAGATCTCTTTCTTAAGTGATAACAGCTAATTTAGACCCCATCATTTTATATGTATAGTGGGGATTATGTTTCCCAATGTGCATTACTTTGCATTTATCAACACTGAATTTCATCTGCCATTTTGTTGCCCAGTCACCCAGTTTTGAGAGATCCCTTTGTAACTCTTCACAGTCTGCTTTGGACTTACCTATCCTGAGTAGTTTTGTATCATCTGCAAATTTTGCCACCTCACTGTTTACCCCTTTTTCCAGATCATTTATGAATATGTTGAACACTACTTGTCCGAGTACAGAACCCTGGGGGAAATTGACATCTCTCTCCATTCTGAAAACTGACCGTTTATTCCTACCCTTTGTTTCCTATCCTTTAACCAGTTACTGATCCAGGAGAGGACCTTCCCTCTTATCCCATGACAGCTTACTTTGCTTAAGAGCCTTCACAAGCATTAACTCTGATTTGGAATTATTTTGAATTAGGCCATGTTTGCACTTTTCCATGAGCATTTGTGTGGATGGATGTTTGTTCACCTGAGAGTTGGGAAAAGAGCTGTTCTTTATGCAAACACCTTTATGCACACACACACACACACACACACACGTACAAGGATGTACACTACTTGCATTGCAAGTGCTTGCCTCATTACAATCACTCAATAAAGCAGCAGAAGCAATACCAGGTGCCTTAACTAACTAATCACATACAAAGAATAATGAATCAGCAAAGATATGCTCAAAGTTTATAGATTGCAAACAACCTATCAGCTAACATATATTAACATAAATATACTAGCTGAAAAAATTGCACACCATGAATAAATTTGTAGAAATCAATGTCTGTTTTGCAGATAACACAAACTACTTCACTGCTGATCATTTTAGCCAAGAATCCCACAATCTCAAACCACTTCCCAGGCCTCCAGAGGTGCCAAAACCTACAGCATCTCCCCTGACAACGTCCATGAGTCAGTGATGCATGATCAATGCAATCTTCTGCAGCACACCGAAAAAGGAAAATGCGGAACAGCCTCAAATAAATTGAATTTATTAACAAAATACATACAACAGAGGTGACTATACTGACTACATTGCTAATTTTCATAGTTAATCCATAGATATATATATATATATATATAGTGACAAAGTTCCTCCTCTATCTTGGTGGGTCCTGCGCTTATTGGCGGATTTTCTTGCCTCAGAGATTCACCACGTAGGTTGGGGAACAGCCCAGAGACCTTCCCCTCTGGAAGAACCCACAGTCCAGGTCAATTGGGAGGTTTGGGGGGAACCCGGGCCCGCCCTCTACTCCGGGTTCCAGCCCAGGGCCCTGTGGACTGCAGTTGTCTATAGTGCCTCCTGTAACAGCTGCATGACAGCTACAACTCCCTGGGCTACTTCCCATGGCCTCCTCCAAACACCTTCCTTAGTCTCACCACAGGACCTTCCTCCTGGTGTCTGATAATGCTTGTGCTCCTCAGTCCTCCAGCAGCACACCCTCACTCTCACACCCTCACTCTCAGCTCCTTGCGCCTCTTGCTCCCAGCTCCTCACACTCACACCACAAACTGAAGTGAGCTCCTTTTTAAAGCCCAGGTGCCCTGATTAGCCTGCCTTAATTGATGCTAGCAGCTTCTTAATTGGCTCCAGATGTCCTAATTAGCCTGCCTGCCTTAACTGGTTCTAGCAGGTTCCTGATTACTCTAGTGCAGCCCCTGCTCTGGTCACTCAAGGAACAGAAAACTACTCATCCAGTGACCAGTATATTTGCCCCTCATCCAGTGACCAGTATATTTGCCCTCTACCAGACTCCTGTACCCCACTGGTCTGGGTCTGTCACAATATATATATATATATATATATATATATATATATATATATATATACATACACACACACACACACACACACACACACACACAAAACATCCTCTATTTTTTAAAATTTAAATGATGCTGCCATAGAATTTGCATTGCTAGAAAAACTAGGGATTTTACTATAGAGTTTAGGTCCAACTTGCCCCTGAGTATACCAGGTCTTGGTAACAAGCCATCGAGGCTAACAACTGGAAGATATGGACATATACATTGTTTTTTTATGGGGACCAGTTATGGGAATGGGAATTATACAGTATGGGGAAACTCAGCTGAGTTTCAGCTGTAATGCTGCTTAGCTTCGTTGAAATTTACATTACCTCAGTGAACATTTTGGTCCATTTGCCAGTTATAGGTTAGTAAGAAAAGCCCAAACAATGGAGAGTTTAGCCTTGTGAATTTGTTGGTTTTTTAATCAGGTTTTGTTGCAAAATCCTTTGTACAGATTAAGACTGCAAGAAGGTATTTAACTCTGGTCTATGACACAATCATGTACAAAAATGGGAAAGAGGGAAAAATTGTGTCAACTTCTTCAAACATCAGTTTGGGGTCAGTTCTTATTTTAATGATACCAAGCTGGTCAGCCTTATTCTTAAATCACACTTCCTCTCTAGTGCTTAGAGTATTCAGGCCATGATTTTCAAATGTGATTAGTGCTTTGGGGATAACAATTTTTCGGTGCTCAATTTGAGAGGCTTTAAAGGACCTCATTTCAGAGGGTAGTTACTTAGCACTGTTTGAAAATTAGACCTCTTTTAAGGTATCTGAAGTTGGGCACTGTAACACTAAACAATTTTAATAATCTTGGTTTTTCGCTCCCTTCTTTTTTCAACATAAGGATATTTTGCTGTTCTGCACAGAACACATTATTATTTCTCATAATTGCAATACTAAATTTGTGGAGTCTACCTTTTTGCTCCTTTAGGAGTGATTTGCTCTATTTTCTCAGTGCAGATGAATGAATAGTGAAACATTCCACTGGATTTCAGTTCCGCTAGAACTCATAGAATCCGGGAGCCATGGACATAATTGTGCAGTAAACAAAATAAGCCATTGTTGAGGATTCCTGATGATGAAGCAGCTAATAAATTACTCATTTTTAAAGGAAGGTTGTTGTTTCAAGGTCTGATGTCCTCAAAGCAGAACCAAGATAGTTAATTTGATGTTCTCCCATCCTTCAATACCAAAATAAGGGATATATAAATGGTAAAGCAAAAGGATTCTGCTAAATGTATTTTATTTATTTATATATATATGCTAAAACATTGCACTGTGACCCTTAACACTTATTTCCTTAACTGTAAAAAATACACGTTTATTCCCCTTATAATACAGAAGAAGTGGATTAAAGTGGGTCAATTTAAAAAATTTCTGCTGGTTTGAAAGCTATTACCACTAATACTGGTAGTTACCATTTGGGGCCTGAATTGAACTCCCATTCAGGTAAATGAGGTATCTTCTTTCCATTGACCCGAATGAGAGTTGCATTAGGCCCTTGAAGTGTTGCATCAAATCTTTCAAACAGGAAGAGGCTTTTTAATTGAGACCCATGTAAGCCATTGCAAACATGCACATTATTCTACCAATACAATTTTTAACATCCACAAAAGAATTTTTGGTAAGTAGGTTCAGATCTAGATAAGGTTTGAAAGGGCCTATGTCAACTGTTCGTACTGTAGCTCTTTGAGATGCAAACAAATTATTGCACCATTTCAAACAGTCTGCAGCAGCAGAAAGACATGAGTTAGCGTTGGAGGTGCTCGTGCAATCTGGAATTGTAGCAAAGAGCTGAGAGGACATTTCAAAGGAGAGGAGAGATGCATATACTTTTTCTATGAGAAAACAAAGGCAAGCTTCTGCTTTACAGGAAGAAAAGCACATTGTGTGTAAAAATAATACAGTTTGACGGATTTGGCTGATTGCTATGCAGCCCACTCTCAGTATAAGCAGAATTCATCTATTCTACTGTTCTGTCAAGCAAGCAGACAGTCTGTGCCATTCTGAAAGTTGATAGGATGGAACTTCTTCCATCTGCCAATTACAGTGACCTTGGGAATCCATTGGACTGTAACATTCACTCTTTTGAGATAACTGCTTAATCACCAGGTACACTGAGAAAAATTACACAACCCAACGATAATCAATGTAGGAACTCTCTCTTTTCCCAGTTACTACATGGGAGATAAAAACATTTCTTCCTTTTCTTTATTCCCTCATGATTTGTTTTAAATGTTGTCAGCATGTGTCTTACATTTTTTCAAATGTATTCCAAATAAGCTATCAGGTAAGAAACAGTGTTTGCCAGTCCTGAGATGAAGTAATCTTTGCTGATATGAAACATTATCATATATCAGTAGGGGGAAAATGTTTAAATAAAGTGTAGGAGGAAATTTCCACATAAGTACAGTAGTAAGATTTGGCACCTTGAAGAGCCAATGACAGTTAAATTACAAATAAAGAAAACAGGTTAGTGCTGTTCACTGAGCAGAGTGAATACTTTTCCCAAGTATTTGTTTCAATTTGAAAACGAATTTCATTTTGACTGCATCTGCAACTCTTCCCTAGGACTTGTCTACATAGTACCTTGGTCCAGACTAGCTGGCGTGTAAATTCTAATGTACACCAGTGTGTTGTGCACTAACTGGTCTGTATGGACCCAGCTGGTGTGCACTAAAAGTTCCCTAGTACATGTTAATGTAGTCCTGTTTCAAAAGGTACTATGTTAATGTGCGCTAGGGAACTTACAGTGTGTGTGACAGAAGACTCCACATGGCTCAGTTAGTGTGCAACACACAGGTGCACATTAGAATTTACACCTCAGCTAATGCGACTTTAAGGCCTTGTCTTCACTACGGAGGGAGATCGATCTAAGTTACGCAATTTCAGCTACATGAATAATGTAGCTGAAGTCAATGCACTTAGATCTACTTACCGCGGGGTCCACACTACGCGATGTCGACTGGAAATGCTCTCCCGTCGACTCGCCTTGCGCTTCTCATACAGGTGGAGTACAGGAGTCGACAGAGCAATCGGCGGTCGATTTAGTGGGTCTTCACTAGACCCACTAAAATTGACTGCCGACGCATTGATCGCCGCACGTTGAACCCCTGTTAAGTGTAGACAAACTCATAGTTGCTTTCCTCTAACGTCCCAAGGGCTGAGTTTTGCCAGTGCAAACACTGTTGAAAAGTGAATTTTAAGCTCAGCTATTCATCAATGGGGAGATTTTCAAAGGCACAAAATATAGGTTAGGTGCCGAACTCCCACTGACTTTCAGTAGAAGTCAGGAATCTAAACTGTCCTTTGTGCCTTTGAAAATCTCCCTCAAAACTGAATTTTGGTTTGTATATTTATTTTAATATTCATTATGAATGCTCTGTTGATAAATTACTCAAATCATTCAATCAAGTTACAAAGACAATGCCAAGTGATTTATGTAACTACTCAAGGCCCTGTTCTTGCAATTGGGTTTGCTCAGGCCAAGTCTTGCACCTATATGCTGTCCCAAGTCATTGGATCAGTGTATGGGTGGAAAGGTCAGTCCTGGAGGATTCAATTATGTGATTGATGCCAAGAAAGCAAACATTTTAAATATTGAATATTCCCAACAAACTATTTATGAACTCTTCATACATGCGATAACAACAACAAAAATCACAGATACATTTGTGAATAAGTTCAAAATAAATTCACCTGAGGATTTCAGTCTTCTTGGTTTGCAGCGAAAAGAGTTTTGAAACATGTTTAAGAAGTTATTTGTTAAACATTATTTGCTTTTATTTAACACATACATAAATTTCCTTTCTTAGATGGCAGGGATCCTTTGCATTGTGTATACACATATTAAACCGACAGCAGACCAATGGGTGACATCTCTTATTCTATGCACTACACATGAAATGTTTTGAGAACAGGTAACTATTCAGTGCCATGTGTCCAACATGTCCCATACATTGCTTGGAAAGTTCTCTGATAATCCAAAATACCATCCAATTTTTCATGTCAAGGTGACTGGCTGGTTTAGGAGATTTTTATTGGGATTTGGGAACTAGAATAGCTGACAGATGCCAAATTTTGGTCCATGTTGGCCTGGGCTAAATTACAAATTAGTGACCTACACCTGAAAGCAGTGTGCCTTAGCAAACTGAGCAAACATCCAGACACTAGGAATATTTTAAAATAATCCCTTCTCCACCACTGACTCACTGTGTTCTTGAGTAAGTAATTTATCTATTATGTGTGTCAATTTTCCCCATCAGTAAAATGGGGATTACAACACTCACTTTACCTGAGAGGGGTATTGCAGGGATTAGCTAAAAAATATATAGTACTTAGGACATAGATAGCACTTTGCTTTGCCAAAGTGAGACAAAACAATATAGAAACTGTTTCATAGTTTTTCCTACATACTGTTTTGTGATGATAATAAAATGAATTGCTGTTTTCCACAGATGTACTCTACCCTAAAACAGACATGGCTATATACACATAAGTAGACATGGGTGAATATTATAAAGAATTTTCATGAATATTAATTCACGTTTGCAAATTAATACACTTTACCTGTGTTTGCATCCCCTGTGTGTTTACTTTCCATGAATATTCTAGTGAAGAACTTCACTGGCAGGAACATTCATCAAAACAGAAAGTTTTAGGCAAGTATATTCATTATATTAACTATTCATTTCCAATAATAGTAGACGTTAGAAAATATTCATGGGAAGTGAATTTTGAATTCATGACTATTCACACCAGAAATCTGATTCTTAGAATTATGCTCAGTCAATCAGGGAGCAAAACCCTTTCACGTTGGCTGCTTAAAAATGAACTACTGAGCAGGTATTATTTACAAGAATTATTCAGCAAATAATTTGAAAAAGCAAATAAATCTGAGAAAATCATGCTATCTGTACAGACATAAACACAAGGGAGGAGAAGTTCATCAAAATGAATTAGTCGTTATGAGTTATCCACACAGCAATATACATAAATTAGGAAAAAGGAAGGAAGATACCAGCAGAACCTAACCCTAGCTATATTCTCCACTTACAAGTTAAGCACCTGCACTGTTGCAGGATCAGGCACACATTAGAGCACATGGTTTCCTAGTGAGTGCAAAACTAGGAAAACCAACTATATTATCTAATCTTTTATTTTTACACCCATCTGTACATAGATGTGGCATTGTGGTAAAGGCCCTAGAGTGAGGCTTTGAAGATCTGGGTACAGTTCTGTCATAAACAGAGTTAAGGGTTAATGCCTCTTTTACCTGTAAAGGGTTAAGAAGTTCACCTAGCCTAGCTGACACCTGACCAGAGGAACCAATGGGGGGATAAGATGTTTCAAAAGGAAGGAGGGAAGTTTCCTTTGTTTAGTTTCCGTTTAAGTTTTGACCGGAGTGGGAAAGCTCCAGAATTCAGCCTCTTATCAAGTAGTGAGTATTAGTGAAGGAAATAAATAAGTTTATGTTTATTTTCTTTGTATCTTGTCTTGGGCATTAGGGAATAATCAAATTGGGTATTTTTTGTGTAACTAAGTTTTTGCCCAGGGGAACATCCTCTGTGTCTTGAATCTGTTGTCTGTGAGAGTAGCTGGTATGCTAATCTCTCCCAGAGGGTTTTCTTTTACCTTTCTTTTCTTTAATTAAAAGCCTTCTTTTTAAGAACCTGATTGATTTTTCCTTGTTTTAAGATCCAAGGGGGTTGGATCTGGACTTACCAGGAATTGGTGGGGGAAAGGAGGGGGGATGGTTAATTTCTCCTTGTTTTAAGATCTAAGGGTTTGGATCGGTGTTCACCAGGGAATTGGTGGAGGAGTCTCTCAAGGCTACCCAGGGAGGGAAAGGTTTTTTGGGGAAGACAGAGTTTCCCAAATGATTCAAACTATTTGAGTGGTGGCAGCAAAACCAGATCTAAGCTGGTAATTCAGTTTAGGGGTTCACATGCAGGTCCCCATATCTGTAATCTAAAGTCCAGAGTGGGGGTGAAACCTATGACAAGTTCCCATTCAGTACAGCCTTCTTATGTGTCCTTGGACAAGTCAGTTAGGAACAGTGACTTCCACAGTATTTGACTCAGGCCCTTAATCGCTTTGTGCCTCCATTCCTATCCATAAAATGGAGATGATATTTCCTTTCTCCCACCCTTTGTTTGTTTTATCTATTTACATGATAATCTCCTTGGGGGGTTGGGGAGGACTGTCTCTTACAATGTGAATATACAACAGTGCCTAACACAATGACGCTCCAAGCGTTGTATAAGACAAAAAACAAACAACAATAAGAATAAAAACAACAATTTATTTGACCTTGCAATTTAATCACAGAAGTGGTAGGGTATTTAGTGGTCATTTAGTTCAGCCTTCAGCCTTTGTGTGTGCATGGGTGCGTTTGTGCAGTACTCTGATTTTCCATCTCAAATGGATGTCTATCAAGCTGTCACAAAAAAATTCTAGAGCTTCTGACTCAACTGCTTCTATTAAGTGAGATAATGGAGATAACTAGGTCTGTCAAGCAATTAAAAAAATTAATCACGATTAATTGCACGATTAATCGCACTGTTAAACAATAATAGAATACCATTTATTTAAATATTTCTCTTGGAATACTAAATTAATGGAAAATTAATAATATTTTTATCTGTTTAAATAGTATATAGATGCACTAGGTGGGAGGTAACTATCCAAAGCGTGAATATGAGGAAGATGTGTTTACTTGTTTTCAAGAGCAATTTCCTTATATTCAAGTAGTCAGGCTTTTCCTTTTTATTACTTTATCAAGTTGCACTATGATGGTTGCAATGTAAGTATCTGCTATTATTATAGATGCCTTTGTCAAGCATGCAGGCTAATGCAGCGGCTCTCAAACTTTTGTACTGGTGACCCCTTTCACATAGCAAGCCTCTGAGTGCGACCACCCCTTATAAATTAAAACCACTTTTTTATATATTTAACACCATTATAAATGCTGGAGGCAAAGCGGGGTTTAGGGTGGAGGCTGACAGCTCACAACCCCCCCCCCCCATGTAATAACCTCACGACCCCCTGAAGGGTCCCAACCCCCAGTTTGAGAATCCCTGGTCTAATACCATTTAATTCTTTATTTTTTTCAAATAGATACACTTTTGTTGGAAGCAGCAAGTGGGTGGCTAATTTTCTTCCTCACGTTTTCCATTAATCAAACACTATAGAAAAGTTGAAGGAAATTAAGCAGCCCCCAAGGTTATGGATGGGAGGAAAGAAAGTATGTCTTCCAAGTAACACTTTGATTATTCACATTTGTGTTGCTTTATACTGCTACTGTATGAGCAAAAATGGAAGACTAACAGTATAACTCAGCACGATCAGCAAATAAATATTTTAAACAGAAATACCCCTGGTCGTAAATATTTCCTAACATGGGGCCTGCTCCAAAACCCACTCAAGTCAAAAGAAAGAGGCCCATTGATTTCAATGAGCTTTACATTGGGCCCATGAGTAGTGACAACAATGTCACTTACTCATAGGCCTCAGCATGGGTGGCGTGTGCACTGCTGGCTGAGGGAGGCTAGCCCCCAGCCCCGCCCCTTCCACCTGAGGCCACGCCCCTGGAACCCAGAGCCCCCCCCCCACACACACACACACACCCCAGCTGCCGGCTCCCACCCCAGGCTGGCTAGTGCCCGCAGCCCCCCCAGCCCTGGAGTACCAAGAGACAGAACGCGCGGGGCTGCTAGAGTTCCGACAAGGCGAACAGCATGGCCCCAGCCCCTGGATCCCAGCAACACCGCCGAAGTGGGGCCCTGTGGGTGGAGTGTGGGTGGGGCCATGCCTGGCTGTTTGGGGAGGCACAGCCTGCCCCAGCCTCCCCCACCCACGGGCCTCAGTGTTGTGTAAACCACTGGTCCGTGTATTTTGTGTGTCCTCTCTGTGTCCAATCCACAGAGGCAGGGCCGGCTCTAGGCACCAGCAAAATAAGCTGGTGCTTGGGGCGGCACATTTTTAGGGGCGGCATGGCCGGTGCCAGAATGCCGCCCCTAAAAATGTGCCCCGGCCGCCCTAGCTCACCTCTGCTGCTGCTGCTGCCACCGCTCACACACCACGGCGCGCGAAACAGCTGATTCGCGCACCGCTGCTCCCCCTCCCTCCTAGGCTCAAGAGCCTGGGAGGGAGGGGGAGAAGCGGCGCCCACGCCGCGGCCACTCGGAGTCTCCCCCTCCCTCCCAGGCTCTCAAACATGGGAGGGAGGGGGAGATCCCGAGCGGCCGCTGCTCCCCCTCCCTCCCAGGCTTGAGAGCCTGGGAGGGAGGGGGAGACTCCGAGTGGCCGCGGCACGGGCGCCGCTTCTCCCCCTCCCTCCCTCCTAGGCTTGAGAGCCTGGGGGGAGGAGGCGGGGATGGGGATTTGGGGAAGGGGCGGAGTTGAGGCGGGGCCGGGGGTGGGGTAATTAAAAAACGGGGGGGGGGCAGCCAAAATTGTTTTTGCTTTGGGCGGTAAAAATCGTAGAGCCGGCCCTGCACTGAGGGTGCATAATAGCAAACTCTAGGGCATGGTCTCACTCCTACTGAAGTCAGTGACACTACCCCCATTTACTTTATGGGGGGACGGATCAGGCCTCTAGAGTGTGACTAAGAAAAGGGAGTGGAAGCACACGGGAGAGTTAAACACTGCTTGCAGATTCTGATTCTTACATTTAAATACTACAGATGAGCTTCATCATACACCAAACATACCATTTAAACATAATAAAAACTAGTTAAGCAAATGAAAGTGAAAATGTTAACAAAAATTTAAAGGTTGCCATGACCAATACAGGGAGTTCTAGCTAGAATAAGGAAAAAAGAGGTATCTGTTGTGGGAAGCATATAAACAGCATCAAGCAATTTTAAAAATATGTAATAGATAATGGCTTCTTCTGAAAGATTTGCAGTGGGATCCAGAGATGCAGCACAGAACTTGCAGCTCGGTGGTGGGGGATTTGGTGAATTTAAGTGGATTTTGTGCCCTCAATCCTTTGCTGTTCTGGGCTCTGGAGAGGCCTCTGACATAATTTAGACAGCCATGGGGATCTGTCTAAGTTATAGCAGTGTCTTGGACTGCCGAATGGGCAGCAACGCTGTTCAGAAACTCCACCGCACCTTATGCTGCCTCCGAGCCTGCCCCCGACAAGCCTCTTCCACTCCTGGCAATCCCCTGATGCCAGGGCTTGCAAGGAGATCCTTAGTGCTGTGCCTGCAATTGTGTTCTGCAGTTCCTGTGCCAAGGGAATTCTCTCCTACCTAGAACTGGGGCTTTTAGGGCAGGGGTGGGCAAACTTTTTGGCCAGAGGGGCACATCTGGGTATGGAAATTGTATGGCGGGCCATGAATGCTTACAAAATTGGGGTTGGGGTGCAGGAGGGGGCTCCAGGTGGGGATGCAGGCTCTGGGGTGGGGCTGGGATCGAGGGGTTTGGAGGGTGGGAGAGGGATCAGGGCTGGGGCAGGGGGTTGGGGCACGGGAGGGGCTCAGGGGTGCAGGCTCCGGGCAGCACTTACCTCAAGTAGCTCCCGGAAGCAGCGGCATGTCCCCCCTCTGGCTCCTGCACGGAGGCGCAGCCAGGTGGCTCTGCGCGCTGCCCCATCCGCAGGCGCTGCCCCTGCAGCTCCCATTGGCCTCAGTTCCTGGCTGGAGCGTAGGAGCGGGGTAAGCCCCAGACCCTGCGCCCCAGCAGAAGCTTGAGGGCCGGATTAAATTGGCTGAAGGGCTGGATGTGGCCCATGGGCCGTAGTCTGCGCACCCCTGTTTTAGGGCCTCTTTCACCACTCTGATGCCTTTTTCCTGCCTCAAATGGGCCAGAGCTGGGATGAGAATCTCACCCTTAGATCTAATCAGAAGAGAGTAAACATTGTTTCTAACAATCAGCTCACTACTGTTCTGTAATATTTAATGCAATCCAACTTTTTAAATCATGAACCACATAACATACTGCTGAGTTGCTTTAACATTTTATCTGTAACGAGGACTGATGAGATCCTTCATCCCTTTCATTGCACGTACTCACATTTCCGTTGATATTAACGAGGACTACAATTTAATTCTTATTTTATGTATTTTATGGGCTTCTCTGCGTTTTTTGCTTTTCCAAACAACCGCATCTCACGAACCTAATCGTGAGGCTGGCATTGCAATTTTCCCAGTACAATTACCTCATATCTAATTAAACTGAACAGTGTCAAATCCAGAGTAGGTGGCACAATGAGGTAATTCAGTGTGTTTTTAAACCAAAGACAGCTGACTTGAGTCATCAGCTAGCTTAGGTAAACAGGTGAGAATAAGCTCAATGATCTCATCCTAGTCCCCAGGGCACATCGCATAACCACCACATAATTCAGCGCAACTGACCACATCTACTCAAAGGCGCAGCGGCAGCGGGGTAAGAAGATCATTACAGATCCTGTCCACCATTAAGGTGGATAAGAAGGACTTTGTTCGCTTATACTGGGCCTGATTCATTGGTGTGCAGTGGTCCCTTCATGGCACCACAAAGTAGTTAAGAATCCCTCCGTGCAGCTCTCAGCTCTGCACTCCCTCCCATAGCAGGAACCCTTGGTACAGGACATGTGTCAAAGGTGGAAGGGAACAGGCAGTGGGAGGGAGGAGTCACATCTGCTGTAATCTTAAATGCCGGCTATTGCCCAGCTATCATATGTCCGTAGAAGCCAGGCAATGTTGTAACCACGTTGGTCCCAAGATATGAAAGAGAAAAGGGGATGAGGTAATATCTTTTAGTGAACCAACTTCTGTTGGTGGAAGGGACAAGCTTTTGAGGTTCACAGAGTTTTTGGTCAGGTCTGGAGAAGGTAACCAGAGCATCTAAGCGAAATACAAGGTGGGTCCATTGTTAAGCATAAGGGGTTGACATGATAGCACAGGGGTGAAGCAGAGGGGCCATGCTAGCCAGGTTGCAAGTTAAGGCAGCCTTCAAAGCAAGCCGCACCAAGCCCCCAGAATTTGGCCCACTCTGCCTGATTCAAACCTCAGTCTCAGAAGTATTAATTCATTCATAGCACATGCACAATTCTCCCAAAGCTTAAGCAACCCCCCTCCCTTTAGGCCTGTTCATTACTGTGCCACGCTTAGATCACAGCCTGCAGCACGGTGTCAGTTTGTCATATGGCTTAGTAAAAAGAAAAAGATTAATGTCCCTCTTAGTTTCAGGTGCCACCGCAGGCGCTGCAGCATGTGGGGAATGAGAGAAAACAATCCTCAGCATTCTGCTTTCAATACCCAACTGAACTCCTCAGAACCGAGCAGAGCTGCATTGCTAAGCTCTGATTTACTTGGTTTTAAAGATTTCCAACATTAAGGGAAGCTTAGATTTTTCACAGAAGTGATTCGCACATACCTCAGCTCAAATGCAATTAATAACCAACTCAACAGCAGATTCATTTTGAAAAGTAATTATGAAAATATGGATCTAAGGAACTCTTTAATGAAGACACTCATGCCCATTTTAGAATACTGTGAGATTTCATGGTAATTTGTTGATTATCTCTTCCACATTATTCATTCCACACTAGTATTAACAAGGAAGAGAACACAGACATAATTTCACAAAGTATACTTATGCCATAATTCATACTTATTCTGCTGCTCAATATTGAGAAGCACACTGCATAGAGATTAAACGTAATTTGTGCCAGTGAATGGGCATAGACATGATACATCTGATTTTTTTAATATTAAAGTCATGGCTGGTTATAAAAGCCTGAAAATGCCAGGCACAGATACTAAGGGGTTTTTAATCCTTTCTTCTTTAAGACATTAAGTTCAAGATCAAAATCAAGATTTCAAATATGCAGACACCAAAGGAAAAAAAAATGCATCTATAGTGAGAATGGCAAAGCATCCAGCTGACGACGCCTATCTAGTAGCTAAAGCATAGTGCTGGCAGTCAGAAGAGATGGTTTCTTTTTCTGGCTTTGCCATCAATATATTGTGTGACCTTGGGCAACTCTGTAAAAGAGCTTAACTTTCAGAAGGGGTAAGCTCCCACATCTCCCCTTTACATCATCTGGGGTTTTAGGAGCTCAGCACCTGAGCAGGCAGGCACCTGACCTCTCAGGCTCTCAGTTTCCTTGTCAGTAAAATGGGGATAATAACCCACCTCAAAGGGGTACCATGAGGCTTAATCGTTATTGTTTGTAAAGCACTTTGAAGTGCTCAGATGGAAGGGCTACAGAATTCCACATTGGTGCTCGTATTAGAGTCTTGAGACCTATCTATATTAGGCCTGGTCTACACTACAGGGGAAATTCGATCTAAGCTATGCAATTTGAATAGCATAACTCAAATCGACACAGCTTAGATCTACTTACCGTGGGGTGCATACTATGCGATGTCGATGGGAGACGCTCCCCCGTCGATTCCCCCTACTTGTCTCGATCTGGTGGAGTACAGGAGTCGACAAGAGAGCGATCTGCGGTTGATTTAGCGGGTCTTCACTAGACCCGCTAAATCGACCGCTGCTGCATCGATCGCCGATCCCCCAGTACGTGTAGAGAAGCCCTTAGGCATGTTAGAGATACTTACTTCCTTGGTTCAAGGCAATAGTTGAGAAGATAGAATGAAATGTCCAACAAGGGGGTTTCTCCTCTTCTGGGGTTTCCAGTGCTCGTTTACAATAGCTTTGTTTTCATTTCATTTTTGGATAGTATGCATGTGGAATGGCTTTATCCAGACAGAACAGTTTGCTACTCAGCTTTAGACCAAAAATGCTTTTATCCCTAAAGAGGGTAGGTGGTTGGCTTTCCAGACGTTAGATGCTGCAACCAGTTGACAGAATAGAAGAAACCAAGCTTGGTTAAAACCATTCAAGGGGCAAGTAAAATCTGCAAACAACTTGTTGAACCCTATTGTTTTAGCTCAGAGCTTAAACAGTTTAGAATACCCACATGCCCAATCAGATAGAAACAGACGTGGGATGAGCTAGAATCAGTTTTATGTGAAGAAAATGGAACAAAATGGAACAATAGGAAAGTTTTTTTTTCCCTCATTGGTCCCCCAAAATAAAATGAAGTTAGCAAAAGCCACAGTACAGTAGGACAGAGACTGACTTTAGTCTGTAATGTAATTGGCAGGAAGCATGGGTCAGCTCTCTAGCTTTGATAGTTTAATTTACATGTAAGTATTAAAAGCACATGTTCAGGAGATCTCTATGTCTTTTTTGCCATATGTTGTGGGGGCATTGCGCACTTTAATATAGGAACTAAACTTCTAACCAATCAAAAATCAGACTGCGGAAGACCATTGTCATGGAGAAGGTGTGTGGGATGTTCAGAGGAAACATAACAGGCAATGAGAGAGCAGGTTGTGACAGGGTCTGCTGCATAAACACTGTCTCAGGTTCCTCCAGCAAATCGAATTTACCAATTTGGGTCTGTCCAATGGATGAAGAGAGAGAACGCTGCTGGAAACTCTGAAGGAGGAAATTCTATTAGGAGAAAGAGAGAGTAATTGTTTTCAGGGAAAACTGACATACTGCAGTAAGTTATTGTTTTGTCTCATAGCTGGACTCAGAAGCCTATCCATGAGCTCTTTCAGGATCTTGGGTAAGAAAAACTGTTACCAAATTATTACTGAAATAGTGTATTCAGTTAGATTTGCAGAAACATTAAAAAGTGCCTTTCCAGGGCACTAGGTGCCTTTATCATACATTAAAAATACAGCAACGAATACAACCAAATTAAATGCAGAAGCCTCCCTGAAATCGGCTCCCCCTTTCAAAAAACACCATTAAAAAAAACAACCCACTCCAGACACATATATACCAGACATGTATATGATAACAGACACCTACGCTCACACAGACTCACTAGTCATTCCATAGACTTCCTAATTATTCAGAACCAAATCTTTTGCTGATGTAACTCTACTCAAGCCAATGGAGTTGCACCAGCAGGCAGTTTGGCCTGGAGACTAACTTTTAATAATCCCGAATTAGGCACTGAAATCACTTAAGAATGGATATTGGACTAAAAACATGTTCCCTGAAGCCAGCCGTTACTGAGAGCAGAATGTCCTGTTAGCTAGTGGTCAGATGGTGATGCCTTTACTTGCACGGATTGGTATCTTACTCCACTAATAGTCCCACTGAAGTCAATGGAACTATTAGTGGAGTAAAGTAAAGTCAGAGCATCACAAGCTATTCTTAGAAGCCTTACGAGTTATCTTTGATTGCCTTAATCAGGAGAATGGTAGCACCAAGGCTATTATCAGATGCTGGAAACATTCTTTCCCCAAAAGGCTAAAAAAAATTCAGATTTGAGCAGTCTCTCATTTTATATAGCCCACAGGGTCATGATTAGGACTCTACCAAATTCACAGCCATGAAAAACGCGTCATGGACCGTGAAATCTGGTCTCCCCACCCCACCCCCCCCCGTGAAATCTGGTCTTGTGTGCTTTTACCCTGTAAGGATTTCACAGGGGAGACCAACGTTTCTCAAATTGGGGGTCCTGACTGAAAAGGGAGTTGTAGGGGGATTGCAAGGTTATTTTAGGGGGGTCGCGGTATTGCCACCCTTACTTCTGTGCTGCCTTCAGAGCTGGGTGGCTGGAGAGTGGTGTCTGTTGGCCGGGCGCCCAGCTCTGAAGGTGGTGCCCTACCAGCAGCAGCACAGAAGTAAAGGTGGCAATGCCATACCATGCCATCCTTACTTCTGAGCTGCTGCTGGAGCTGGGCTCCCGGCCAGCAGCAGCCGCTCTCCAGCTGCCCAGCTCTGAAGGCAGCACCGCTACCAGCAGCAGCACAGAAGTAAAAGTAGCAGTCCCGCAACCCCCACTTCCACAATAACCTTGCTACCTCTCCACATCTCCTTTTTGGGGTCAGGACTGAATCCCTTGGAAGCCACCATGGGATGGCAGGTCTGCACCACATCTTTGCCAGACCAGGTACAGCAGTGGGTCACTAGACTTTAATGGACAATGGGAGCTGCGGGAAGCGGCGCGGGCCGAGGGATGTGCTGGCCGCAGCTTCTCGCAGCCCCCATTGGCCTGGAGAGGTGAACCATGGCCAGTGGGAGCCGCGATCGGCTGAACCCGCAGATGCGGCAAGTAAACAAACCGGCCTGGCCCGCCAGGGGGCTTACCCTGGCGGGCCGCATGCCAAACATTGCCGATCCCTGGACAATAGGGATGTGAAAGAACTTGCCTGCGCAGGGACATCAGTTCTCTCCAACTTCCCTCAGTTTGAAGATTAGAAAGTTACCGGTAGCAGACCAAAGATACTACAGTGATGATGCTAGCTTTTCTAGAGGACTAAGAGGGGAAGACTCAGGAAGCCATATTTGAAGTTTTGGGCAGAAGAAGGAAAAGGGGACAGGCTAGCCAAGGTCAGAGGTGAACTGGGGAGGGAGAGCTCCATTTTTCAGAACATAAGCAACACATACTGCAGAAGAACTCTGGATATCCCCAGATAATTCTGACCCCATCCCAAAGAATGCTCTGGAGTAGTGAGGAAACCGAGGCAGGAAAATACATGTAAAGTTTTATTATTTTGGTATAGATTTGTGCATTTCTTGTGTGATTAAGTAAAGAGCAATGATTTTAGAATCCTATGCAAAAAGTGTCTGTGTGTTACACTATTCATTTGCCCCTTGAAAAAGTAAACTGTGGACCAGAACACCAAATGGCTGGAGCTCTAGGAGAGGGTGTATTTAAGATACATTGAGAGTCTGAGGGGTCAGTACTGATTCCAGGGGCTGGGTAGCTGGATCACATGGTTGCAAAGCGCAGGAGATGGTGCTGGACAGAGAATCTGCACCTTAAGAGTGTGCCTAGAACTCCAGTACAGGGACAATGCCTTAGCCCTGTTCAAACACATTTTTCCATTTCATGCACTGCCAGTCAGAGCACTTCACGATTAGTCTCTCACTTCCATCTCATCTGTCCTTGTGCGTCTCATTATAAGTGATCCATTGACCAGGATCTTTTTTGATCATACAATGAAAGTCCTGCGGGCTTGATGTCCTTGTCCTTCTTTTGGCCTGTGATATTGAACTGAATCAATAAATCACCATAGCTTACGAGCATCACTAAGCTTAATAGCCAATTTTCCAAAAGGTAATTCCACGTACTAAGATACAGTGCTTTTTATCTACAAAGTAAAGTGACTTTGCATGTTCACAAACACAATTTGTCACTGCATTTTGAACAGCTGGTCATTCCAAGAATACCAGCATTCTTGCAGTGTTAGATAGGCCTGACCTTCCCAGGCAGCATCACAGGTATTCTATTAAAATGAAGGGGGGGGGGAAACAAACATTCTTTTTTTCTTTTGCTTTGATTCAGTTCTCTCAAGATTAGATCACGACTTTAAGGAACAGCCATGGTAATGGATAATGCAGTACAGCAGCACCACAGAGGAAGCACTGGGAGCAGGTCTGAATTCTGCCTCTGAAAAGCAGAATGCCCTTAAAGTGCTTTCTCTTCAAGTCCAGGAACACATTAATACAACTACCTTGATGGGGGCACAGCTTACTCCATCACTGCGCTACTCCCATTCTACAGCGCAAAGAGGGCAGAGGCAGAGCCCTACATCCTCCCTATCCTCTTTGGGGCACCATGCATTCCCAGGGGAGTAGAGAAGGGGCAGTCCCTGTGCTCCCTAGAGAGTAGGGATTACAATTCTACCTGGATCATAAGTGAATTTGCAAGTGTCGGCAGGGGAGAAGGCCCCTCCACTACACAGATCTCACCCTTACTGCAGATAACCCACAACAGCCCAACTTTTTCTGCTCACTCCTCTGCAACTACAGCACCTACAAATAGCTTCTGATGCACCTTCCTTCCCCAGCACCCATTTATTCCACATAGAGATTGCCTCAAGTCAAAATATTCAGATCCCAAAATTCAGGTTTTTCTTAGCAGGGGCAGGTACGGTTGGTTCGACTCATTATAAATATTGACTGCCTGGGTAATGTTCTTCCAGACTATGGAGATGACTCAAAGCAGCTTTAAGCAGAGGATACCGAGCCTGAATCAGGATATGGACTTTAAAATACACTAAAAATTCTTTGAAACTCCTTCTGGCTCCACCCTCCCTAGCAACAGACCAATTTCGGGGTATATAGTGTGAGAAACAGAGCGCTAAGGGGGCTAGAAGAACCTCTAAATTTGCCTATTGCCTCATAGCAACTGAAGAGGATGAAGGAGTTGAGAAATAGGAAATTCGCTCTCAAATGTAGCTGTGAAATGGAATGTTCTTGCCATGATGAAACCAGAGCAGGGCTTTACAAAGAAAGTCTGTCCGTTTTTCAGTTATTTTGGGGGGGGATCATTCCTACTCTTTAACTTGACCATTTAACCAATTTTCTAATATGGCTTCTTTTCTAGACATCACATGCTAAATTCAAGTCTGGTTTAAGTGGCTAAAGGGTGTATTGATTTCCGTGACATTTGCGCGTGCTTCAGAGATAAGATTGGCCCTACGTTTTCATGAAGCTGAAATGATCTTTTCCTAATTTGGCACACATGAACTATTTTGGATCAGACTGTATAAAATGGTAAAGAACTAGAAAGTTGGGGACAGTGAAGCACTATGCCTACATCTGTTGGCAGCTGTTTTACTGTGGATCAATAGCAGATTATACACAAGACATAAAAGCTAAACTTCCCTTCGTTTCCAGTTCGCAGAGAATGACATAAATATCCAGAGTGACTTTGGGGGGGATTTTATGTGATTGTTCACTTGCCCTCGTTCTAAAAGAAGATGAAAACGATGTCATCATTGTAGCAGACACACTGATTTTGTCTATGAGGCATTAAACATTTTTTTTTAATCGCTTTACTCTCCCTTAGACAGAAAGAAAGTGAACACAGTAATCTCAGCTGGTGTCCTACTAGATGGTAAGGCCAGAAATACATGTCACACAGAATCAACTATTGCATACTCTATTGCACTTTCAACACAACAGTGTGTAAAATGATAGTTGGACTAAAATAGCTGAACTTGTGAAGGAAACGCTTTAATGTAGGGCCCTATTACAGACTTATGAGGTGTGAGCATTTTCCAACCAAATACATTGCAAACACTAATGCATTTTCAAGACAACAGTGTGTGAAATTATAGACCCTCTTAAAAGAGATCAACTAATGAAGCAAGTGCTTTAATGCAAAAGCGTACAGATTTATGGGCCTTGAGCTTCTTACTCCATGCAAGTAGCCACGAGTACTTCAGTTTTTAATGCTACTGAGGTCATTACTTCTCTGATTCAGCAGTTTACCTAAATCAGTCACAACTTTGTAACTGGGTAAACAATGGCACTAGAAGGAAGCACCACTCAAAAATGCCAGTACTGAGTGTCTCCAAGTATAACACATCTACAGTGGACAGAGGTATCAGTCACCTTATATTTTACAAAAGGCACTGTAAGAGCGTTATGAGAAATTAAAAGGTACTTTCGTAAAGTGGCCATAATGGGAATGGACAAAATGGAATGATTAAGGCTTCGTTATTCTTAGTAGAGCAAGAAACAGGACCATTCAACCTTAACAAAAAAAAAAAAAAAAAAAAAAAAAAAGAGTCAAATATATCTGTAATGTTACTGCTTTACCTTCTGATGTACATAGATGTTCCATATTGCAGTTTATTTTTGTGACATAAAAGTGACCTCTTCTAAATGAAGGGCTCAGACAATGATAGTCAGAATTTAGCCCATTTACCATGAAAGATGATCTTTTCTGAAGAAATATTAATGACTGCCCACTGGCTGTTTCTTCAATTTTTCATCACTGGGGAGTGAAGGTTATTTTCATCTCTTAATTGCTTAAAGATTTGGCTACAGAGTTGTGAAACAATAAATTATGTCTCACCTTAATCAATAGTCACTAGGGTATTCCAGCCATATGGGCAATGCCCAAGGATAAGTGAAGATAGAATTTGGGCCTTATCATATTTACAACACTTTGATTTCATAATTTTTCTTTGAAGATGTCATCAGAACAGAATGAAATAATGTTATATTCACAGTACTCACCTATATAAAAGATGAAGTTCCACCAGTAATCAATTCAAATTTCCAAGAAATCTCTCCAATTTGTCACAATAAATATCACATGTTAAGAACCTGGGTGTAGGCAGTGGGATCAGAACAGGAGCCAGAGTCTGGAGGTTAGCCAAGGGTCAGAGCCAGCAATTGAGCTAGAAGCCAAAAGATGAACAGGGGTTGGAGCCAGGACAGGTAGCCAATAGTCATGAGTGGAGCATAGGGTGGGAGCCAGAGATGAGGCACAAGTCAGGCATGGAGCAAGAGCAAGGTAGGGAGAGAGGCAAGACCAGGAACAGAATAGGAGTGGAGCAGGAGCTGGGAACAGGAATTAGATGCAGATTGCAGGAGACTGGCAAGAATGGGGTCCGATGTGGCGGCAACAGAGTCTGTGCAGTTGCTCAGACATCCCAGTTGGATCACTTCCTGGCTTAAGTAATGGGTGTGACCCAATCAACTGTCCACATGCCTTGGACATTCTGTTAAGACTGCCTGTGGGGCCTGACCTCCCAGAATTGGTAAGGTGCTGTTTTGTCTGTCCCTCTTGTAGCAATAAGGGAGTGTCAGAGACCCAGGTCCCCCACAGCTGCAGATTCTAGACACCAAAACCAAGGACCCACACCCTGGGATCCTTACACCACCCCCTTCAGGTGTGCTCCCCTCCAGGGAGATTCAGGGCCTGGTTTAACAGAATGATCCAGGTGACATTTTTTCACATGCTCAGGGGTGTGGACATGGGCCACAGGTTCCCAGGATTATTTCTTGGGACTGTAACCTTCCCAGTCTATGAAGTATTAGAAGCCACCTTGCCACATACAGGAGTTATGGAATTTGTGCACTATATAATTAAGCCCCTGAATCTCAGCTGGTGGAGGGGGTTGTTTAGACCAACCCAGAAAAAAGATTCCCTATGTAGGACTTGCAAAGTGATGTGTGGAATTCAGGGTGGATGCGGAGGTTACTGGGGAAATTTTGCAACTTAAATTCACCTAGGCTGACCTGTTTGTAGATATGGAAGGGACCAAGGAACTGACAGTCTAACTTTTGAGAAGCTCTGCTCCTGCTGCGATGTTTTATGGTGAGTCAGACCTTCTGTCCCACCATAAACACCAGACATTCTTGGCCTCGCCGGTCCTCAAACTGCATATAGGCTTTTTTAGACTCTCCAGGTGACTTCAGAACTGCTCTTGGATATGGTGAATTCACTGGACCCAGTCAACAGCCACCAGGTTTGGGAAGTATGTGGGTAACAAAGGGTGGAAACGGGGATGATATCCACAATTCAAAAAGAAAGGGCTCTGCCCAGTAGAGACATGATTGGCATTATTGAAGATAATCTGGCCTATGGTAACAGGGAAACCAAGTTGTCCTGATGGAAGTTAATAAAGCACAGCAAACAATATTCCCATACCTGATTAATCCTCTCCAACTGCCCATGGGTCTGGGGATGATATGCTGTGGAGGTGGATGCATGAACATCCATTAAGTGGAGTGTCTCCTGCCAGAAGCGAGACAAATTGAGGCCTTGAGTCACAGATTATTTGGTCTGGGAGCATGGGGGCAGCCAACGTGCATCACCAGCAGCTGGACTATCATTTCAGCTAAAGGCGGATGGTCAGAGGGAATGAATTAGGCCATCTTAGTCAGTCAGTCTGTGACAGTTAGAACTATGGTGTGGCCCTCAGAGTTTGGGAGCTCCACAATGAAGTCCAGAGTGATTGAGATCCAGGATCTGGTCAGCGTCTCCAGGGATATTAGGGTAGCAAAGGGTCTTGTGCAAGGCATCTTAGTACAAGCACATGTGGTGCAGGAGACTACATAGGCCTAGACTTCCACACGCAGAAGAAATCAGCAAAGGTGCAAAAAGTCTGGAGGCAACCAAAGTGGCCCATGATCATGGCGTTGTGGCGTAAGTGTAGTGCCTCTAATAGGGGAGTACCCCGGCAGAATGTATATGCGCCCGTTGACATATGTCACCCCATCCTATATGGAATTCCTTTGTCAGGTGGAGTTTCATGGCAGAAGGTTTTCCTGAGCAGCTGTCTGAAGGAGTGTCATCAAGGCAGATTGCAGCGTTAACTAAGTTATGGGGCTTCAGGAGATAAGATGGTTCCTTGTTTCCTTAGTAATATTCCCCATTACGTGACAGGGTGTCTGCTTTCCCATTTCTGGTTCCCGGATGTTATGAAATGGTGAAGTTAAATCAGGAGAAGAATGCCCACTGGAGCCATCTTTGGGCCTGAGCATTCAAGGAATACTCAAGATTTTTATGGTTGTCGAAGACTTGCACTGGGTGTCAAGCCCCCATCACAGAGCGTCACCACTCCTTGAAAGTAGATTGAATAGTGAGTAGCTCTCTGTCCAGTATTTCATAGTTCCTTCTGGCAGGTGTAAGACTGAGTGAATAATACGTGCAAGGGCACAGTACTGATGTGTGTGTGTGTGTCCCTGTGTTTTATGTCTGGACATTTATGCGCATGTGTCACTATCATACTTGGAGAATTACCAAGACAATCAATGTGAAATGGATTCTAAACTGGTATTGCACACAGTACGGTCAGTCAAGTTCTTTTGTTCAATTTCATATGCATTTTTTCCTTCTTTTTAGTGAATTCTGGTTTTCAGTGGAAACCATCAAACCACCAAGCATAATAACCATATCAACTCTTGTTTTATCTTTTTTTAAATTTAAAGAAAAGATATGAATAGAAGTTTGGAGACACCAGTTTCCTGCATGTTGTAGTACAAGAGACATCAAGTTTCTCATTCCACAAGCTGTGGGTCTTCTGACGCACAATGGAAGTAATAGGAGGAGATCCAGGGACAGTGAGGACTGTTGCTCTTGCCAATTAATACACAGAGCTATCAGTCTAAAGTGTTGTTCTGCAGTGCACAGGAAAAAGTGAAGAGAAGCTAAAATCATTATTCGCAGAATTATTAGGTAGGAATCCTTGGACCTTCATTTGATTCTGAACTAACCAGGATTGGGATGGAGACAGCTCCTCATTTGAATGTACTTGGTTTCAATGATGATGACAGCAAACAAACAGACATAAACCGTCATTAGAAGCAGTCCACTAACTTTATCTTCTTCCCAATGAAATCATTAACGGGGATCTACATCTTGTCCTTATACATCTATTTCTCAAATGGACAGCCTAAGATGTTTTCTTAGGGTCTGTTTGGATTACTAATAATCTCCTACTCCTTTCTCTGTGAGAGATAACACAAAGAGAGGAGGAAGAGCTCTTAAACCGTTCACCCTAGCAGGAGCATTCGTATATTGAGAACGACAAATCCCCAGTCCTTGGTTACTTCTAGGAAACTGTATAGCTAAGTTCACTGAGGCTGTTGCTTCTAACGAGTTGTTACTCAATATTAGAAGAATGAGCTATTGTAACAGAAATTGGTTCAGAGGATTAGCCGGCTGCGTTCACTGTGGGAGCATCCATAAAGAAATGGACTTTTAAAAACCTTTAAGTCACATATGCAACCTCAGGTATCTATAGGTTCCTGACTTAGCACTAAGTCCAGTTCCTGGGTTAAATACAGATGTGAGAGAATCAAACACAGGAGGTATAGTCTCTAGTTTGGGAGCACAGCCAGTGTATCTACTCATACCAGTTTCTCCAGGCAACAAAAAAGCACTGGCATTTGTTTTTCCACTTCTACTTTCTCCTTGTTTTATGGCTCACGGCACGTGGCAGCCATATGTTGGTTGAAGCTGAGTTAAAGGTAATGGTAATTAACTGTTATGTCTCACCAGTTATAGCTTCGCATTTTAGAAATCATTTCTAACTTGCCCAGTTATGTGGTTCTGAGAATGGGGAAACAGCTTTATAGATCGGGAACCCTTAGTTTACCAACTTCCCCAATTCTGGGTGTTAGAACACACCTAAAAATATCATTTCTTTCAAAAAATAAAAATACCACAGAGCAGCAGGCTGAATGTTGTACTCCCTCCTCAGGGATCACTGATTCTTAGAATAATGGACACATGGTCTCATTACTGTGCCAGTCAGACAATGAGTGAACAACCAGTAAGTGTTCGCAGCAGTTTTAACTCAATCCCAGTTTATTAACAAATTGACTTAGCACTGGATTGAGAAACAGTGTTTCCATTTCAGAGGGAGGGAATGCAGGTTTGAATTAATTCTATGTGGTTGTGACAGCAGAGTGGAACAAGTTTCTGGTCAGGGTTCTGCGGTCAAGGTATGCCAATGTTTTTAAGCAAAATTGGATAACTAGATGGAATTTAACAAATTAAAAGGTTAGTCGTCATTTCTGTGCTTGGGAGTGGCTAACAGCAGGGAATTATTAATTATTATTATTAAGTATAAAAAGGAGAAAACTACTGTCTAAAATTTATCCCCATGAGTCATCAATAAATCCCAACCACAAATTGACCCCGTGGGTTTGGATAGTCAGGAGTTTCGTTAAACCCTCCACAGAATTCCGGCATTTTAGGAGCTCAAATGCATTCACTCTCCTTTGACTTTCCTTAAAATTCTCACGCCTAAGAATGCTGTCTTCTGGCAGTCACTGATTGTGATGTCCTGCACTCCTAATGTGTTCCTGAGCTGCTCATTCATACCCTTAGGGATTATTATTGTTATTAAGGTTGCCAGGTGTCTGGTTTTCAACCGGAACGCCCAGTCGAAAAGGGACCCTGGTGGCTCTGGTCAGCACTGCTAACTGGACCATTAAAAGTCTGGTCGGTGGTGCACCAGGGCTAAGGCAAGCTCGCTTCCTGCTGTGGCTCCATGCGGCTCCCAGAAGCAGTGGCATGGTCCCCCTCCGGCTCCTAAGCATAAGGGCAGCCAGAGGGCTCCACAAACTGCCAGTTCCCAAGCGCCAGTTCTGCAGCTCCCATTGGCCAGGAACCCTGGCCAATGGGAGCTGCGGGGGCGGCGCCTGCAGATGGGACAGCGCACGGAGCTGCCTAGATGAGCCTCCATGTAGGAGCCAGAAGGGGGACATGCCACTGCTTTTAGGAGCTGCTTGAGGTAAGCACCGCCTAGAGCCTGCACCCCGGACCCCCTCCTATGCCCCACCCCCTTACCCAGCCCTGATCTCCCTCCCGCCCTCCGAACCTCTTGATCACAGCCTGAAGCCCCTTTTTGGCACCCCAAACCCCTCATCCCCAGCCCACCCCAGAGCCTGCACCCCCAGTCGGAGCCCTCACACCTCCCCACACCCCAACCCCAGCCCTGATCCCCTTCTCACACAGTGAACCCCTTGGTCCCAGCCCAGAGCACCCCCCACCCTCCGAACCCCTCATCCCCAGCCCCAGCCCAGAGTCTGCACCCCCAGCCAGAGCCCTCACACCTCCCCACACCCCAACCCCCGGCCCCAGCCCAGAGCTCCCCCTGCACTCCAAACCCCTCAGCCCCAGCCTGGTGAAAATGAGTGAGTGAGAGTGGGGAGAGTGAACAACAGAGAAAGGGGGGATGGAGTGAGCAGGGGCGGGGCCTCGGAGAAGGGGCAGGGCAGGGGCGGAGCAAGGATGTTCGGTTTTGTGGGAGTAGAAAGCTGGCAACCCTAGCTGTTATTGCCGATCATACTTTTCATCTCACATTGGATGTGGAGGGGAGGGGTTTGTGGCTTGGTACAGAAATGTTTCTGCTTTCACCTGCTACAGTAAGCCAGAGAGCAGGAAGACATTAAAACATTATAGACATGATGGGCCTATGGTCTGTGCCTGTTCCTACATGACTATGTAATTGTAGGTCCCTCCGCTAGACCATACCAAAGATGGGGGGGGGGAGGGGGAAGAGATGTAATCAGCACCTAAAAAGTATGTGAAGAGACAAAGATCTGCACTGAAAGGCAAGAATCTCACCGTCCCCCTGAGTCAGATGAGGGGAGAGACAACATCGGCTCTAGCTCCAGCACTGAGTCGTTACTGCAGATGATTATACCGGCAGTTAGTGCCTGTTGTCGAGGACAACTCTGTGAGTTTGTTGACAATGGTGTGTGACACCTCCACCCCCCACTCTCATCACCTGGCTAGCTGGCAAGTTAAACACCGTGCTACATATCTGCAGCTGCCCATTAGAGCACTGTGGCGCAGAACCACCTGCTGCACATGCCACATCCAGTTGCTTTATTCAAGGTAGATTAGGACTAGCAAACAAGTTTATTAAAGATAGAGTGTGTGTGCAAAACACAATTGAGTCACTTCCTTGTAACTGTTTTTGATAGGAGCGGTTTTCAAAACAGACTCAAGAGCAGGTCCTCAAGGAATCCATTTTGAAGCACTTGGAGGAGAGGAAGGTGATCAGGAGCAGTCAACATGGATTCACCAAGGGCAAGTCATGCCTGACCAACCTGATTGCCTTCTATGATGACATAACTGGCTCTGTGGATATGGGGAAAGCAGTGGATGTGATATACCTTGACTTTAGCAAACCTTTTGATACAGTCTCCCACAGTATTCTTGCCAGCAAGTTAAAGAAGTATGGATTGGATGAATGGACTACAAGGTGAATAGAAAGCTGGCTAGATCATTGGGCTCAACGGGTAGTGATCAACGGCTCGATGTCTAGTTGGCAGCCGGTATCAAGCAGAGTGCCCCAAGGGTCAGTCCTGGGGCTGGTTTTGTTCAATATCTTCATTAATGATCTGGATGATGGGATGGATTGCACCCTCAGCAAGTTTGCAGATGACACTAAGCTGAGGGGAGAGGTAGATAAGCTAGAGGGTAGGGATAGGGTCCAGAGTGACCTAGACAAATTGGAGGATTGGGCCAAAAGAAATCTGACGAGGTTCAACAAGGACAAGTGCAGAGTCCTGCACTTAGGACAGAAGAATCCCATGCACCGCTACAGGCTGGGGACTGACTGGCTAAGCACCAGTTCTGAAGAAAAGGACCAGGGGATTACAGTGGATGAGAAGCTGGATACGAGTCAGCAGTGTGCCCTTGTTGCCAAGAAGGCTAATGGCATATTGGGCTGCATTGGTAGGAGCATTGCCAGCAGATTGAGGGAAGTAATTATTCCCCTCTATTCGGCACTGGTGAGGCCACATCTGGAGTATTGCGTCCAGTTTTGCTCTCCCCACCCACCCACAGAAAAGATGTGGACAAATTGGAGAGAGTCCAGCAGAGGGCAATGAAAATTATTAGGGGGCTGGGGCACATGACTTATGAGGAGAGGCTGAGGGAATTGGGCTTATTTAGTCTGCAGAAGAGAAGAGTGAGGGGTGATTTGATAGCAGCCTTCAACTACCTGAAGGGAGGTTCCAAAGAGGATGGAGCTTGGTTGTTCTCAGTGGTGGCAGATGACAGAACAAGGAGAAATGGTCTCAAGTTGCAATGGGGGGGAGTCTAGGTTCGATACTAGGAAAAACTATTTCACTAGGAAGGTGGTGAAGCACTGGCATGTGTTATGTAGGGAGGTGGTGGAATCTCCATCCTTAGAGGTTTTTAAGGTCAGGCTTGACAAAGCCCTGGCTGGGATGATTTAGTTGGGATTGGTCCTGCTTTGAGCAGGGGGTTTGACTAGATGACCTCCTGAGCTCTCTTCCAACCCTAATCTTCTATGATTCAGGAGGACACTAATTATGTTGTTTTTAATAGATAAATATATTCTTCAGGGCCAGGGCCAGCTCTAGGATTTTTGCCGCCCAAAGCAAAAACAATTTTGGCCACCCCCCCCCCCGTTTTTAAATTACCCCACCCCCAGCCCCGCCTCAACTCTGCCCCTTCCCTGCCTCCTCCCCCCCAGGCTCTCAAGCCTAGGAAGGAGGGAGGGAGGGGGAGAAGCGGCACCCGTGCCGCGGCCACTCGGAGTCTCCCCCTCCCTCCCAGGTTTGAGAGCCTGGGAGGGAGGGCGAGTAGCGGCGCGTGAGCGGCAGCGGAGGTGAGCTAGGGCGGCCGGGGCACATTTTTAGGGGCGGCATTCTGGCGCCGGCCATGCCGCCCCTAAAAATGTGCCGCCCCAAGCACCAGCTTGTTTTGCTGGTGCCTAGAGCCGGCCCTGTTCAGGGCTTGGGTTTCTAAC
Organism: Terrapene triunguis; assembly: GCF_002925995.2. Taxonomy (NCBI): domain Eukaryota; kingdom Metazoa; phylum Chordata; order Testudines; family Emydidae; genus Terrapene; species Terrapene triunguis. The sequence continues at coordinate 13,198,120 of NW_020664440.1, forward strand.
AAAACTGCAGAAATCTATGTTGCTTTAATGGTGAATGTTAGTTAAGAGCTGTTTGCTCTACACGGTGTCAATAGCACAGGGGACCATCCATTCACAGTTGAAAGGCTGCTCTATCCTTGAACTGCAAGCACTTACTGGGCCAGAATTTAAAGTGGTCAGCACCTGAAAGAGGCCAGATTTTTGAAAGAGTTTATGTGAGGGCCACTATTTTAGCTGACACATTGGGAATTGAACCAAGTTAACACATCTTGGACTAAAAAGTCCAGGGTGTCTGCAAGAAGCTTATATCCTTTGCAAGCACACATCAGTAGGTTACACTCCACAGGCCCTAAATAACAGCCTGATCTGCTGAGCTCTTGTGAAAAATCTAGGTCATAATGACTTAGTTAGAACTGGGTGAGCTATAAAAACAAAAGGCAAATTTTGCTCCACATGTAGGTTATTTTAAATACTCCCAGAACTAAGACATGCAGATTTTATTAAAAGACTATACAGAGCTCACTATAAATAATAGCTATGTAGTTTCATGGAAGAGTGTTTCCAAGGAGAATGGGCAGAGTAGCAAGGTTGAAGTTTTAAAAGTCACAGTGGAAGTGTTTGAACATAGACATTTTAAGCTACCAGATCTATATAGTCCATGTCAACTTTCGAGTCTATAAAATGTCTCTAGCTTTTGATTTGGAACTTGTAAACAATAAAGATGAAGGAAGTACTGCACAGCCATTAACAAAGGGAAGTAGACAGAGCAACACTTGAGAGCATGTGCTCGGGAAGAAATCTTTGGAGGTGGGTACACTAAGGAGACATAGCAGGAATTCGCAAAGCATCAAAGGTACTCTGGAAACACAAAAATCAGGTCACTCCTGTCTTAAATCATATCTGTACATTTGTATTAAAAATTAAGGATATTGTTGAGAGCTGAGTAAAACATACAGTATTAACCTGCTGAAAAAAAGTTATATCGGATATATCCACCTCTTATCAGGTCTTTTATTTAGTGCATTGAGAATCAACTGTTTAAGTAACGGGAACATTGTTATAGGATACTACAAAGGTATTGCTGGCAGGTGGTCCTGCTTGAGTTTTTGCAGCATACTGCAATGCAGCTGTTGTATAACTATCCTCTGTCCAGGTTTTTAAGAGTAAGAAACTCTCACAGTTGAAAAAAATACACAAACACACATCTATTGTACATGCATATATACTGATGTGTATGCATGAAAACATATACATACATTCACAGAGATATATGGTCTTCTGGATAGGCATGACTGACAATATTGGCAACTGGATTTGCTCTGTCCTCACTTGCTAAGGATGAATACACCACACAAAATATTGATAAGGACAAATGCCATTACTAGTTTGATCTAACCAATGCAGTGTAACTTTGCCAGATAGCCAGCCCAAAACAGATATTGGCTGCTGACTTCTGACCAGTCAATGTATAATGTAGCTAAAAGTTCAAAAATCCACAGTAAACTGCTTTAGGACAAAATACAGACTTAGACCCTTATTCTGAAAGTGAATCTGCACATGTGGCTTGCTGCATAGATATATAGTGCCCAAGAGTCAGTCACAGGCAATAGTCTAGGAATATTGTCAAATTAAAAATACACTGGAGAAAACTCATGTTCTCAAGCACAATGCACAAAAAGAGAAGCAAAATTTATCAAACAAATTAATTATTCTCTAAAAACCATTTGCCCCCACTCAACTCTTCAGTCATTTCAATAGTCTAATAGCCCATTGTTTCCAGATCTTAGTTCCTTAAATCATTATCCTCACGTCTACACTTACAGCACATGTAGAGTACAGATACTGCATGCCCAACTAGTGTGGATATAAATAGCAGCATAGACGGTGAGGAACTGCTTAGGCAAGTAGAATACAGACACACCAGAACCTTAGGATCTATAACTTACATGGCTCTCTACTTGCCCAAGCCAGGTTTCCATTGTTCACACTGCTATTTTTAGCAGCGTAATATCCCACTGCTTCTCCACTGCCACAGCCTTTCCCCACCACAGTAAAGGCTCTGACAGTGGGGAAACGCCCAGGGAAAGGTTCTTGCAGCCCCCCTTTGCTGGAGACTTTCCCTGCCACCACCCCACTGCCAGAGCCTTTCACTGGCACTTGTAGGTAGATCTTACCATGGACGTAGCCTGCTTTTCACAGTGACATGTAGCTACATGTACCCAACATGCCAGCACAAGTATAGACAAGACCTAACAGTGGCTGCAAACTCCTGTTACACTCAACAGCTCTACAGGAGGAACAGATGGAGACTATAGCTTACAATTCATGTTTAGACTTTCCCCAGTGCTGACAAATCATTTGGACTTTGCCTCAGTATACACCAGTGATGATAGTAATACCATCTACCTCTTATATAGTGCTTTTTCAGCAGAAGATCTCAAAGCTCGTTGCAAAGGAGGTAAGCATCATTATCCCCAATGCACTTCAATGACAATCACGTGAAAAGGGCAAATCTACCATTTGTTGATGTGGCTAATGAAAGAATGCCCAAGAACGTTAGGTATTCAGGGCCTCATCCTAAGCCAATTGCAGTCAATGGAAAAATTCCTTTTCACTTTAGGGACATAGTTTGAAAACAAATGTAAATAGCAACCATGTGACTAACTGGAGGACTATATTGTCTGTACATCATCTCTACAGATTGAATCTCTCTAGTCCGGCACCCTCGGGACTGTCCGGTGCTGAACCAGAGAATTTGCCTAATCACGGGACGTCAATGCAGAGTGCCAGTAGGTCTTCATAGGCGTGGGAAGTAGAGGTGCAGGGGGCTGCTGCAACACCCCCAGGCTTTGCGCCCAGAGTGACCTCCCACCCAAGGGCCCCGCTGCCATCCAGGGTCCCAGGAGCAGGCCCCCTGCCCAGGGGATCCGATGCCAGCCCCATGTCCCAGCTGCCAGTCCCAGGTCCTCCCCCTCCCTCCCAGAGCTTGAATGCAACAAATCGGCTGTTCGCAGCGCTCCAGAAGTGCTGGGAAGGAGGAGGAGAAGTTGATAAGATGGGGCCACTGGCGCGCGAGAGGCCTGGGGGTAGGGGGAGCAGAAGGGGGAGCTTGGTGACAGTGGATGCTCCGCACCCACTAATTTTTCCCCATGGGTGCTCCAGCCCCGGAGCATCCACGGAGTCGGTGCCTATGCTAGACCACGGATATTGCCGGACCAGGGAGTGCCGGATTAGAGAGGTTCAACCTGTATAATAAGAAAAGTTAGAGTACCATAGTAGTCTATGAAATAAGCAGAAGGAGACCTTTCACATTTCAAGTTTCATTTTCTGCTCAGTGTAGGTAAAGAGCTGTAAAATTCATCTCCTGTATGGTATTTATAATAATCCTTATATTGTCTCCATTTTAATATCTTTTGTGAATTTCATCAAAGGATAGTATTAACAACTGTAATTTAAAGAAAGATATAGTGTGCCTGAGTGCTGTGAAAATCTCTGTACGTTGCATCGTAATTCTGATCTATCTATGCACCACCCCTGAGATTTCAGTCCTGAGCAGACAAGCAAAATTGAGTCATGGTTTAATGATATGGATAAATGAGCAAGGAGTTGGATTAGTCTATCCAACTCATTTTCATGTTTTAAATCAAATTTCTACTTATGGAAATGTAGTATATCAGCTATGATATCAACATGTATACCAGATCCCACACAATACATTAAAGAGCAAGACATAATTTTTTTCTCAATTTAAGATGTTAAGATTATGAAAAGAGAAGAAAGACCACTCTGTAATACAAGATAAATACATTTAGAACAAATAAATAGAACAAGTTGCATAAAATATGTTATCATTATGAGGAACTGACTGCTATGGGAAGTCATTGAATCTCTATATTGTGGCTGGATATCTGAAAGGGCTGAACAATTTTTTAAACAAATAATATTTTTGGTTATGCAAGCTAAGAGAAGCCTATCCTTTTGAAAAAAAATGTATGACTTAACACCTACATATTTTTGGAATTCACCTGTCTATTGGACTATTCTGCAATCCCCTCCTATATGGTGATCAATCTTCATTAAGATTTGTTAAATATTTTTCCAAAACAAAATAATAAAAGATGGTAGTAAAAAGGTCACAGATTGAAATATTTTAAACGACATTCTGTGTAACATCTCAAGTACTGAATTTTCTTTCTCTTTCGTTTTATTGATTGCCAATACAACATGCTATGCCAAGGAATGAAATTAATGGAATTCTGAGCTGTCACCACTACATAAAACTTTATGAACTGCATTAGTCATGGCAAGCTATGTGTTCTTACAGGGCCTGATCCAATGCCCCTTCAAATCAATGGAAGTCTTTGGATGAAGTTCACAGAACACCAGCTATTGAAGCAAAATAATCCATTATTTCAATCTGATACTTAGAGCCTGATTCAGAAGAATCTGTACAGGTGGTGGAGGTTACATATCAGCAAGTTGGTATGAGAAGGAACCTGCATTCCCTTACATCATTTTACACTTTATTGGTAGTCGTTGAGTGAAGGCACTTGGATAGTATGGTGACAAAGCAAGGTACAAGAACCTGAATAGAACAGTATAGAGAATAGTTTTTCTTGATACACCCGCCTCCCCTTTTGCACCTTCAGATTGTGAGTTACTCCTGTTTACACCCATTCACACACATATAACGTACACCAACATTGTATCACATGTGACCCGATTCTCTTCTCATTCAAACGAAAGTAAATAAGGAGTAACTCCATTAAATTATGTGGAGTTACACCAGTATACAAGTGGGGTACATGAGATAAGGATTAGGCCCCATGTTTCCAAAGGCACATTAGTTGGCACCATTCTTAACGCAGAAATTGCATATTTTAATAACAGTTTCTAATGGTGTCTCATGTATTGGTATTGTTGCATGCATGCCTGAGTTACATGGAAAGGACCACAAGAACAAATTGAGTATCATGCTCAGACCGAGCAAGTGATGCTACTCTAAGATGTTATTCTCACAATGTCTGCAAGATGACACCATTCAAGTCAGGGCCGTAGCAACAAAGAACGTGGCCCCCTCCGAACGGTGGCCCCCTCCGAACATATGTCCGGGCGGGGCCCCTTACAATGCAGAAACTGGAATGCGGTATTTATTTTGCCACTTTTAGGGGCCCCCTTCCTTGCGGGGCCCCCTCCGGTCAGAGGGTACGGAGGGCGCTCGCTACGCCTCTGATTCAAGTAAATAGGGTTGAGTGGCTCCTTAACACCTCTACCACAAATCCCAATCCTACGAGTGCTGAGCAGTGTCATGTCTATGGGACATGAGACTGCTCAGCATCTTGCATAATCCAGCGCCTATCGTGCAATGGACACTACACTCTATTTTATAAAGCACCACTTTTTAAGTAATGTACAATTTCATAATCAGACCTGAATAAAGTATTAATAGAATTTAGTAACCACATGAAAATGAATTTGCATCCCTGTGTTATACTTTTCAAATAAGAATGGTTCACAGGTACTATAAATTCTCAGGCTGTAGTAGGATTAATTATTACACAGCTCGCTGGCTTCATTTTGCTTACTTAGCAATTTACTATATATGGGATCTCTGGGGAATGATCAAAATAATTTTCTGTAGTTTTTTTCCCCCCAAGTTCAGCATCAAGTTTTACAAACAAGCCTGTAGTTTCTGATTTTACTTGTTGAGATTTAGGACCAACTATCTCTCCTCTAATCCATATGGTAAATCACAACTCAGTTTTCTGCTATCCCAACCAGAGTTCTCGTGTCAAAGGTAGCTCAAAATGTCCCATCATACATCTCTGGAAGCAAAAATTTGGTCATATGGACTGACCACATTAGAAGGAAAGATGGTTACTTGTAATAAGAGATGGACAGGCCCTGTTTTTCTGTAAGTCACTCCCCTGAATTTATAAAATTCTATTAGCTATGCTAGGATCTTGCTTTTAGCAATATCATCTTGCTATATACCTAGAGAAGCAGCAGCTACATGAACAATGCAAACCAGGGAGAGGATTACAAAAAACACAATGAAAAGTTACCAAGAGAATGTAGCAAAGCTTTAAACAGTGCCAAATTACAGGCCATTAAATTAAGCAGCAATGAGCAGAGGGCATTCAGTGACCCACAAATACAATTGGTAATCTGCCACCACTCTGGTTTAGTATGGCACAAACATCTCATTAGTTAGCTGCATAAAATGGGCATGAAGCAGCTAGGAATAGTAGGCTGGGATTTCAAAGGAGTTAGGTGTCCAGCTAAATAAGAATGGGCATCTTGGATGAAATCCTGGCTCCACTGAAGTCAATGGGAGCTCTGCTCATTGACTTCAGCAGAGCCAGAATTTCACCCTCCCTCTCTTGGGCGTCTTTTAAAAAAAGAAAGTGTACGTAGAAAAAGTAGATGTACCAGCACTGCCACACCTGCGTGTAAATAGGCAGGAAGGATTCAAATGACCAATGGTTCTCTCAATGCAGATTGAACGCCACCCAGTATGAACTATTCAGATATCTGCAAGTGATAACAAGTGTCATTAAGATGAAGCTTCAAGAAACCATATTCTTGTAGTAGCTCTTAGATATCTATATAGAATGAGCCTAATCGTGCTTGCCTTACTCGTGTGGGTAGCCCCACTGAAGTCAGTAATGAAGAATTCAGCTAAAGCGGAAAACACTTACAGGCTTAAATACACTGTTTGATAACACAATGAATCAGAGAAAATGCAAGCATAATTTAGACAATCAATATGTAAATGAACAGGATGGCTAGCGTGAGTACAGGATTTGGTGCACTATGTTTTACTATCTATTCAATTTTAGTTGAGTTAATACCCCATATAAAGCCAAATCCCTAGCTGCCTTATACATAAATTCATATAGAAATAGATAATAGATCTAGTTGAATAGTATAATAAATATGAAGTATATATATGTAAAATCTGCTGCTATTCCCTTAATTCTGCTTTTCACCCTTCTGCTTTTCTCCTTTTCTACTTCAGATCATCTTGCTCTTCATGCATCACTTCTACTGTATTTCAGTTTTAATTTAAAGTGTCTGTAACTTAATTTTTAAGATTGAGATGTTCTTGGGAGCAGTGGGTGTATAAACCTTTCAGTACAAAATTAATTTTAATAATTAATAATGGGTGAAGTTTTCAGAGGGAGGGTTTTTTGTATGTTCTAAATTAAAATTTGCCTGATTAACGGTGTCACCTGGCAATAGATTTCAAGGTTTATTATTTTTGCTTTTCGTATTCCTATAAACCAGTGACATACCTAATCTATTAAATAATCATCTACTTTTTCATTTTGGCATAGATGGCTGTGTGACAAGATAGTTCCATCAGAATAATGTAAATGGAAATATATAGGTGATATACTCCATAACACTGTATAAAACTTCCAAGTCCACCTTGCACTCAGGAAGTAGCAAATATAAATACCCTACTTGCATTTGTTCTCTAGTTTACTTTAAAATTTATTTTAAAGTTAGTGATGTATTTTGAGGTATGATTAATGGGTTTACAAATACTTTTTTCAGCCTGCACATATCGACAAAGGATTTAAAATTAATTCACATCTTCTAACTTCTTCCTTAATGAATTTTTAAGGTCCATTGAAAAGAATCAATCAATATGAGGGTGAAAGCTCTGGCATGTAATGCATTCTGTAGAGTCAGTAGGGGTCTACATGAAGTAGGGTGAATTACGATACTCCGAATTAACTGGAATTATTTGCAGTTATTAAGAAGACTATAACCATTTACATTAATTTAATTTTTAGGATGCAAAAATAGCAGCTCAGTCTGGCTTTAAATAAAAACAGCAACTTGGGATATTTGTGGATTTTGTAAAACCTCTTCAAGAACATGGATATAAATAATTTACCATATTCAATATTTACTTCTTGGCAAACATTTTATTTGCATAAAAGTGACTTTTGTGTTTATTGTGGCTACACCTAACATCTAAGGTGACTAGTAACTAAAATAAGTTCACCAAAAATCTATACATTTTAAACTTTGTGTATATAGTGCATTCAATAGCTCTTTATATTTAGTCAGTTTCACTGTTTCCTCTATACAACAAGTCAGGGTGAGACTTTCAAAAATGCTCAGCATTGGCTTAACTCTGCTCACACTGAAGTCAATAGTTTTACTATTAATTTTAACTGGAGTTGAGTTAGGTTAACGCTGAGAAATTTTAAAACCACACCCTCAGTTTCTCTCTTGATTAAAAAGACCCCCTTGTAAACATCAACAGAAAAAACACTCATAGGTGTTTTAATGATTTAAAAAAAAATTAGGACACACTGTTTAAGGAATATTCTATCATAAATGGAAAATTATTTATTTAAAAATTTAAAAATTAATCAATTACTAAGATAAAAACAGGTTGGCAGTGTCCTTTTAAATCATGCTATATCTGGTAGGAGTAAGTACATCTCAATTAAATCTGCAAAGTACTGAATAATAATTACGGTATGTCATAGAAGAGGCCAGATCTGCAGAAATCTTGGGGAAAACAGGCAAGATCAGTTGCTCCATTCTGAGGGCTCAGTTTTCTCTAATGGAAATCCATAGAACAACTCTTATTGACTTCAATGATAATCGCATCAAGCTGTAAAGCTATTGAATAAAATTTTCAAAAGTGCCCAAGTCCCATTTTCAAAAGTGCATAAAAGTCTTATTGACTTCAACAAGATGTAGGTTCTCAAAGTGCCTACCTCTCCTTTGAAAATAGGAGTTTGGTAAAATTTTCAAAAATGCCTATTAATTAATATCTCAGCTCTAGCAAAAAATAGGTTTGAAATGGACAGGTTGAGCAACTCAAAGCAAGTTTTGTACTTCTTGTTACTGATCCCACATTTGATAACTGACTGTAATTTTAGGATTACTGGCTGTGTCCTTCAATAATTAGCGTACTCATGTAAAGTTATAGGTGTTTACATTTCTGGTAGGCATTTGAACAGTGGTTACTATTAAAGACTCTATTTATCAGCAACTATCACACAATGGTATCCTACATTTTGACTGAACTATAGTATCTCGGTTACTGCTTAAATATTTTACAAATAGTGACTTTGTAATGGTAATCACTATGTCAAGCCACTGGCATGTTCATGTCAACATATAAGAGCAGCTCTCAAAGTAGCGTTTCATACATTGAGATGAGCCAACCTATACATGCATCCATAAAGCCAATACACCAGTACTTTTTTGGATCAGGTAAAGGCAAGGAGGTAGAATAATGTCAGTGAAAAGAGTAGCTCGGCAGTATGTTTGGAAGTGAATACATCCCACAGAAATGTCTTTGTAATGACAGAAATATTAAGTTACTGCTCTTGAAAGTCCTGGAAAGGGAAAAGATCAAGTACACCATAGCCAAAGTCATTAAAAAAAATCAATTTTTTTTTTGTAACGGAAGTACTCAGACTTTGACTTTCTATACAACAATAAAATAATTTGAAATGTTAGAGGGTAGGATCAAGCTAAAGCTCTGAAAAGAACTACTCAAAAACAGAGAGCTTTAGAAGAAAGACTCCTAGAAGATGAAAAGTTCGGAAAAAAATGTCTTCAAGTGCATTCATGTTCTTAAACGTGGTTCTGTAATAATGGAAGCTTGGGGTGCTATGTTTATTATTATTTCTCAATGATTTCCAGGCCACATTTACTCAGTTTACAAGGATATATCCATTTTTTCCCTGTCAGCCTTGAAATATTACCCTAGGATCTGAAAATCATGCCAGATTCTCTCTCACTTATGCATCAGTATAAGTAAAGATTCTGCAGGCCAAATTCTCAGTTTCTTCATTATGGTTGTTGAGGTATCAGTGAGGACAGGATTTGGCTCTGAAATTGGAATTTAAGGCCAGATTGTGATACCCCTATTCATATTATGGAGTCCCTTATTCTATGACCAGTCACACTTATTTTAATGGGACTAATTTCGGAGTAAGGTACCCCTCTACCTCGATAAAACGCTGTCCTCGGGAGCCAGAAAACCTTACCATGTTATAGACGAAACCGCGTTATATCGAACTTGCTTTGATCCCCTGGAGTGCGCAGCCCCACCCCCCCCGGAGCACTGCTTTACCGAATTATATCCGAATTCGTGTTATATTGGGTCGTGTTATATTGGGATAGAGGTGTACTATTTATGTTCAGGAAGAATTTATTTTCTCTTCTTGTCGGAACTTGACCACCTAACGTCAAAATAAAACTCAAGGGTGCAAACGTAATGGGTGCAAACCCAAAGAAAATATTTTTTCAAACCCAGTGTCACGGGGTCACTCACCACACTGGCGTCTCCTGCTGGACGTTTCGGGAATTAGCTCAGTCCCAGCAGGTGGTAGTGGCTCTCCTGTCCTCACCTCCGCCTGCAGACTCGTTACGACTCCTTTCACTCGGTGTCTGCTTCGTGGCACAGCCCTCCGGCCGTCGCCATCTGGTTTCACCCCGTCCAGGGGACTCCTCCAACAAGAGTCCAGCCTCTCCTCACAGCGGCTTGGCAGTCCACAGCCAGGCGGCTCCTTCAGCGAGTAGTGGGGAGGGCAGGCCCCCCCTCTACTCCAGGCCCCAGCCCAGGGACCCTGAAAACAGCAGCTTCCTGCTGCCTCTTCCTTCCAGCTCACTGTCTCTATTCCCTGGGCCACTTCCCCGCAGCCTCAGTTCCTTCTGCTCCTGCCTCTGGCTCCAGCTCCTTTGCCCTCTTCCCAGGGCTTCGAGCCTGCAAGTCCTAGCAGCCCATCAGGAGCTCATCCTAGCTCCTCCAGTCCCTGCTAGCACCTGCCCTTCCCCAGGTGCTGGTCTCTCTGTAGCCCTCAAGGAAGCCAGTCTTCTTCCTAGGACTCCCTGCAGCAGACTCACTAGCTCTGGTTTGCAGCTTTCTTTAATTTGGGCCAGCTGAGGCCTGACTGGCTGGTCCAGAGGCCACTTAACTTTAAGCACTATTTGTCAATGGGACTTAAGCACAGGCTTGGTACAGACGTATTAGGCTAGAAGACCAAAGAATTACAAAGTGTGTTTATCAAGGGATGCAGCTACACGTTGTCAATCACAGTCACCAAAAGCTTCAGTGGTATAAGAAGATAGCCAGTGAGGGACATAGTCTGGCTAGATATTCAGTTTATCTTAAGTACCTAGCTAGAAACTGATCTAGGTGGCGCTCAATCTGCTGCAAGGAAGCTGTGTCCCTTTGGGATCTGCCATGATGATTATAATAATTATAAGCAGGTTGAAGTACTTTGCAGAATGGAGACAACTTCTGCTGAGATTCAACAATATTATCACAATAAGTGTTTTTTGCATTACTTGATGGTAACCAAAGGACATGGGGCATTAAAAAGATCTTAGGCCTACATCATTTACTTTATTATTATTATTATTATTTTGCATAGGAGGTTGGCACATTATGTACAATCTGTTCACAATAGATGTAAAACTGACATGGAACTACAATTCATGTGGGGTTTGGTCACTTTAAGAATTAAGACATTTAGGAATAAGAAAAAGGCCTTTCTACTGCATTTTAAACTAGGCATGCACAAAAATGGGAGTGATTTATCTGAACTCCTACAAATTTTGCTGACTCGGTTAAAATAGGATCCAGACCCAAACAACTGCTAGCTTTGGTTTTGCAAAACAAAACAAAAAATCAGACCAACAAGGTTTGTAAACCCCAAACTAATACTACTCCAGTGATGGTCATCCTACCTTTCTGTTTTGTTTTAACTTTAAAACAAACCTCTGCTTTCTTCTTTAAACACCATTTCTAGATGTTTGTTGGTTTTCTTTGCATCAGTTGTTTTCCTCAGTAAGTTATTGCATGTAATTTTTTTATTTGGAGTGAAGCAATTCCACCGGAGTTCCTTATTAACTGCTCATTACTGGACAGGGAATAAGCCAGACAGCTGATTTTACTTGGTCAGTCATGGGGAAAAGGGAAAGGGAGAAGGATCTGGTGATGTGGAAAGAGGCAAGAAAAGGAGGAACAAAGAGGGTGCAGAGAGAAGAGGAAAGAGGGAGAAAATCTTAAAACAAGTAAGAAAAATCAGATCAGACTTGGAGGCCTTCTCTAGCTTGACTGGAAACTTTTTTGAGATTTTTCCATCTCTATTTTCTAGCACTTTCAATAAGAGCAATAAGATTTATATTTGACAGGAATCCAATGTAGTAAATTTAGAATTGGTAATTATAATCATGGCTTTTGGGGTGGAATTTTTAGTTTAGTTTAACAGATGAGTTCCAAACCACAGGAAACCTTACTGATGAATTTGAAACTGGTACCTTTCAATTAAAGCATAAAGCTATATTACAACAGAGGTTGCAAACCAGCTGCTTTCACTGATGCAAACAGTATGGCTACCTTGCTGCTGTGAGCTTTCACTATACAGTGACAGTTCTGTTTGCTCTGTGCTGTTCCCATGCGTTAAATCCCTAAGGAAAATGAACAGTGGTGACACTGGTTAGGTGAGATTTTATTTCCATTGGAAATAAGAGCCTGTAATATGCAACATCCTCAATTTGAAATCTAATTTAAGAATGAAATGAAATGCCATTCCACTTTCTCTCTCTGTTATGTTGCAAACACACATGTATATGAGGTATGTAAAAATGTACCTAATTAAAAGCACTCAGGATCATAGGAGTTAGGGCCTAGTGGGATTTTCAAAACCACCTATGCACTTACCTGCAGTTTTAGCTGCCTACATACCTTTAATAATCTGGCCCTCGGGCACTATGGCGCTTACTGTCATAGAAATAAATATATGCATAGGATGGGCATGACGACATTTCTTTAAGGAAGAGACTTTGTCTTCTCTCACTTAGTAGCTGCACTTTGAATCTCTTTACATAGTCTAAACTCATTCCAGGTAAGTGGAATATAAACGCTAATATCAATGGGAGTTCCATTTGTAGAATGTGCAGTAGGCTGTGTAGAAAGCAGAATTTTGTAATTGGAATTTACCGAAAAAGGTAATTAGCCAAATCAGGGAGGCAGTTTTGTCAAGTAATTAGAGCAAGAGAATAATGTCAAAACTGTTGGATTCTATTCCTGGTTCTGCCACTATCATGCTATGCAACCTCAGACAAGTTACTTAACCCTTTGTTTCTCAGTTTGCCTATCTGTAAAACGAACACTTACTGCAGTACAGCAGAGGATGTTGTGAGACTTAGTATTTATAAAGCACTCTGAAAATCAATAGGCATTATAGAATTCCACACTTCAATTTTAGTTGAAGAGATCACAAAGCATAAAATTAGGTAAAAAAGAATACTGTCTATTTATCTTCTGTTTATACTTGTATCTGTGTAATAGATCACTATTAAAAACACACCGTGATGTAAAAGCCCTATAGGCATTTTGGAATGTGCTTCAGAAGTAGTCAGTATTTTCCAAATACTGCTCTACTTACTTTACAGAAGATTAATGGTCTATCATGTTTATGTAAATAGGAGAGCTAAGATTCCTGTGCATCCCCATTCATAAATTAAAAACAATGCTTTTCTACAGTTATCGCTATAAAAGGCAAATAGACCTTGACTAGACATAATGAGGCATTTGTGTTCACCATAACTATAATTTACTATTACTGCTTGAAGAGCCATCGGTTCTTGTTTAGTCTGTTAAGTGATAATAAGAGAAGCTAAAATAAATTCTAATGAACACTCATGGGTCACCTTACTGAATTTATGGAGCATGATACAACAGTATATTAAACAACTATAATTTTGGATGCTATATGTGATAGTAATAACCATTTGTTTGATTTTTCAAGTCATATCTGCTGATACTTAAAGTGCACAACTTTCAGAAGGATGACCTCTGATTTAACTACGATTCTCAGTGTGCAAGGTTATTCAACTGTTCACAATGGATGTCAAATGAATCATGAAGCAGCAGTTACTTCCTGTCTCGAGGAACTATATTCAGCAATAATTGAGTTCTATTGGAACTGTACATAGTCCCAGAGCACATAGGCACAATTACTAGGAAAGATCAAAGGGAACCTGCCATCCCCCCCCCAATTCCTTTTTTAAAGAACATTATGGCATCTACTAAGAAAAGTACCAGTGGCCTTGTTTACCCCCACCCCTTTTTTTTTTTAATGTGATTCTTTTTCAGTCATCTGGACAAATGCAGAAGCAATAGACCACTGTAAAAAAAATGTATCAAGAGGACAAAAAGTAAAGACAGTTAAACCAATGAAATTGTTTATAACAGAACGTATCTTGAGCCAGCCACCAAGCATCAACTTGGTGATACAATAAAATAGAACAATATCAAACCACATATATTCTAGAGCTTGTCAGAGTTTTTCATACTAGTTTTTGTTCACAAATGTTTAACTGAAATTTTTTTTGGGGGGGGGGGATTTTTTCAAAAATTTTCATTATTTAAAAAACGAACCCTGAAAGCAAAAAGTTTTCTGATTTTTTTCTAATTTTTTCTCTGCCCCCTCCCATTTTTGGTGGTATAAAGAGTTAATAAATACAATTAAAATATAATAAAGGAGAAGCCAGGGAAGAAAGAAAGGCAAAATGGAAAAAAAACAAAAACATTCTGATAAACATTTTTACAAAAAGTGTATGAACTAAAAAGATATGTCCTTTTTGAAATCTGTAGAACAAAAATTATTTCAATACTTTCAAATATTTTCTCAGAAACTCTTTCCCATTTGCAGGCCAGCTCTAACTATCTCTCTCTCACACACACACACGAACTCTTTATTCTTCATCATGTCTAATAATCATATGCAAGATCAGATTGCAATCAGTAGCTACAGCATTCATTGTCAGAGATGCTGCATTTCAGCAGATACATACAAAAAAGAATTTTTTTTTAGTTTAATGGCTGCATCACCCAGGAGTAGCCCTGAGAGGCATTGTCACTCAGACTCACAAGTCCCCTTCCTGGTGTGTACCTCGCTCACTTGCTCCAAGAAAGAAATAAACTGCCATGGGTAGATTACTCTCCCCACCCCTCATTGGCTCAGTTGTGGAGAATGGAGCCACTCCCCACCCACTTGCTTCAGGGAGGGAGGGAGTAGGTGGGTATGTAGCCCCCAATTACTCCAATATGTCCAGACCCAAGGGATGAAATGGTGGCTCCACTGAAGTCAGTGGTAGAGGGAAAAGGGGCTTTTTTACACCCTCTTAATCCCCTCACAGGTATGTAGTCCAGGTCACAATCAAGATTTAAGAAATTTAACTACATTTTAGTTTTCAATTACAACAGCATCCTGGGATTATTTAAACATTTACCTATTTTCACTCTTGTGACTAGTCTTTGTTTCACAGGTTTAGCTCTGTAATCCAGATTTCTTTATCCACCTTTGTATCTTATTCTAAGGGAGTCTGACAGAATTTCAATAAAGTGACAGAGCAGTTGTTTGGACATGCTTCCAGCCCCATCATATATCTGAGACAAAGGTATTTGATGGATATTATTGACATCTTGGCCTTCCTCATCTTCCTGAAAAATAAGGTTTAAAAATGGTTGTATATGCTTTTTTAACCTAATTTTTCAGGGAAATAAACATGTGAACTACTGACAGCACCCAAAGATTAATCTGGAAATGAAAGCAAAGATCACTGAGTCTGTCTTTTGTTTAGGAGACTTGGGAAATAATCCGCAATGAAACAAATTGCATTGTGTTGGCTTTTATTATGGATCATGCTTTTCCCATTTATGAAATATTATATTAATACTAAGTATTTGTTTAGTGCTTTTCCTCTTCAGATCACTTTGCAGACATTAACTAATTCATTTAACCACTCCTGATATTTCAAGGGTCTCCTGTTCAATACTCCAACTAAAGCTTTACCCAATGTAAGGAAGCAAGGAAGAGAGAAACTACAAGTGCTTGGCACAAGAGCCAGGCATAACTGCAGTCCTTGGAGCACACGGATTGCTTCATGCAAGCACCTACAGCAGCAGCAGCCTCCTCCACGGGGCAGGGCAATACTGGGGTCATGTCTTTAGCCCTTCATCTGCCGCAGTTGCAGCAGGGAGGAGTAGCTGCTGTTCCCTTTCAAAGGATGGTGCAGCGTTGTGCTCCCTCTGTTGTCCTTGAGACACAATGATCCCAAGAACTCCCAGTGCAGAGGTGTTTCTCAGCATTGCACCTAAAGCCAGATCCAAACCCCAGTGAAGTCCGTGTGGACGCCTTTCCATTGACTTCCCTGAGTTTTGGTTTAGGCCTGTACTGTGAACGGGGCCCCAGTGACTTGATTCGCCTGCCAATGCATTCAATGTGAGTTTTGCCACTGACTTTAATGGAAGCCAGAGCAAGCCCTGGATGCACAGACTAACCTTCAAGACTACTTCCTCAACCTCTCACATCACTGCTATTATGTTGCTAACATCACAGTTAAATAATCTATTTAATTTTTCCAGGCTCTGCCTTATAATACAGTTGTATTGCAATCCCTTACATTCAAATTCCATCTGCATATAAAACATAGCAGTACAAAAATCCTCAAACTTTTCTACAGTATGGACATCTGAATGCAGAAATTGCACCACCACCTCCCTGCCAACTTGCAATTATGTGACATCCTTGTGTTAACTACAGAAATCCTTTATCTTTCATGGAGAAGTATAAGAATATGTAATGTGTTTTCATCTATACTTTAATGCCACACAGCAGTTGGAAATATAGAGGGGAAACCAGCACCAAGTGACCAGCCAGCTATCCATGTACCACCAGCAAGCACTCCACTCAACACTGTTAGAGAACTACAGCAATAATATATTGCCTCATGCTTTCATACTGTAGGAGTAATTTAAGAATGCATCAAATTAAAAAGAGCATTTCTACATATACTACTCAGCCAATGCAGTATTTCATTGCCCATATGATAATGGAATCTCTAGTAAAATTACCTTTACCTGTGTTGTTAATAACAAGGTGACATTTATGAAACTAAACTAATAAACTTCATCAACATGAACCTTGTAATGTATTCATTTACAGAAACTATTTGAGTCATTTAAATATTATTAAACCATAGCAGAATTGAAATTAGTTTTCCTCCTGTGGTCTCAGATGTACAAGAGTAAAGTTATTATTTTCGTAGGGCTTAGTCATCACGTTATTTGTTTATTTTATTAAAGCTGTGTGTGATTCTTCATAGCACATATTGTGCTAATCCTGTCAGAGTAGAGCAACACTATACAGTTTCACTATGAAAAGCATCATACCTCACACTCACCTCTCTATGACCAATAGAAAAGTGAGTGATCTGGGCCTAAAGAAACCTTAAAAAATAGGTCCTTCTTCTGGGTAGTCTTCTAATCCTAGTTTCAATCTTAGCTATTTGGCAAGATTAATCTTTTGCTGAGACAGTGGGGTTCACATGTGACAATCCCACCAGGTGATGGCCTACAAGCCGCATCAATCTACTCTTGTGTCAGGTCTGGTTATGAACTGTGTTAGGTAGGGTGACATAACCTTTTGAGGTGCATGAGGTCCTCCAGAGAAGTTTTATTTTGAATTTATTTTCAGACTTGGACCCAGGTCTTCTGGTTCATACGCGGTCATGCTTTGAAAGGCATGTGTGTGCACAATATTATAAGGGCAAGGGGCAAAAATCATTTTTCTGAAATTGCCTTCAATACTGTGAAAAGCTTGAATGAAATGTCCCAAATCTCATGACAGTGAAACTCGCCATAGGCCAATACTTTGCTAGATTCACCTTATGGTACAAATATGTTCATATATTTCTAATGATGTTTCAGAGCACATACAACATCACAGTGTGTTTGTGGCTTTCTGGTCCACGGAGAGGCCCTTGGTGTTATTTATCATTTAATCAATAAAATAATAATAATAAATATAGAAGACATACATTTTGACCTTGAAATCTATCAAAAACTACTTCACATAGTCACACCCTGGTCCTTCTGCTTTATAAGGGTGGCACAATGCAATTAGTACTTTTCTTTACAGAACATGAATGGAAGCATACTCAAATATACAGCGTTGTAATCATAAAAGGAAGAGAGGGTGTTATACATGGTAAGTTCTATGACAGAGGCTTTTTATTGCAACTATACTGGACAATGACAGCAATTGCTGTGCCTAGAATCTGCAGACAATAGCTGCAGCCTTCTCTCTCTGCTTCTGATGATGTTGCTGCAGTTCTTTACAGATTACCTGCGACCACAGGAGCTCTCAAAATGCACCTGACACTCATTTGTGCTTGCGAAAGACCATCTAACATTAGAACACTGAGTGGGGAATTCTGACACCGTACAGGATATGTACTTGTTACCTATGAAACCACAAGCTGTTCTCAGTACCTTGCTCAAAGAACATATTTCCATGCTTCTGCTTCTTTTAAAAATATATCTGGATAACCTAATCTGCAAATTTACAACTTCTTATAATTAAATATTGGCCAAGAATCCACACATATTTATCTAAACTTATTTACATACTGCAGATTCCATTTAAGCTAAAACGAATTTGAAAATGAGACCCAGAGGTGGCAAGGGATAAATAGAAAATAGCACCCTCTGAAAGCCATATTATATCTATATCTATATATATACATGCACATATATACACACACACACACACACCATACTGTACTTTTCTGTTCATTAGAAGGCTGCCTGCAGATCTGTCACAGCTTCCTAAACACATCCTTTACATGACAAAAGTGCTTTCCCGTGACATGTTCTGGGCCTACAGTGTAGTACACTGCATTATTACATTCTGCAGCAAGGAACACGGAGCCAAGGAAAGGTCAATCTGAGTGAGAAGTTACTGGGATATTTATTATCACCAAAAATCCAAAAGTACAAATGAGCAAATTGAATGTTCTACCGTCTGTATAGTTTCCAAACTGGTGTGCATGTGGGCACTTTCATTGAAGCCAGTGGGACTGCCCAGGTGAGCAAAGTTATGTATGTGCTAAGTGCTTTCAAGGAGAATGGCCCTGTTTCCTATCCAAACAACCTTTGGAATGTACTAACTAATTATGAAGGGATAGTACATTACCAGAACTGTAATCATCATGAAGACTGAAATCTGGCTTGCTATTGATGGAATACTGCTTACAGATGAGTTCACATTCAGGAAAACTACAGCCAATTCTTCAGTTCATCAGTGCCAAAGTGCACGAGTTAAAATCCCTCTCTAACCATGAAGGTCTTGAGAAATGTTCTTTTGCCCACATTAAAAAAAATGCATACAGCCATTTTGGTGAGAAGCTCTAGCAACTGTTTTGGCGTGAATACTTGAATCTGGCAAAGAGGTCGCCACATTGTCCAGGATGTGCCTTTTCCCATCCCTGTGAAAGTCTGCCCAAATTTATCCAACGTACAACCCTCTGAAAAATCTCATTTTGTACATGCTCTGTAAAGATTTATTAGAGGCAAGAAGTTAAATTGTCTGACTATTCTATCTGCACTGAGCATGCTCTATACCCACACGGAGCATGCTCTTGGCACTCTATTAAAAAGACGTCAATTATCTCAAGATCAAACCCAATATGCTTGGAACAACATAAATATAACAAAAAATAAACTTCCCCACACAATTGCCACCAAAGTCCCACCCTGCCACTACCCAGCCCTCTCCAACACCCCTATTTTCCCAGAAAAGTGAAAAACAATGGGCCATGCCACATGCCCCAAAGGCTAACAAGCTCATGCTGATATGCACCATGCTAGGGAAGGTAATTCCAAAGGCCCAGGGTCCTAACAGATAATGCCCTGCCAGTTGCCCTTTCTTTCTTAAACTTACAGGACTCTAGCATAGGCACCTCTGCTGACAACAACTGTGGCAAATAGCATGGGGAGAGAGGTGGTCTGGTAGATAAGCAGCTCCCAGATCACTTGTCTTTGCAGATAAAAGCCAATATCTTAAAATCAACCCCAGAGCCTGTAACCAAGGGTCTGACCCCCAATCCTAGGAGCATCAACAGATGGCTTATAGGAGGCTTTCCATCAACTAAAATGGGCTCAGATCAGGTCCTAAATTAACAGTGTTTGTGTTCCTAAATAAGCCCTGAGCTGGATTTAGTATTATGTATGTGCAGACTTTTAGCATGATCCCTTGTGGTTAAACTAGGTCTGATCCAAAGTCCCCTGAAATAGGTGTAATAACTCCCACTGACTACAGTGGACTTTGGTTCAAGCCCTTTTTGCATCGGGAGGGGACAATTCAGGTCACTCTCCAGAAGATGGCATGTTCATGTCAATGCAGAAGGAAATCACGCCCCTCCCCCCCCGCACCCCTTTTGAACGTAGGCCTTGGTTTGAGGTTCTTATGTTCTCAGCAAAAGGCCCTTCAGTTCAGGAAACGTAAGCAGAAAAGGAAAATCAGCAGGATTCAGTGGTGAAATCCTCTATCCAAGGAGCTGCCATTGCGCAGGCCAGATACTCTCCAGCCAGTCCCCTGAATAGATTGCCCCTTTGTCTATTTACTTGGTTGCCTGGGAAAGCCTCACTCCCTCTGTGATGTCAAGTTGATGAGGGCTCTGAAGCTGGAATCAGTTGAGCAGCATAGGGAGAAAGAAGCTGCAGAAGCAGGGGAGGCTTGAGGCTAAGTGATACTTTGAAAAATTGTTTTCCATAGATCTGGGCAGTAAGCTTTTATCCTTGGGAAATTAGCTTAGGAAATCCATAGTAGAAGAATGGATGGAGTGTCAACGGATAGACATATGGACAAGACATATGGTAAGGGAGAGATTTTTTTTGTCTGCATCTGCGGCAGATTTAAGGGGAAATAAATGGATGTTACTCCTCAATATTAAGAACATCAGGACTCTAGAGAGATTAGAACTAGAGTTTGGTACTAGAAGAAATTCAGAGAAGTGGGGAGGAGTGAAATAGAAAAAGTGGACAATAGGGCTTGCCCTCAGGGGTATGGGAGGGAAAAGAAATCTGTAACTTCTTCCTGTTAATTTAATTTGCTTTTCTTGTTATTCTGCCTCATAATAAAACCAAGGATGGAGGTGGTTAAACCTCTCCCCTGAAACAATGGGTTTTAGTCATCTTCCTTTGCTTCCTTCCACCTTTGTTGCCATTGCTAGGAGGGATGAGCACAAACCAAAACTCTGATTCCAAACACCCTGAACTTTGGGGAAGTTGAATCTGTATCCCAACTTCACAGCCCAGCACTATTTGATAGTAGGACAGATTCTTTTCTTCTGCCAAAGGGAGTGATTTGCCCTGAACAGTTTATTCTGCCTGTTAATTCTGCTGCCTGTATTTTTATGATGAAATTTTTGGAAGTAGAAGAATCCATGCTCTGCAACAGTGACTTGAAATTTGGTAGAGCGGTTACCTTGGTGTATGAACAACTTTTGCCATCCTTGCCAGATTTGGCCAAACTATAGGCCTTTGAACTGGGGCATCATTTCAGAAAAAAATGGGGAATGGGTGGGAGGGGGGAATTGTTTCAGCAAATAGAACATTATATGATTATATTATATTATATCCTGCAAAGTCTGGTGGGAACAAACACTGGAAGACATAATGGAGCATACAGACCTATGAAAAAGCCTGGGAGGATCAAACTAAGGTCTGGGATAGGTGGGGAGGGGTAAATGATGCCTCTACCTTGGAAAACTCTCAGTTTGCACATGCTCAGATGCTGCTAGCTAAATTCCTCAAAGATACCATCTGCATTGAGCTCACACAGCTCCTATGTGCAAACCAATTCAAGTGTGTGCTCACGTACCTCCTACGTAGCATCCGGCATTGACGTGCTGCATACCCCCAAAGGGCTGTACCTGAAATTATTCCTTCCAGCAGGCAGGGTGCTAAGCACCAGAACTGAGAGCACTGTCTCTCCTGAGCTCTCAGTGTTCCTGCTGCCGATGCCAGTGTAATGAGGGGGAGAAAGATGAAATAACCTGACACAAATACAAATGTAATGGAAGAAAGTTGTGACACTATGCCCCCATATTCTTCATAGAGATATTGTTATGATATGAGTATGGCATAATTATGGTGTATTTTTTGCAAGATAAGGCATGTGAGATATCATCGGAAAGGTTATGATTTACTGAATATGATTATTCTATTTGTATGCATGTATCATTTCTGTATCTGAAATTAGGAATATTGACTATGTAACTATTACAAGTGTGTTTACACCTGGGGAACGCCCACCAGACAGAATGCAATCAGTCTAGCTGTCTCACTGGGAAGAGCCATTAGGGAAAACAATAGGTCTTTAAAGATGCTAATCACCCACTGAGAAGTCTTCCTGGGGATGCTACAAACAGTCTCTGAGTTATGGCTGCAGGGTCATGTAACCAAATCACCTGGTACTGGACTCCATGATAATACTAGTATTTTTCCAGTAACCGGGGCCGGGAACCACACTGGGAGACAAAGGATTCCTGCCACATGCAAAAAATATTAAAGGCAGGGGTTCATCATAGTTCATTCTTCACTGCATCCCCACCCAAGATGACTGCTGTAAACATCTAAGAAACAAAGTTTGAATGAGGGGAGAAGGACTGAGCCCAGGCTAGGAGGTTGTCTAGCCTCTGAATGAAATATCTGAAGGTTTAAGCTGCAGGGTTGGATGGGGCAGTGAGGGTTCGGGGGCAGACAGGGGACAGGGAGCGGGGATGTGTGGATGGGGCAGGGGTTCCAGAGGGGCTGTCAGGAAACAGGGGGGTTGGATGGGGCAGGAGTCCGGGGGGGGGGGGGGGGGGCCACGACCCCCCCCCCTAGCTGGCCGTCCATACAATTTACGAAACCCGATGCGGCCCTCAGGCCAAAAAGTTTGCCCGCCCCTGGCCTAAAACAACATTCAGGGTAAGAAATTACTACTTGTAACCAGTTTCCTTAGTATCTTAAGCTTAGATTATGTGTTTTTTTATTTGCTGGGTAATCTGCTTTGATCTGTTTGCTATCCCTTATAATCTATCTTTTGTAGTTAATAAAACTTGCTTTTGTTTTGTCTAAAACCTAGTGTGTGGAATTCATAACTGGGGGGTAAAAAGCTGTTGCATATCTGTCTCCACATTGAGGGAGGGGGTGAATTTCATAAGCTTACGCTTATTTTGGGTTTGCATTCCAAAGGGGGGTATGCACTTGAGTATCTGGGCAGTTCCTTAGCTGACGCCTTCCCATGCAGGGGCTAGTCAAGCCTGTTTGCATGTTACTGGTGAAAGTGTGAGACTGGGAGCGGATCTGCTGCTTGTCACAGCAGTACAGTGTGAAGGGAGCCCAGGCTGGTGGGTCAAGCAGGCTCGGTGGTACCGCAGTTCCAAGTGGCACCCCAAAGGGGGGGGGAACCCATCACAAAAGTATCAATGTGTACACACAAGGGGACCAAATTAAGGTTGAAAGTGAAATATTAATTCTAGCATTTCCTAAATTTTGAGTTCTTGACTTGGGAATCTTAACATCATTTTAGCACTGGTTTTGTATGAAATATGTAAATAAAACCTGCTAGGCTTAGTTCTAGCAGGCATTCTATACAGATTCTCACAAGAAAAGCCATGTGCATGGTAGGAACTAGGGGCAGAAATTGGTTGGCATTATATTGGCTCACTTGCAAAGGCTGTGGTGAAACTACTCCGGGAGTTGAAGAGATGTATTTTGGAGATCATCTAAGCATTCATGGGGCATGTAGTTTTGCCCCACCCTTCATAGTCCCACAATAAATTATTTCTGTTTGTGGAAGGAGTAATCTGGTGTGTGGGGCTGGTAGGAAGAGTTCAGCCACACCCTCATATTCCTTCCTGCTTCTGTTTTTAGCAGCCATTTACGTAATTCCAGAATCTGAACCACCATTTTTAAGCACGTATGATCATTTGGAGATGCTCATATAATATTACAGCAGGATGTGGAGTCTTTTATAGCATTACTTTACATAGGGCTCCCCCACACTATCCCCATTGCAAATGACCCCACTTTTCAGCAAGATGATTGCTTCCAGCAGGATGCTCAAAAATACCAAATGTGACTTTCAAATATAGTCCATAGTTTATATATTTGGTGGGCTTCTTACTTTCAAAGAGTTGCACTGTTCAGAAGAGGCACAGTTTTACTTTAAACTACCCAAGTCCATCACAGCTAAATTAATTTTCTTAAATAGAATATACAGATTCAAAATGTGCAATTGGTCGAAAGTCTTCTCTCAAGCTGACTTTCTGAATTTAAATTATAATTATGAAGTTCTAGACTGACACTTTTTTAGTTATATCCTTGAATTCACTCATGATTTACATATTTGAACTGTGCCATGTTTTTCTATTTCAATTAAGCTCTTTAAAATAGGCAAAGTGCACAGGGCCAAATCCTCAACAGATATAAATTGGCATGATTCTACTGTCATCAACAGCTATGCTAATTTACACCTGCTGAGTATCTGGCCCATAAACACACCAGTACTCATTTGCTTAGCTAAGCAAAGGCACTAATTATATATCCCCTCACAAACTGATCATTCATATTACTAGTACTAGTGATATATCGACAGACATACTGTATTATATGTACTCCCATTCATGCCTTTGAAAATTTCTGCCTTCATCCCAGTCAGGGCCGTATGGCCACTGATTAAATTTGGTATTTTTCTAATATGCTGATGAACTAGGGTGACCACCTTTGTTGGACAGAAATAAGGGAAAGCCACATGAAAAATAAGGGACAATGCTTTATTCTAAGGGACATTTTGGGGGAAACACAAGTTCCCTTAGCATATCATGTATTTTTCCCTCAAGTGTCCATTTCTAATGCCCTCAAGCATACAATGCAATTATCATAAGCTTCAATTTGATGTTAAAATGGTACTTATCAGTTTTAATACATTTCAATAATCTTAAACTAAAGGCTGGCTGGGCACTCTAAGGGACAATTCAATGCCATAGGGGATGGTCCTTTAGAATAAGGAACAGGTGCTCACCCTACGCTGAACACAGCATTTATACTATGGAATTCGCCATTTTGCTGAAGATGGATGCCCAGCATTTGGATGCCCATCTCCCTTTTCTGCTGGCTGCCTGTAGCTGCCTCTTGCTCTCCAGTTCTCCTCACAAGGGGAGACAACTAGATTACACACAGGTTCTCAATCTGGGGATTATGAACAAGTGTCATGGGGACACAATTACTCTGCCCTTCCCGTACTGCTAAGCAGGAGAGGAGTCCTTACTAGATGAGAAGGAGATTCTGGGTGGGAGGTTCCAATGTGGAAAACAGAGAGAGAACCACCAATTTAAATGTTACAGTTCAGTTACATTTGTAGCAGGTGAGGGAGGAGGGACAAAGAATGACCTCAACTGCTCTCCCAAAAATCCTAACTCAAGCATTGATACCACCTCCACTATCCTTTTATACTTTACCATCACTCTCTGTTGACCTCAACTCCTGACAGTTTCTGTAATATTACACACAGGTGACTGACTATCTGATGTGTGTGTGCGGTCTTTGTTTGTTTGTTCAGTTTATGAATCTAGAACTGGGGTCGGCAATCTTTCAGAAGTGGTGTGCCGAATCTTCATTTATTCACTCTAATTTAAGGTTTCACGTGCCAGTAATACATTTTAACGTTTTTAGAAGGTCTCTTTCTATAAATATATAACTAAACTATTGTTGTATGTAAATTAAATAAGGTTTTTAAAATGTTTAAGAAGCTTCATTTAAAATTAAATTAAAATGCAGAGCCCCCCGGACCGGTGGTCGCAACCCATGCAGTGTGAGTGCCGCTGAAAATCAGCTTGCGTGCCACCTTTGGCACACGTGCCATAGGTTGCCTAACCCTGATCTAGAACATATATTACTTGGGGGGTGGGGAAATCACTGCAATACACAGCATTTTCCAGTGTATTTGGAAGATGTGTAATAAATCAAATTAGAGCCCAAGGACCTGATTCAAAGCCCTTTGAAGTTAATGGGAAGGTCTTAACTGATTTCCAGGGGAGCTAAGGGAGAGCTAAGGGGAAATGTACCAGGGCATCATAATAGAAATAGCGTGCAACTAAACTGTTTTAATCTTACCCAATGGCAGGAAATGCTGATGATTGATTAAATCCACAATGGTATCCAGCCATTAGTTGGCAGAGACAATAGGAAGGAATTTCTCTCTCATCCTCCAGGTGAGCGTGCACACACACACACACACAGCATCTTTTAAACAAATTCACCTGTTCTTACTGTACTGCACTTGGGAACACGTGTAATTGCTTTTAACTAAATAAAAACAATTGCAAGAAGAATAATTTTCAGGTTATCCACATTTAAGTGAATCATTTGCTGAGAAAGACAGCACAATTAAATTCCAATTTCACAGCTTGCTAATATTTTTCATTGCAAAACATGACAACTCTAGTAGTGCAGAAAGGTAGTGAAGCAGATCGCCTGTTTACTGCTTCTATGCATTTACATTCCCCTGAGTAAAACAGGCTAGGTTTTAATATACGTGGTTTGAAGGATTTGAACTGCCTTTTGTGAAATAGTTTCAGTCCCTCACAAATACTGTTCTCTGAATAAGGAAACAATTAAAGTGGTTCCCACTATGTCATCATCGAAGGTTTGTCTGTTTTTTTCCTTAATAAACGCCACTGTTCAGGGGGTTGTCAACTCATCATTTTTAAACAACAGGCTGAAAATTAGAATTTGTCAGTCTAGATGCAATCTGCAAAAAGTATCAATATTTGTTCAGTCAGTCTTATATATAGTTTGGCTCTAAAAGTAGATTGCAATAACTGCATGTGGACTGTAAGCTCTTCGAGGTGGATAATGTCACACATTATATTTGTACCATGCCTTGTTTAATAGGGTCCTAAACCCAACTAGGCCCTACAGGTGCTACCATATTATAAATAAATAATTACTGAACTGAACGCAGCATGGATCGTACACTTTCTCCGTAACTACAGCTAAAATGGACTTGGGTCACCTCAAATTCACCACTGCTTTCTCCTCTAGGTTCCCTGATTCTCTCCGCTTCTCAAGTCTGGCCAATATGCTTAGCCAGCTCCTTTCTTTCAGTAACATCACTCTCATTCTTTGCATCAGCTTTTGATGTTTTTGCACGTCAAATGACAGCTCCTTATCCTCACCTTCAAGGCTTTTCACAGCTCTTCAATATCTCTTTCCTTCGCTGTTCCCCTGCTTGTACTCCCACTCACTGCCAAATCAGCATTGTTCCCCTAGTATCTTCTTCCATCAATAATTACATGCCTCTTCTCATGAAGCCCTCAGCCTGCAATATCTTTCCAGATTCTGTGCTCCATTCATCCACCTTCCTTCAAGTCACTGCTCAGTTAGCTTGCAGCACTGGCCTCCACTTCACCACTCCTACCCTCGTATCATACAGGCTAAGGAAGTTAATTTAAAAACAAAACAAAAAACAAAACAAAAAACACTTTGTCTAAAAACTACTCTCCTGCTTCTGATTACATTTACAGCGGTAAATCAGGAATTACATTGCTGAAGTTGCACAAGAGGTTAGAATCAGGGCCTGTATGTACGCACGCAAGCACCCACACCCGAATAAAAACAACAACAGACATGTATCATTCGTACCAAAAGCGTCTCTCATTGAGCTCTCAAACTGTCAGTACCATTATGAGGGATATCTATACATATGTAAATAATTAATAGATGGTACTGAAGAATATGTAGCACAGTCCCTGGGTTTTGTAGGACCACTAAAACTTCTTGTTGTTGTGCACAGCAAATGGCTTCCTCATGCAGTTTTTTACATGGAACTTTTATATATCACTCTTAGTTCCATGTATTATATGTCATCCTTTATGTGCTTATGCTCAATTTAGGTTGTAAGGCCCTTGAAGCAGGACTCCACTCTTTCATCCTGTTAAGTTATGTATATATCTATGCAACTGTGCAAATAAACAGTAATGACATACCGGTATATCAGTAAATTTTAAACTCGTGATCTAATATTGACACTGTTGAAAGAATCATCTTTGTTAACAGGTGTTTTTTAGTACAACTATCAATATCAGTGAGGAAAAATACAAGTGATAAGCAGTGTATTGTTTATACACTATAGATGTTTCCTTATCACATCTGATTTTTAACCTCAGGCAAAGAATATTACCCAGTGGACTGTTAGCAAGTATGATAAACTTTTTTAGACCTAATGGAAATAAAGGTTTATGAGGCACTGTATTATCTTTCATATGGGAAAGATTAATTTTGAGCATTTTAAAAGAAATGTGTAACCTAACACATAATTTATGCCATAAACTGGATGAACCTTGACTATAGTTCATCTGTGTTGTGTCCAAATCATAAAACCAGTTTTTAAAAAAAGACCAATGTTTTAAATGTTCTGTGCAATTTGATTTTATATATTAGCAAGTTAGTGTTTAGATATATTTAGCTAATCCTCAAGAGCTATATTTTGGATCATTTAGTTATAAAGATGTAGAGAATACAGAATGCATTTTATGATATTTCCCACTTGGAAAATATCTCAGCTCACAGGCTGCCTGAAGCCTCAATTATCTTTATTTAAACACAATTTTCAAAAGTCTTACTAAGGATGCAGTAGACACTGGTTTATGCCACGCATTACAATGCTGTCTTAGACAGTCTACAATCTGCAAGGATACCCTGACACATTCCAGTAGGCCAGGGCACCGGTGGATTTGGGGCCTTCCAAGGGCCCAGGCATAACTAGAGGTCTAAAGTTTGGATTCGTTGCATTTTTTTTCAGCCACCTCAAGGAAGTCCATATTTTGGGCTTGTCTTCACTACCGGGGTAAGTCCACCTATGGTACGCTACTCCAGCTACGTGAATAACATAGCTGGAGTCGACGTAGCTTAGGTCGACTTACTCCGGTGTCGTCACTGCACTGCATCGACAGGAGACGCTCTCCAGTCGACTTACTTTACTCTTCTCGGGGAGCGGGAGAACCGGAAAGCGCTCTGCCATCGATTTAGCAGGTCTTTCTTCACTAGACCTGCTAAATCAACACCCGCTGCAACTGCAGCAGTGTCGATCTCCCCAGTAGTGAAGACAAGACCTTTGTCTGTTCACCCCTACCTCCCCAAATCTGCAGGGTTAACATACCATGTTTTTAAATGATTGTTTAATTATATGTACTTCTGTAGCCCCAGCTGACATCAGGGCATCATCATGCTACCACTATAGCATCACATAGCAAGAGACAGTCCCTTACCACAAAGAGTTTACAGTCTAAAATCCCAATCCTGCACACTTACATATGTTTAATATTATGTGTGTGAGCAATCCCATTCTAGTCAATGGGACTACTCGCATGTCTAAAGGTAAGCAGGTGTGTAAATGTTTGCAGAGTAGGAGACAAAGAGTATGATCCCCATTTTACAGAAGGGAAACTGAGTCACAGAGCTCTTAAAGTATTAGTCCAAGGTTACACAAGAAATTTATTGCAGAGCTACTCTGAGACTGCTAATCAACAGAACAAACAAACAAAAAAGCTGCTGATGCTGCCATCTCTTGATGTGTGACCATCACTCTGTTTGACATTTAAAATAACACTAACCCTACTTTAAAATTAGTAGCAAATACAACACTGGGATAGCAAAGTAACTGAATTGTCCAGTTTGTCTATACAATTGTGTCACGGTTTCTTGGAGAAAAAGTTTAGGAATTTCAGACAATGGAGTAGCACCCCAGACAAGTTAATGGCAGAGATAGCATTCCACAACACTGAAAGGAAATATTAAAACAACAGCTAAAAGGGAGTGACTGAAAGCAGCCATACAACATAGCATGTTCTATAGACGGGCACTTGGTAGGATAACTAAGGCTGTGATAAAATGGCACACAGGCGTCTTAGCTTGTATAGTAAAACAGCCAACACCCACCGCTGTTGAGTACAAAGCAAGTTGACGATTGGCAGTAGATTTAGCTATAATTTTTTTTCCCGTAACAGGATTAGTGCTTGTACTGGAGCCAATATTCTTTCTCCTTTCCCAGTTTCCATCCTCCACGCTTTCTTTTTACGTTTTGCACTTCAATTTACTGTTTGTGAAAGGCATGGGATTAACTGTAGGGGAAACTGAAGCCCCTGATGTATTCACAGGGCACATAGGGTATAGGCAGCATCAGCAGAGCAATGCAAGCTTCTGCACATTGCCTTGATCCTGAGTTACAAGGGCTACCTCTGGCTGGGTGCTTGCTGTGAAATCTCAGTCTTTGGCCTCTCTAGATACAGTCAATCGGAGCACCAATTTCATCAGTTGTGATAATGAAGTGGATACCGACATCTGTGTACTAGAAACTAGACTTATCACACCAAGAGATCATCATCACATAAGGCATTGAACAGCCACCGGACAGTAACAATTTTTTGGTCATTGCCCATCTGCTTTAAATTTGAAGCAATGTCCAGCTGGTGAAAAGCTGCTTTCTGTTCCCAGTTGCATTAATTGTTCCCTGACCTATCTAGTGTCTTCTCATTCTCTAACCCTGGCCTTCGATCAAGTGCTTCCTCAGCAGAGCAGACGACAACATGGTAAGGCTTGTTTGTGAGAAAACTGAAAGTTTCTAAATGTTCATTCTGCAGTTTTAGGGAAAAAATGATTTTTCATTTATTCAAAATATATAAGAAAAAATGTAGAGAACATTTGAGTTTGGGGTATTTTTGTACCCTTATTTTCATGCTTTTAAAAAATTTACCACTGAAACCAGGGGAAAAGGAAAAATTAGAAACAAAATTCCCATTTTGGTTAAAATAAAAACACAAAAATTTGAAAAAAAAATTGTTTTCATTTTTCCCCATATTTTGAAGAGATCATTTTTCAATAACAAAATTTTGTTCCAAAGTTTTAGACCAGCTCTACTCCACAGTCAGAACAATGGCTGTTTTAGAATCTCTGGGTTCCATAGACTAGCTATGAAGCTATTCCCTGTTATACTGCAGTGAGTGCATTCTTTGTCATTGTTACTGAGTTTGTATATGTGCCAACAAGAATTCCAATCTTATTACTGCCGAAAGTTGCTTTACAAAATAACTAAGTAGGCTTTAGCCATACCTGCATGACTAGTTAATTCCATGGGTGCCCAACTTGACACCCTATAAAGGACCCCAAATTCTTAAGTGCTAAGCACCTGCCCCACTGTAAATTAGTCTCCTTAATGAGCACCCAGATTCACTAGTCACTGTTGAAAAACCTTACCCAAAGTCCACAACTCAGATTCTATTACATTTTTTGTGTAGAGTTTACTACTACTAGGTGCAAGTGATCTTTCAGGCACACATCAATTTTCTCTCAGTGGTAAGCTCTCAGTATATGGGTTTATACACCATATCTACTGTTGAGGGGCCAAACTATATGTGCTTCCATTATTAAGAACCTGAACCTGAGGCCAGACTATATTGGTCAGCAACATGTATAATGCTTAGCTTGTTTTTTTTATTTCAAAGCTCTGATCTCTACCGCCGCTCATCTTATCTTTTAACAGCTTGTTCAGTGGAAGAGGGGCTGCAGTCCACTGCATTCAATGGTGTTCAGCAGTATGACTCATTTCATCAGGTTGGCAGCTGGTACTCCCACACTCCTGTTGTTCAGCAGGTGTTTGTTATCAGGCTTGGTACACTCTTCCATGAAAACTTTCAGATTGGATTGATGAACCGAAGGTCCCGCAGGAGTGACTGTGGCCAGCAGGCTCTTTTGTAATGTTTCCTCTTTCCTTCAGCTTGAGACACAATTTTAGATGGAACCTATTTAATAATCTGTGGCATTTGGCTGCGGGACTGGGATGATGGCTGTGCAGTGTTACTTTCTGTGCCACATACACACACAACATTCAGCTCAATCAGATATGCAGCCAGGAAAGCCAAGAAAGCTCAAAAGACCAGATAATAAAACCACAAATACATTACTTGGCTGCAGCTTTTCAATATTTTAGTTAATGCTGCCCTCAGTTGCTGCTTCAAAGATTGTGGGCAAGTCTCTGATGTAAGTCTCAAATAGCTCTTGCTTTGGAAATCTCATCTTGCTCATGCACTATTGACTAGACATGTAAAACATTTCTGAGAATATTCATATTTTAACACTTCTGATTTGGCTTTTCTTTCTGTAGCACACCTAGAATTTCTATCCAATTCAATGACATAAAAGCCCCTTTCATAATGTTTTTGGCGTCTTTCATCAATTGATCATATTGATCTTTCAAAGAACCGTATTTGGTTTTATAATAGTACCCATTAAGAATCATTTTTATAGACTTTAGATGTTAGCCTTTTATGACTCGTCAAGGGCCTTTTATTTCCCCTTCTCTTGTTCCAGAAGCACATTTGCTAGGCAGAAGGAGCAAAATCATTAGACTGTGCAGCTGCATTCACAGATTCATATCTTATTTTTACTGCAAAGAGGCAAAAGAAGGAGGAAGACGAGGAAATATTTTTATTATAATAACCCCCTGTAACATATTACAGCCATTTGGTATCAGCATCGCCTCCAGACATGGGCAAGGAACAAATTCACAAAGAATAGTGAGGATTCAGGCACCTGGGGAATTGTGATGCCTTTGACAGATCCCTGTATCTTTATTTAACTTTGTTTTATAATTGTTCATTTGGGTACAGACATTGAAAATCCTTGTTCTTTATAAACACCTGTCTAGGAATTAATCTTTTATTTTTAACTAAAAGACAACCACTGTATTACACTGCTGGTGTAGGCTGCTTACTTAGTACTAAATTTAGCTATACAGCGCATGTACAAATTCAGTATAGAGTCATTAGTTTAGATCAAAATCCAGAAGATAATTATTACCCAGTCTGTGATGGCAAGGTCTGTAGAAGCGTGTTTTTATTAATGCATCCTTTTTGGACAGATAGTTCTTACATATAAAATGAGGGTAATACTTCCCCTCGCCCACCCTTTGTCTGTCCTGTCTGTTTACACCAGTGGTGGGCAACCTGCGGCCTGCATCCGGCCCATCAGGATAATCTGATTGCGGGCCGTGAGATATTTTGCTGACATTGACCGTCCACAGGCACGGCCCCCCGCAACTCCCAGTGGCCGTGGTTTGCTGTTCCTGGCCAACGGGAGCTGCATGAAGTGGCGGGCCACAGGGACGTGCGGGCTGCCGCTTCCCGCAACTCCCATTGGCCGGGAATGGCGAACCACAGCAACTGGAAGCTGAGGGGGGCCGTGCCTGCGGCCGTTCAACGTCAGCAAAATGTCTTGCAGCCCGCAATCAGATTACCCTGATGGGCCACATGTAGCCCACAGGTTGCTCACCACTGGTTTTCACTGTAAACTCTTTGGAGTAGGGAAAGTCTCTTACTGCATTTGTACAGGGCCTAACACATTGCAATCCTAATCTCTGTTAGGGCATCTACACACTACTGAAATACAAACAACAGCCACCACCAAAGTTATTAGCAACTAAGGCCAAGACCCAGATCGTCAAAGACATTTAGGTGCTTAACTCCCATTGAAATAAATGGAAGTTAGGCACCTAAATACCTTTGAGGATCTGGGCCCAAGAGAACTGTGAAGTCTGGATTATCACTAGTTCTCTTTCCAGGATAGGAATATTAATATTCCTTAAAGGAACCTAGACGGAACCTAGACAGAAAATCTTTGGCTTTCTTCCAAAAAGGTTCAAATCACAATTATGAGTGGCTACTTACGTTAGGTAACGACGTGCTTTTTTGTTTCTTTTAGCAAAAGTATTACAGTTTACAATACTTGTTCCAATGAACTACTCTTATGTCTCAAAATTATCTCATCATTCAGCTCTCTAAATAAAATTATTCTACAGCAAAACCAAATGATCAGATTCCTTTAAACAAGTAGAAATATTGACCTTTGGGGGGGGGGGTTCTTTTCTTTTCAGAATTAATGAATTTAGTACAACAGGAGTATCTTAAACTGGTCCTGGGACTTTAACAACTTTCACTCATATGTGGGGTACAAATTCCAAAAGCATCTGAGTGATTTAGGAGCCTTCCCATTGACTTCCAATGAGACTAAGGCCTGGTCTACACTGGGGGGGGGATCGACCTAAGAGACGCAACTTCAGCTACGAGAATAGCGTAGCTGAAGTCGACGTATCTTAGTTTGATTTACCTCGCGTCCTCACGGCGCAGGGTCGATTGCCGCCACTCCCCTGTTGACTTTGCTTCTGCCTCTCGCCAAGCTGGAGTTCAGCAGTCGATGGGAGAGCGATCGGGGAGCGATTTATCGCGTCTACACTACACACGATAAATTGATCCCCAATAGATCTATCGCTACCCGCCGATCCGGCGGCTAGTGTAGACATACCCTTAGGTAAGTCCCATATCCTCAAAGGTGATTTCAATGGGAATTAGGCACCTAAATACCTTTGAGTGTCTGGGCCTCAGTCATTTTTTAAATCGAAAATATAAAAATCAGCAGACATTTAGCCATCCTGCAATTCAGATTTGACTCTAAAGTTGGTATCAAGGAATAAGAACACACCAAACATCGAGCGTGTTATTTTGGATATGAGCATTGGTCCGGTATCCCTGGCAGTGACCAGTATTACACACAAAAGTCAGAACATAGAAATGGAATAGGAGGCTAACTTGAGAGAGTCTGTTTTATGGCCCCCAAGATTTCAGTCTCCAGGATTATTAACCTTTATCCTTTCAAATGCTTTTGGGTTTCTTCTTCTTTTCTTTTTCCCTGCCATCAGATGTGAAATATGACAAAATCCAACAGCTATTAATTTAAATTGCTTGGGGTAGGGACTGCCATTTTGTTCTGTCTCTGTACAATGGAGTCCTGGCCTATGACTGGGGTTCCTAGATGATACCACAACACAAATAGAAATAATCAATAACACCTTATAACCAAGGTAAAGAACCTCCTCCAACACATGTCAACTAGAAAACCCATAAACAGGTACCTTAATCCCCACTGCTAACCAGATGAAATATAAAAGTGGTGACAAAACAAAACCAAAATTGAACCTCAATGGTATGGGGTAAAAAAAAAAAATCACCCAAATGCTAACTTGCACCATGCTGCAAAGCTCTGCAAAGTCAGGCTGCAGTGGACCACCAAGGACAGTGAGCTTCAGAGACAAGGGCCTTCAAATGAAGAGGCTTTCCCCTCAGTCCCAGAGGCGCCAGCTCTAAGGACCACCAGCAACAGTATCCCTGCTGATCTCACAGGTTGTGCCAAGGTCTTGTGTCCCCCTCCCCTACACCCCATAGAGCTGACTCCTGGGCAGAGTCTCTAGATCCACAGAGGTCCAGGAATCCACACAATGGAAAGAGGTAGAACCAGGTACGGGGCAGAGACAGATACACATCATCCCCCAGGGCCCTGTGACAAGTCTGTTAAGAAGTAGATCAGCCTTAGACAGGAGAC
This sequence comes from Terrapene triunguis, assembly GCF_002925995.2. Lineage (NCBI taxonomy): Eukaryota > Metazoa > Chordata > Testudines > Emydidae > Terrapene > Terrapene triunguis. Next base: position 13,233,416 of record NW_020664440.1, read on the forward strand.
AGTTTTGATTGGAGCCCCTAACTGTTACATAACTTTATTCTAAGTGGGACCCTGGGGGCAGCTACTGGCTGTGGAAACCTAACAGAGAACCAAGGAAAGTATCATCAAGAGCTAATAGGGAGATATAAGGTCTGCATTATGATATTTCTCTCCTTTCCATGAGTCCAGAGATCCACATAGCTCTTGGGAGCTTTGACGACTGAATCTGCCTGCTTCTTTGGGAGAAGCAACAGCTGCTCCCATGGAAGAATTTAGGGAAAATCTCTGAGCTGCCTTCCTTCTTTGAGGTATTTCTGTGTGCGGAATCATTCTAGAGCTCTGTTTGAAAATGGGATCACATTGCAAATAAATTTGGGTAATGGCAGCATGGGGTGAGGAATGCCAGCTACTCCCTCTGAGTGAGGATATCTAAGAGAACAGCAGCAGCACAACAGAAGACTGGCCTCAAATCCTTAGCAAAATAAGTAACCGCTGAAGTTTAGCTAGTTATGGAAGTCCATTTCCGTCTTGAGATATATGAATGCAACTGCAACCAGTGATGTACTCATCTAACTACAGGCAGGCCAAAAGCACTGACCAAAGTCAGAATTGTTACTGAATTGATTATTTTCCCCCTCCCCTGTTATTAGATTACAGTGAGAAGATGAGAACTGTGGAATATATTTTACACTCATACCCTGTGAAACCCCATTGCAGCCAATGAGATTGCAGAGGGTCTGAGGGCAGAGCTTGGCAATTAACTTTGTTTTGGTAACAAAACAGAAGCATATTGAGTAGATTCTATGGCCCAGCTATAGGAGACATAGGAGGTGTATAAAATGGCACCTCTGATTGGCACAGTATAATTTCCTTAACCTACTTCTCTGAGACAAAAACCAGACACACAGGCTGCTGGACACCGTACCCTTCTTACACCAAGGTCCAAGGAACAGTGTGACACCAAAGCCTGGAGAAATAAGCATTGAGAACCTGGTTTTCCAGTCTTTTATGGCATTGTTTATGTTTATGCAAAGAGTGTGTTAAATGTTAGCAAGTCAAAATGGCAGCATTTGACACCCATTTTGTACAGGAATAGATGACTACACAAGGTGCAAGGCATGAGGAAATCCTGAATTCTAATCCAGTTTTACCACTGATTTGCTGCATGGGGTCTTTGGGGAAGTCATTTAATCTCTCTGCTCAAGTATCCCCATTTAAAGAAAAATAGAGATAATATTTACTTACCTCACAAAGGTCAGTCTTACCAACCCCAAGCATTCATAAGTTCAAGTGAAGACTCAAAAAAAAAATTCACAAGAATGGCTGAAAAATGTAAGATTACAATAGTACAGGGGTCTCAAGCTCCCGGCCCGCGGGCCATCTGCGGCCTGAGAAGCTCCCCACTGCGGCCCACGGAGGAGAGACAGAGGCAGATGCTGTCGGCAATGTCCGCTGTAGGCACCGCCCTCTGTAGCTCCCATTGGCTGGGGGAGATATCATCATTAGTTGCCAGGCAGAGTCAGCCATGGAGGCAGCATCACTTTTTTCCACAATGAAAACAAACAAGTCAAAATCCCGAACACAGCTAGCTGATGCACACCTTGCTGCCATCCTGAAGGTTTCAACTGCTCAGTCACGGAGGCCAAACATCAACAAACTGACAGAACTGAAGTGTTGCCAGGTGTCTGGCAAACACTAAAAACTCTCTGGCAGGCAAAGAATTGTATAAAGTTGTATGACAGCTTTATTATTTCTAAGAAATTTAAAATAAAAAATACAATATAAACGTTTTCTTTTCTGAACACCATCTTCAGTGACTGTCCCGCTGGGAGGATTTGAGGACTGGCACTGGGCCTAAGGCAAACCGAGTAGCAGCATTCTTTTTATAGGTCTTCTGCAGTTAGAGATTTTAGGGCTCGTGTTTTCATGCTTTTCTGTGCATCCAAGAGAGCTAGAAACTTAGTGTTTTATTTTAAATGAAAGCTGAGATTCGCAGGTAATAACACAATCCCAGAAATTGGAGGCTTCAAGATAACTACCAAATCGCATGCATAGCTGTTGTGAGGGTTAATTACCAAATGTTTGTACAGTGTATTGATCATATAAAAAGGCCTATTTAAGTGCCAATTCTTCCTCTAAGTGGGGTCACACAAGTGTAACAAGACGACAGAATTGCTTTATGTCTTTTTAAAGCATATTTTCCTCAGCTATCTGGAAATACATGGGAAACAACAGAGTAAACGAAAAGGCCTGAGATTTTGAAGTCAGATTATTTTGAATTGATTGTGACTTGCTTTGAAATCTTGCAGCTGCATTTTCTTTTCTTAACTTTTCAAGGAAGTTCTAGATGTCAGAGACCTTGGCTGCAGACATTAAAAAGCCAGGAAAGAAAGCAAAAGGATTTGATTGATTTTACTCTCCTCTGAAAAATCCTCTTTTTGTTGAACAAAAGACATATCACCAGGATCTTTTTGTTACACTTGTGAGGCCATAATAGATTTTTTTCAGAACACAAAAATATTAAGCATCATCTTTCCAAAATAAACTAAGATTTATCACTTTCTCCTCAATCTACAGGATGCCATCTAATGCAGAATTATATGACCTCTGTATTATCTCTGACCCCCAGGAGAACAAATCTATACAACTTTCCCCAACCTGTGTCTTCCAAATATCATAGGGATTTTCATACTTCTAAAATGCCACCGTTTTCATTTCTTTCTAGTCAAGTCAGCTTGAAATAGAAAACTCAACACTTCAAATAAGAGTACCAGAAAATTGCTTTCCTTAATTTTTCCTGTTAAAGCAGTACAGAATTTTGTTTATGTTTTGGGGGGAATGTTCTCTTGTCACAGTCTGAGTTTCTCTGCCTGTAAAATGGTAATAATACGCTACTGCAGAGAGACATTGTATGGAGTAATTAATGCTTTTATTAAGCTTAGATGACATAAAGCTCTGTACACTAGCAATCCAGGAATTATCAAGCTTATCAGACACCATCTAGTCTCCAAGAGTGGGAAGGGCAAGAAGTTCAGAGGAAGGTGCCAGAAACCCTAATACGAGCAATTATTGAATAACCAGAGGGAAAGTTTCTTCTTACCCCCTAGTAGTTAGAGGTTGGTTCATGCCATGAAGCATGAAGGTTTACATCCTTTCCAAACTTTTGGATACTGTACAGTATATGCTTAATATTATTATGATGGCTAAAGAGGTTATCTGTAGCTCACAAGAATAACAAAGTTGGATGTTCCTTTTAATTTAATGAATGGCTTTATATAATATATATAAAGCACTGAAAAATATGAAAATTAACAAAGGTTTCAATGCTTTGTATACATCTTAGTTTTAATGCTATTCATTGAAATAAAAAAGAACATATACCACCACATTCTCAAGAGCTACCAATAGTCAGGATGGTTGCTTAGCAGGCACATTTCTGCTTCTGTTGTGATATGCTAATTGGGATGATCCAATTATACTGCATAATTAAAAACTTTATTACTCCATCAATGGTCACTTGGAAAGTTCTTTTAACACCAAGGTTAACTATTAGGGTTTGCAACTCACACAAAACCGAACACCCTTGCTCTGACCCCTGCCCCGCCTCTCCTACGAGGCCCCACCCCTGCTCTGCCTCTTCTCTGAGGCCCCACCCCCACTCACTCCATCGCTTGCTCTCCCCACCCTCATTCACTCATTTTCACCAGGCTGGGGCGGCGGGTTGGGGGGCGGGGTGAGGGCTCTGGCTGGGGGCTGGGGATGAGGGATTTGGGGTGCAGGAGGGGGCTCCAGGATGGGGATGAGGGGTTTGGAGGATGGAAGTGGGCTCTGGGCTGGGGCAGGGGGTTGGGGTGCGGGGGTGTGTGAGGGCTCTGGCTGGGGGGTACAGACTCTGGAATTGGGTTGGGGATGACGGATTAGGGGTGTAGGAGAGTGCTCTTGGATGAGACCGAGGAGTTTGGAGGGCAGGAGGGGGAATCAGGGATGGGGCAGGCGATTGGGGTGCAGCAGGTGAGGTAGGATGAGGGCTCCAACTGGGGGTGCAGGCTCTGGTGTGGGGCCAGGGATGAGGGAATTGGGGTACAGGATGGGCCTCCGGGCTGAGGCTTTTGGAGTGCGGGAAGGGTCTCTGGGCTGAGGCAGAGGCTTGGGGTGTGGGGGGGTGTGTGAGGGCTCTGGCTGGGGGGCGAGAGATGAGCGGTTAGGGCTGTAAGAGGGTTGGAGGTTCAGAGGGGGATCAGGGCTGGGGCAGGGGGTTGGGGCACGAGAGGGCAGGTTCCAGGCAATGCTTACCTCAAGGAGCTCCTGGAAGCAGCGGCATGTCCCCGCTCTGGCTTCTACGTGGAGGTGCGGCCAGGCGGCTCTGCATGCTGCCCCATCCGCAGGTGCCACCCCTGCAGCTCCCATTGGCCACAGTTCCCGGTTGACCCAGCGCTTGTGGCGGGGGTAGCGTGTGGAGCCCCCTGGCTGCCCCTACACATAAAAGCCAGAGGGGGGACATGCTGCTGCTTCCGAGAGCTGCACGAAGCCACGGCAGGCAAGGAGCCTGCCTTGTCCCGCTATGCCGCCGACTGGACTTTTAACAGCCCGGTCAGTGGTGCAGACTGGGGCCCAGGGCTGCCCCGGGGGGGGGGGGGGAAATGGGGCAATTTGCCCAAGGCCCCGGGCCCCCCCGCAGGGGCCCTGTGAGCTCTGGCCCGGTGGCGGTCCGGGTCTTCGGGGGCATTCCGGGGGCGGGGGGCCCTTCAGTGCTGCCAAAGACGGGGAGCGACTGAAGGGCCCCCCGCCGCCGAAATGCTGCCGAAGACCCGAACCGCTGCCGGGTGAGTACAAGCGCCGCGGTTCCCCCGCTTTGCCCCAGGCCCCCTGAATCCTTTGGGCGGCCCTTTTCGACTGGGCGTTCCGGTCGAAAACCAGACACCTGGCAACCCTATTAACTATGTTCTAGGTAGGTAACATTTCCTTTCAAATCAAAATAACTGAAGGGGTGTGTGTATCAATGATGGACAGGGTCTGTGTGCTAATAATCTAAAAACAGACAGTTTTACGGGGCGGGGGGTGTGTGGAGAAGAGTTGATTCTTTGTGCACACTGACCTGACCAATCTAAACGAGGTTCTCTATCTCCAAAACACAAAACAAAATGTCCACTTTAAAAAAAAACCCTGATTTATAAAGACACAGCACAGGCTAGCAGCTTGAAAGACAAGCTTTGCTGGCTCATTACAGAGATTCTGTTCTGTATTAGGAAAAAAATGTCAGGCAGTTTTTTTCCACCTTTTCTGTTTACAGCGAATTTTAGCAAGTGCTTATCTTTTAAGTTTGAAAGTAGCTCCACTGGAATCAGTGGGATCACTCCATGCTTAAACTTTAGTACATGCGTAAGTGCTTTTTCTGGAACACAGCCATTCTGCTGTATCTTGGAAGGTATAAAGACTATATTAAATTAAATTCCCTACATACCTTCTCATATCCAAGATGTTCCTTATGTGTGAAGGGGAAATACTGTCAGAAATTTAAACAATGAAAAGAGGATCCATATAAAACTTGATTTATTGCCTAATTTTTGCCTTTCCTTTGTGTATCTGCCTACTGAGCTTTCTTCACCATGGCTTCCTGTTACCAGTATCCATTGGTGTTGGTGTAAAGTGACAAAGCATAAGATATCAGTTACATGTAATTGGGAAAGGGAGCAAGAAAACTGCATTTATCATTGCTAACCTTGAATATGCCTGTCCCATCTAATGGAAAAATGATTGAAGGAACCTATTTTAGCATACTATCCCCAAAGCCCCCATAAAAGCTGAATTGTAATTTAATTAGTTTTCTTTCTGGTGATTAACTGAGAACTTCTAATCATTCAATCTGAATGTGTTTTGATTCATTAAGTATCCTGTTCCAATTTTATTTTTTTTTTAACTTGGCAATTAAATATTCCTGTACAGGCAACTATATTCATTGACACACAGGTTTTGTAAGTGTTTTTGTGTGAACCACACAGAAAATAAACATGATGAGAATTAGGTTATCAAATCTTTCCAGCAATCCCTGATTGGATGATAAATTAGCAGTGCATTAATTGAGTTGCACCTGAAACTCAGTACGTGATTGATGAGATTATGATGGTTTCCCATGCTGTGTAAACCTTCTAGTTACATTCAAACAAAGATATACATTAAAAACTATGAGCCAGATCCTCAGCTGGGGTAAATCATCATAGATCTTTCACTTCAAAGGAGCAATGCCAATTTACACCAGTTGAAGATCTGCCCACAGTGTGATTAAAAACAATGTCACTAAAATAATGCTGGAAACTCTACTTTTGCACCAGATTTAAAGATACAGTTTGGGTTTTCCATAATGTGAAAGTATATTGTAAAAATGAGCACTGGAAAATATTTCCAATACTGAGACTGTAGGAATTAATCTTTGCATGGAATGAGGAACAGAACTAGGTAGACCTTGAATAAATGCATCATTCTTTGGACATGTCAAGGACAAACCTTAAAGAGAGAATTTGGGGTTTTATTTCCCCTCAACAAAACAAACCAAGCCACATTTGTTCCCTGTTATGGAGTGATCCAAAGCCGACTGAAGGCAGTGGGAATCTTTTCACTGACTTCAGAGGGATTTGGATCAGGCCAGTAAGGAGGGCTGTTGTGGAAAAAGGAAGATTATTTACTGGAGGAGAATTATGACAAGTGTGGAAGACAGTTTACTGCAAAGCTGTAACCACAAGAGAAGTCAGTGTAGGGGTGTGACCATGGGACTGGAAACTTCAATTTTCTAACAACAGACCTTTGTATGGACCTTTGAAAGTCATTCAGTCTCTTTGTATATCATTCTCCCAATCCCAAATGGAGGTAAATGCTTACCTAGCTCATAGGGGATTATTGAATAAAACTTTTCAAAGTCTACAAAGATTTAAAGTGCCATACAAGTGCTTATTTTTTTTAAAAAATACTGATTAGATACAACATATGTTGAAAAGCCTATACACAAACTCCAGGCACCCTAGCAACAAGTAAACTTACACTCACTTAAACTCAGTAGTGTAATACAATGAGAAGAGTTAATATATCAGCTAGCAAATATTGCAGCAAAATACATCCCATCCTGCTCCAGCTCTATCAAATACATGGCAAGCTCCATGCTTGTGTGTGTTCATGATGTGGAAATATTCATATTACACAGTAGGTATTGGGCCAGATTCTTGGCTCACTTCAGCAGTGAAACTCCAGAGTAACTCACTGGACTTCATGGATTTATGCCAGTGAGGTTTAAGGACAGAATTTGGTCCAGTGCATAGAAAGAGTAATATGTATTTATTTCTATTCACAGATAAAGAGAATAAAAGATTTCCTTGCTCATTGATATAGATGCCCTTGACAACTTATACAATATACAAAGAATATACAAACATATTGTTTATGCAACTCACACCTTCCGCAACCTTCAACAGGCAAAGCAAAGACTATATCAACATTAATCCATCCATCCTCCCATTACAACCCTCACAATTCTCCCTCACTCCAAACAGGAATAATATACAGGCCTTGCATCTCGCCCTGATGACTATCAGATGTAGGCTAGTTCTGTTTTTGGTTTTCAGTATCTAAAGCCTTAAGTACCCCTTGATAACCCAAAGTGTTTTAGAAGGCTTCGTCAACCCAAGAATACATTCAACGTTTTTGCACATGAAGTGGGCTCTTCAGTACAACCTTGAAGTGAGCTTGATTCATTTCCTTGTGACTGAAATTATTAACAGTTCACGAACCTGTGTTTTCTAAGGAAAGGTATATTCAAAGTCAGGGTTAAAATGCGTAAGACATGCTACATATTCTCATTTGCAGTGAAAAAAACATTCAGGTTGTAAGTACAGTGGAAGATTTTTAAATGTCCAACATTTGCAAACAGATACATCAGATACCTCATTAATCAAAATGTATCCAGGAAATACGAAAGTCTAAAATGCTACTGTGTAGAAACACATGGCAAGTGATGACTTTTTAATAGTGACCAGTGTACGTTCCATTTGAAAGGCTTTTCAGTGCTGCAAAAAGTGGAGTCAAACTTGTTTTTATAAAGACAAAGATAAACGTATAAACTATAAAGAAATAGATACGGGTATGCCAACACCCTTTACACAGTGGCAAATAATATGACTTCCACAAAAGGGAGCCCAAATAGCTACATACAATTGCACCCGCAATGTATACTGAAAAATATACAGTGCACAGACCCCTCTTTTAAAAATAAGTCCCAAAAGCAGTATTGCCAACCCCAAGCATTCAAAAATCAGGAGTCAGGCCCCCTCACCCAAAATCATGAGATTTCCTTAATCAACCTAAGATTTTTTTTAAAGGGGTGGGGAAAGGTATTTGCCTTCTGAGCCTGCAGGGCGCACTCTCATTTCTCTGCAACCATGAGGGGAACAACTTTTTAATTTTTTTGAAGTTGAGATTTTCATGAAATAAATTGATTTCAGTAGCTGGGACTTGAAGAAAAACACTAAATATCACAAGATTCAAGATAAAATCGTGAGAGTTGGCAACACAGCAAAGGGACATTGCCAAGTTTAGGACTAATATTTTACTTTTGGTTTCTTAATCATTCCACACATGGTCAACATGGCATTGCAATACAAACAAAACCTAGCTTCAGGCGGTGAATAAAAAAAAGTATGCAACATTTTATTGGCCAGATTTTGCTACCCTTACTCACACTGAGTAGTACCTTCCTCTATTTGAGGTTTTATTAAAGTCAATGGAGAAACTCATAGAGTACCATAACGATCAGTGAAAGTCAGGGTGGCAGAATCTGGCCCTAATAAAATAGAAACGTGCTCATGAATTGTTTTATTTCAATTAAAATATGTATTTTGTTTGAAAATCAACACTTCCCTCTACTGTACTGGAAACTCAAGCCAAATCTCCATGAGACCAGAAAGTGAAACTGTCTATAAACATCCACTGTCTGTGAGCAAGGTACCAAAACACAAACAGCCAGCATACATGATGGAATTTAAATTTGCTTTTAGAAAATGATTTCGTTTTTGATAGCATAAGATGTTATCAGGGATAAGGGTATTAAAAATATATATATATAATTTTTTATCGTAACCATGTCCCTTTTAAAAAAGAAAGTGACACTGTCACAATTAGAGTTACAAAGTAGTTGTCCCGCTATTCCAAAGCAGAATTTATTACTTTGTAGCAACAGAAACAATACAGGGCCTGGAAGCACAAAGGAAATACTGCAATCATATACGTTAGGATAGTTAATCATTGTGCTGGATTTTACTCAAACCCAATGCATGTATTCTATAGCAAATTACTGCATATCATATTTGTAATTTACCATTGTGCAGTAAGTGTATAACAAATCACTATCATTCTCTGTATAAATGAAGTAAAAAACCCCACAGAAACATTGAAGCCAAATATTAGTAAATTATCATCCAAGCCTTAAAAGAAAGAGCACTGGAAGTGAACTGATATGGACTGATGGCTTTGACTGTTTACAGTGCGCATGCTGATACAATGATGAGTAGGCAAGAGGATAATATTCACAGTTTCACAGAGTACATTATTTTATAAATTGCAGAGAAATAAGTGCAGAGCCAGCTGTTCTTCTTGACTGCTGCTTTTGGGCATGTTTCTGAGCTAGTCTCAGCACCGATCTCTGTGAAAAAAGCTAGTTTGGCAATATCTCTTGCTACATTTGGAGACTCAGAAACATGATACGGCTTTTAGGTATAGGTAGCCCATATTGGCTCTGAGGTGGCAGATGAGAGTGGTAGATAGAATGTGGACATGACCTGCAGAATAGCAATAACCTATTAAACATATGTACTTAATGCAAGAGGCCCAGGATTGATCTGTGTAGTTACAACAGATCAGGAGGCAAAATATTTCTAGTGTTGAGAAAATTAAGTTAGAAAGGAACTTATAAGACCAACAGAATGCTATAAGTAGTGGCATATCACATGGTGGCTGAAGCAATCCAGTGCTGCTGATAGATCAAGCAGAATCAAAGCTCCATGAGTCCCTGAATCAGCGTGAAGGGGCATACATATCATTACAGTTCTTACTGAGTGCACTCAGGGTCTACGACCAGGACTATATAGCCCAGGGGTGGGCAAACTACAGCCCGTGGGCCACATCCGGCCCATCCGACCTTGTGATCCGGCCCTCAGCTCCCACTGAGGAGCGGGGTGGGGGACTCTGGCACTCCAGCTGGGGAGCGGGAGCGGGGTCGGGGGCTTGCCCCACTCCTTGCAGCTCCCAAGAAGCAGCCAGCATGACCCCCCTCTAGCTCCTACGTAGTACACGGAGGCATGGCCAGGTGGCTCTGCGTGCTGCCCCGTCTGCAGGCGCCGCCCCCGCAGCTCCCATTAGTCGTGGTTCCTGGCCAATGGGAGCTGCGGGGGTGGTGCCTGTGGACAGGGCAGTGTGCACAGCCACCTGGCCGTGCCTCCACATACTATGTAGGAGCCAGAGGGGAGACATGCTTCCGGGAGCTGCTTGTGGTAAGTGCCGCCTGGAGCCTGCACCCTGAGCCTCAATCCCCTGCCACAGCTCTGATCCCCCTCCCACCTTCTGAACCCCTCAATCTGAACCCAGATCCCCCTCTTGTACCCCAAATCCCTCATCCCCAGCCCCAACCCAGAACCTGCACCCCCAGCAAGAGCCCTCAACCACCCCATGCCCCAACAGCCTGCCCCATCCCTGATCCCCCTCCCACCCTCTGAACCCATTGGTCCCAGCCTGGAGCACCCTCCTGCACCCTAAGCCCCTCATCCTCAACCCACACCCCCAGCCGGAGCCTTCACTCCCTCCCCCCCGCACCCCTACTCCCGATTTTGTGAGCATTCATGGCCCGCCATACAATTTTCATACCCCGATGTGGCCCTCAGGCCAAAAAGTTTGCCCACTCCTCGTGTAGCCAGAATTTGTAAAGTAATCTTCTACGGACGTGGAATTTTTTGTCCAAAGTGGAGCTCCTGAACCTATGGATTAACCTGCATAAAGGATCATCTGTCCAAATCACTGCACAAGCACTTAGAGTCTCTCTGTCCCTTTAATGACATGAACTATTGCATGAGAAGTTCAGTTGGATAGGTATCCAAAGAACAGGTCACAGGAACACAGGCTTTGTCAATACGGGATCATACCATTAATCCTTTCTGTCTGGTAGATGCGCCAGGAAAATTCAAGGTCATTACATACATTGTGTTCATCCCCACCAAGACATTCGTCACCCAGATGAAATATTAAAGTAAAGTACCGGTAGATGAACGTAGAACCAGGTCTCAATAAAGGCTACAGAGGACAATGAAAATTCACTTCATTTCATCTTGTAATATTTTAGCAAAGAGATTACTCCACACAACATTTCTCCAAGTGTGTTTCATTTCATGAGCCCTTTGTTGCCTTAATTGCACAAAGCTGAGAAAGGGGGTTTGTTTCAGATTTCATGCTTCAAATCCGATATGTGCATGTAGGGTGACCAGACGTCCCGATAAAATCGGGACCGTCCCGATATTTTGGTGTCTGTTCCGCATCCCGACGTCCACCAGCAGCACTGGGGTTTTTTTGCTCTGCCGGCGGGCACCCCCCCCATGTGTCCCGACATTTTCTTCCCCTCATCTGGTCACCCTATGTGCATGATGGAGACAAAATATTCCTAAAAAACCTGCAGCTCAGTAGGTTGTGCAACCTGTTCCAAACAACTGCATAGCAAAGGAGCTCCTGTTTTATCTTTCTTTGGTTTGTTTGAAAAATCAGTGCATGGTTAATATGCCATGCAGGCTTTAGGGGGAAAAAAAGTGAAATCCATGTGCATCTGCAGGCATGCAACTGCATGCTTACTTTTCACAGCTTTCTAGTATTATGCATGCACAACTTGGGAGGGAGCAGGACAGGCATATGACTACCTAAGCACCTATCTAGCCACGTGCTCATGCACCACCTGATTTGCAAGCACCCACACAGTGAGGAGTTTGTAAAAAGAGTAGGTGTATAATTGAACAAGTACCCAATTATCCATGTATCTGTTGGCTAAAATCAGGTCCTTTGCTGCCTGCTATAATCAAAGGATATTCTCCACATACATGTCTAAAATCCTTGTCAGGATGCACTTCTCTGCTCATTTATAAGCTCATAGTACTTTAAGGAATTAATTGCTAATGGTTGGCTCCCAATATCAGGGACTGATTTTGTTCTCGGACTGGTTTTGCACCGGTGTAACTCCATTGACTTTAATGGCGTTAATCCCGATTTACATCCACATAAGAAACATCAGAATCTGGCCTTCAATTCATGTCACACTTCTTATAATCTCCTAGCAACTGCTACAGAAAGCATGATCATGATAAGAGCACAGAGGTATGCAACAAAAAGAACCCATATGTGGTCCTCATTGTGTGAGCCAGAAATAAGCCGGGAACAGAGTAATGGCCTCTAGGTAATAATGTACTAATTTTCTATGATTTTCTCATATAAAGCCATAGTTATTAATACTAATTTCTAGAGCTGGTAAAACAGTTTCACACCATTTTCAGGCCAGTGGAACTTTTTTCTGAAATAACTGCCAGCATTTTTGAAATTTTCAATTTATTGCAAAAAAACTTTCCCAGCCATTATTTTTTAAATCAAAATTATGTTTGAAACTTTTATCACATATTTTTATTTACCAATAGCTATTGTGCACCTGATTTCAATTAAAATATCACAGAAACTGTCACCAAAAAAACCAGAAAATGGGTCAAGGATGAATCCTGCAAATGGAAACAGTTTAGAAATTTCCCATGAAGCTGGTTTTCGAGGTTTTGACCAGGTCTACTAATTTTAAAGAACATCACTGATGGCAGAATAAGGCCACAATATATATGATGTTCAGTAGGAAATAGCAACTGACCCTATTGGACTTTGTTGTATGTGTTTGATGCATTTTCCATCACGCTCAGCGCATCACATGATCTAAAAGGCCCGTGTCTCCACTGGCTATTACTTTGCATAGTCATTTATACCCATGCAAAACTGAGTGGAAAATGCTAATATATAAAAATAGTAGCATTTAACATGCACTTTGCTCAGGTGTAACCTACACAAGGTGCAGACTGGAGAGTCAGGATGGCAAAGCCTATCAACTGCAAGGTGAGCTATGGACCAAGTTTTAGCTTTCATTCTGAACTAGGGTGACCAGATGACCAGATTTTATAGGGACAATCCCAATTTTTGGGTCTTTTTCTTATATAGGCTCCTATTACACCCCGCCCCGATTTTTCACATTTGCTGTCTGGTCACCCAATTCTAGACTTCCTTAACATTACTTTCCATGGAGTTTCTAAAGAGTTCTGAAATCTCTTATGTGCTAATTTGTAAAACCCTACAGGGGTGCCCTCAGGCCTCATGCATAACTGAAGTCTTAGAACACCCTTTCCCTACATGGATGGACTCAGCTATCCTCAACTAACTTGTTTCTATTGTTTGCCAGTCAATTAAAGAGAGTGCTAAACTAACTAAAAAGCAACCCTCGGGATATCAGCCACTAGGTAGCATCACTGCATCTGCTCACTGATGTGCTGGGATAAAACAACAAGGAAGCCGAGGCCAATGTAACCATTACATTTTGTGTTCACAACAGTATAAATATAGGAGAAAGAAAAGAGGAATTGATGAATGTTAAATGGATTGAATTCAGTACTCCAAAAAGATTAGAATCCAAAGTCACACTGAATATCATTGCTCATGTTTTGTTATTATATCTGCAGCAACTGCAAACACTTTCGCATGGTATCGGGTTGGAAGTGAACACGTCGAAGGCTAAGTGGGTGCAGAATAAGCATTGTGCAGAAGGAATCATCACTGTAAATGGGGAAGGAAACAGGGAGGTCGACAAATATATTTACCTAGGTCAGCAGCTGAGCAGAGAGAACTCATTCAAAGGGGAATGCAGGAGGTGGCAAAAGGCGGGGTGGGCAAGTTTCAACAAAATAAAGACGTCTCTAATGGATGATGAGCTGCCCATGAAGAAAAGGAAAGAACTGTTTAACTCCACTGTTCTGCCAGCAATGATATACAGAGCAGAAAGCTGGTCAGTGACAAAAGCGGAGGAAGAAAAATTCGCTGTCACCCAGGGAGCAATGGAAAAGCAAATGTGCAAAACATCACTCCGTGATCATATACCGAATGAGGAGATCAGAAGGCATACAAAGGTGACCGATGTAGTGCAGGCAATGTACAATGCAAAGCGAAGATGGGCGGGTCATGTAGTCCGCAGACAAGACAATAGGTGGACAACCCACATCAGTGACTGGATCCCCAGAGACCACAAGCGACCACTGGGCAGACCGAAAACACGCTAGGCCGATCCCATGACAAAGAACACGCTTGCAACAAAATAGAATGGTGTGGCATCGACTTGCGTTCGTGGAGAGACGGACAAAGACAAGCTGGACAAAGGTGGCAAAGGTGAATAAAGAAGATTCAGAGAGCACGCACAAAATAATGATCGCCTTATACAATGTCCTTGAAAGGGACAGTGCAATGCTGGAAGGTAGACAGAAAGCAAAGGAGCACAATACATCGCTAGTGTCTTCATCAGCAAGCAGGCAAAACATAATTTCAGCAACACAGCACCAGTTACAAAGTGAAATTAACAAATGAAATGATTCTGGGAAATGGGAAAACTTCAGAAGGTCTGTGACTAGACTGTACCATTTCTATGAATCCCGATGTAAAGAACTCATGTGACCAGAGGGATGCACCATATATTAGGGTGGAGGAGAATGCTCCTACTATGGTGCTTCAGCCTGGTTGAGTGGACCAGTGGATAGGATAGATGGGGTCATGGTCCTTCCATTCCCCACCTTCTCACTGCCCTTTCTTTCTACTCCTATGAGCCAGACTAGAATGCCCATACACAAGGCCTAGCGATCCGGTATTTGGAAGCAGATAATCCAAAACTGGGGCAGACAACTTCCATACTATACTGTCCCTAATGGATATAGGCATGCATCTACTTGCAGGTCTCTGCCAAGATTTGGCCCATAGGATCTTGAAAAATCCTTTCTGATCTAAGATAATCTCTTATCTTCTTTTTAAAGTACTTTTTGCTTAAATACAATGTAACAGAAAAACTGGAATAAAGGAAAAATGAACCATAATAGAACAAAGTACTTCGGATTTGCTTTATAACAGCACAAATAAGAGGAAAAAATACTGTAAAAGTCACTCATATGTACAAATATAAATTTAATAGGTCAATGATCTAGTATCAGTGAGAGAGACAGTTTTAAAATGTAAGTGCTCACATAATTCCTTCAATAAGCTTATCATAAAAGCTCCAGATTTTATCATGCATTTTCCTGTTATTTCTCCCATTAAATGAGAGTTTTTCCACTAAGGCAGTATTAGTCAGCTCAGACAACCATTCTGCATGAGTCAGGCAAGCAGAGCTTTTCCACAGTTTTAATGTAACCCTCTTATCAACAATGAAATCACACAAGCAAATAATTTATAAGTACGACAGTGTCTTTTGCCTGATACCACTTTGATCCTTAGATCAAGAAAGCTTAAACTGGAAAGAATGTAGGATTCATCATGTTAGAACAGTCTCCATCTAGTCTGGTATCCTGATTCTGGCAGGCAAACACTTCACAAAAATCCTCTGCATGCCTTAGTTCCTTGTATAATACCTCCAACTGTGTATGCAAATTTGATATTTGCATGTTTAAATGCTAGTTAGATGTATAACTGACCATTTCCTCTTTGAAATGTACACAGGCAATTAGAGAAATGGCATGCACAAATTAGCTGCCCAATCATGCATACCTAATTTTGAAATTTACATCCCAGCCATTAAAGTCAAAACTAGAAGATAAAGTTCATATAAGATGCCATAGCACTAACCTTCATGCTTTTAATTTTTGTATACCTGAAAAACATCTCCCTCCTGCAATCCAACCCACTAATAGGATGCTTGTTTGCATTTCTTGGCTGGGGATTGCTTTGTACACCAAAGCCAGACCACAACCCCACCCACAATGGGCTATAGCAATGCAGAGGTCAGAGCTGACCGGGAAACAGTTTGCCCATAAGAGTTTAAGATTGATATTTTTTTCCTGTCCCAAAGTCAAAATCTTAAACATTTTCCCAAACTGATGACAAAAAAATAGTAGAGAGGATCTGTTGAAATATTTTGTTTCAATAATTTTGAAATGTCTCACTTTTTTTTTTTTTAGAATAAATTAAATAAAAATTAGGAACAAAAAGTTCTTTTGAATCAGAAAACTAAACATTTTGTTTCAAAAATATCACAAAGGGATGTTTTAACAATTTCAAAACTTCCCCCTCACACAAAAAAATGTTGAATTGGGAGAGTTGTTGAAACCAACCCTCTCACCCAAACAGTTTCAGTTTTGATGAATCAACATTTGTCAATGAAAACATGTTTTGTCAGAAAATTCCCAACCTGCTCTAGTCAGATCTCTGAAAGGGTTGTAGAGTGTTGTTTCTATTGCCTCCTCCCACTTGCACACACTTGATGTCATACCAGGTCATGGAAAGTATAGCAAAGGGGAGTGAAAAAAAGATTGCAAGTCGTTTATATATTCTAGCACTCCGGTGTCTAAAATAAGCCTTTTAATGAAAAGGAGTCGTCTTTCCATTTCAGTAGTTTATTTTCTAACATGTTCTCCCACTCCTACTTCAAGCAAAATACTTGAAAAATTATGTGAATGGTCCGGTTATTTGATACTGGTCTGGAATGAATTATAAAATAGGGTTCTGACTCCTGGATCATTTAATTAGACAACCCACAAACACACATGCATGCTATTATTTCACCAGTGTTTGTTCTATATTCATACAGCGCCTAGCACCATGGGGTTCTGGTCCAGGACTGGGGTTCTGAGGCACTACTGCAATACAAAAATAGAATCAATTGTAATTGTATTTAGCCTTGCTGTTAATGGGGTTGAATTTGAGAGACCAGGTTTTTATCATTCTGAGAGCAAAGGCACGCATGTATCATTACACTCGAATTCTCTTCCAGTAAAATCATTTTTTCCCACAGAACTTTAAGATTGGGCTATTAAGCCTGCTCTAGTTGATATCATTAGCAAAAATCCCATTGAATTTGACAGAAACTGATTCAGGTCCCTTTTTAACCAGCACCTAACAAAGTAACTGGAAAATGAAGACGTGAAGCAAGGAACCTCGTTTTCCAGACTATGGAGCAGCAGCAAAGCTATTCCATGGCTACTACACCAGCTCTGAGGCCTGGACTCCTTGGTACCTATGTTTGTGGTCCACCACATCCTCTCCATGTGGGGTAGCACAAAGAACTCCTGCAGTTCCTGACAACCTCCCCTATTGCAACAGAACTGCACCAGATCTGCTGCATGTGGAGCCTTCCACACACATGAAGGAAGGGGCAAGGTTTGTCCGTATGGTCAGAGGGTCACTGAAACAGGAATTGCACCTTCCAGCACATTAAAACATTTCTGGGATGTCCCTTCCACTTCTCCATCAGTGAAGTGTGTCTGTATGTCACTACCTGATTGCACCTACGTTCTAGAGACCTTTATATCTCAGCCTTAGGATACCTCCTAGACGCAGATTTTGTGTTATTATATGATTAACAGCAGCATCTACAAAGTGCCCAATGGTGTTTTATTTCATTCCTATCCTAAATGAAGGCAACATACATTAATGCTGCTATTGTAAGTGGAATTTAAATCTGCCAGCAGCAATTCCCTCATTTTTCATAAACTGTTTACCCACCTGAGCAGAAGCACCAGGATCTTTCAGGCACAACTGTGTCTCCACTAGAGCTGTGAAGCTGCAGAGACCTCTAGTTAGAAAATTTAACTGAATTGTTATGAAAAATGTATATGTTTGACAGTGCTCCATAAAAATCCCCCTTCAGCTGTGGCATGAAATGTGTGAGTAAAGTTAAACACAGTTGGATTACCAAAAGTCAATTTAATTTGAAGAGTAAAAAAAGTGAGTGTGTGAGATTAAAAGTTCCTTCAGAAATTTTTCTACTGATAGTTCCTGCAGAAGGGCAAGTGCCACAACTGAGAAATTTTAGCTACATCCATTATTTTCATTTTATTTGCCAGAACATAATCTCTCTGCATTTCTGTTTACTGCCTTTCCAATAAACTCTGATTGATAGACACACATTAAAAAAGGTATTTGGCTTTTTTGTACTTTTATATTCTTTCTGAGTCATTGCTTTTTTTCCTTAAAATTGATCATCCTTTAAATGAGGTTCTGACAATGATAGTGTACTCTTGTCTTCATTATGCCAGAATTGCAATGACTGGGGTAATGAAACCAGCACTAAGATATTCCCCATGTCTCACCCACTATATAGCATCAATTAATAGTTTTGCTTTTAAACTTTTTACTGACCTGAAGATTATCTTCATCAGTTTGCTAGCTTACTGTGATTGCTTCCTGGAATGAGGAGAATCTGAGTTTATCGATGGAGATTCTTGTTTTCAAATTTGTAATTCTTGCATTTATATACTTCTCTTCTGAGGACCCTAGGGAACTTCATGAACAATTAGTTAAGCCTCACAACAACATTTCCAATAAATGCATAAGCCTACTTTCTAGGTATCAGGAAGGACACCAAAACCAACAAAATGGAAGACAGGCAAGCACAGCACAAAACTCCTCCTCTCAGATATATGTAGTGAATCTTTACACCAATACTCAGTTCCCTCTAGGGCAATGGTGGACAAGCTGCGCCCCCTGGGCCGCACATGGCCCATGAAGGTAATCCACTGGTGGGCCAACAGACAGTTTGTTTTCATTTGCATGGCTGTCTGCAGCTCCCATTGGCCGGGAATGGCAAACCGCAGCCACTGGGAGCTGTGGGCGGCCGTGCAAATGTAAACAAACTGTCTGCCCACCAGCTAGGGTGACCAGATGTCCCGATTTTATAGAGACAGTCCCGATTTTTGGGTCTTTTTCTCACATAGGCACCTATTACCCCCCACCTCCTGTCCTGATTTTTGACACTTGCTATCTGGTCAGCCTACCACCAGCGGATTACCCTGATGGGCCGCATGCAGCCCACAGGCCGCAGGTTGCCCACCCCTGCTCTAGGGCCTCATTTGCAACATCAATTTAAGTCAATGAAAGTCTTTTAATTGATTCTAGTGGTATTGGATCAGGCCTTAAGTGAGAAAAATTTTAATTGATAGGAGTATTTTAATGCTGGTGGGAGACCCAGGTATTATCTTTAGCAATGGTTAGCTCTTACATTTGAATGCCTCAAATATCTACAGGACAATGGACAACACTAAGATATCCGCTCCAAACATCACCAAACTCATTCATTTCATCCTTACCCATAACAACTTTACATTCAACAACAAGCATTTGTTCCAAAACATGGGAACAGCCAAGGTACTAGGCTTGTTCTCCCTTATGCCGGTTCCCCATTATACCAACTTTTTCAGGGGTCACCACAAGGAAGAATTGCTGGACAAATGCACCATGAAATCAATGATATACCTGAGAAACATCAGAGTTAAACTCCCTCAGATTTCCACCACAACTTCAACCACCACCTATCAATCAAACTCTATCACAGTCCCACACTAGCAGCAGTTTCCTGGACACCATGATCAGCTTCGGCAATGGAACTCTACAGAAAACTATATATAAAGAAACCCATGGATCGCCACACTTTCTTTCACGGATCCAGTAATCACCCCAAACACACCAAGAAATCTTATCTATAGCCAGTCACTCAGATACCACAGAATATGCACCAAGAAGAAAGTCCAGGATATACACCTTAACATGCTCAAAACTACCTTCACCAAACAAGGACACCTACCAGAGAAGTAGATCGCATCATCGAATGGGCCACCCAAATATCCCAAGAAAACCTGCTTCAATACAGGGAAAAAACCCTCTGACCACACACCTCTAATTGTCACCTACCACCCCACACTGGAACCCATAAGGGTTACCACTACACATTACAACCCATATTCAGTGGGGACCCCATCCTGAAAGAAATCTTGCCTGAACCCTTTGTTTTGGCCTTCAAACAACCTCCACCCCCTAACCTCATCATAAGAAGCAAGCTCCCAACAGACCAGGACCCATCAACTCAAAGTAGCATCAGACCACATCATAACAGATGCAAAACTTGCAGACATATCTCCACTGCTACAATGATCAATACCCCCCACAACACACCTTTCAAGGTCCAAGAGTCTTACACATGCTTATCACAATATGTAGTATACCTCAGCCAGTGCACTAAATACCCCAACACCACTATGTAGGTGAAACCACACAATCACTACACTCTTGAATGAACTCACACAGGGAAATGATAAAAGACAAAAACACTATATCACCCATGGGTGAACACTTTTCACAAAATAATCACTCCATATCTTCTCTCTCAGTCCTCCTCCTCAAAGGAAACTACCACAATACCTTCAAAAGATGAGCCTGGGAGCTTAAATTCATAATTTTGTTAGACACTAAAAATCATAGTCTTAAAACACTGGATTTATGCCTCATTACAATAATCTGTAACCTACTAACCCTCCTTTATCTTGTGGCTGCAAAAGTGTTAACTGCACACTTCACCTTGAATTGTGTCTTACAACGTGTTAAAACACTTATGCTAAACAATTTGTTTCATCTTGTATTTAGCTGTGAGACTCCGAATACATTTCCCAGACCTGAAAGTGTGATATCGTCCTACATTTAAGAGACACCATAGTGTCACAATATCTAAGGAGAGACAAATGTTGAGTTTTTAGTGGCACCTGCTAACTTTAAGAATGGGCATTAAATGGAAGAGAACCATTTTCTAATAATCAGGAAATGAAATAATAAAAGTGAGCAAAAGACTTGCTGTCTTGCATTCTGTTTGGTCTCTTCTTTTTGGGACATGCTTTTGTTTTTTTTACTGCAAATTTACACTATTCACTTATTGCAAAAGCTATAAAAGGTAACTGCTCACCCAAAACAGCACTTTAGGCTCATTACTAGATCAGATTTGAAGTAGAGAGAGTTGCCTTAATATTTTATAACAACATCTGAGAGAAGGATGCAGCTGCAAGTTAAATGGAGACACAGGAGACAGCTTTATTAAGCTCTGATGCTGAATTACACAATTTCTACCTGTGAAATTACTTTCTGATTAAACCAACCGCTGTGTACTTAAAAACACGGAGATACCAAACCGTGTCTTGCCTCTGAGGACGTTCTATCACTCTCTATTTTTAAATAAATATGTATTGAATTGCTTTCTGAGAAAGGGAGCATCAATGGGTCCACATTTTCTATTTTAGGTACTTCCATAGCCCTAGGGTTGCCAATTTTCTAACTGCACAAAACTAAACACCCTTGCCCTGCCCCTTCCCTGAAGCCACGCCCCTACCCCTCACCTTCTGAGGCCCCACCTCCCACTCACTCCAGCCCCCCTCCCTCCATCGCTTACTCTCCCCGACCCTCACTCACTGCAGAGTCGGTGCTGGGGCAGCAAGCGGAGCTTCCCTGATTGCCCCTGTGACTAGGGGCCGGATATGTCGGCCACTTCCAGGGAGTTGTGTGGAGCCAGGACAGGCAGAGAGCCTGTCTTAGCCCTGCTGTACTCCTGGCAACCACACATAGCCCCCACAACCATAGTATCTCAGCACCTCACACTCTTTAAATATATACATATTACACACACACACACACACACACACACACACACACACACACACAAACGTATAAAATATTAACATATATTGTTTTCATGTATGTATACACAGAGACATTACAATTCATCTTTCATTGGAAAGTATATTCAATAGAAAGATGAAGAAAAGCTACACAAATTGTATAATTACAAGTTAGAAAAATTCAATAGTATTTAAGCTACATGTATAATTCCCCAGCTCACCAATTAGCTTGTACACATTACCTTGGGCTGTTTTCCTCCTCAGATCTCACAGGCTAAACAGGCTGAATCTAGATAATATTTGGATGGGAATCTCCAAGGAACATCTAGGTGCTCCAAGAAGTAATGCTGGCCTCTCCCTCATATGTAGGGCCCTACCAAATTCACAGCCATGAAAAACGCATCACAGACTGTGAAATCTGGTCTCCTCCCGCCCCCGTGAAATCTGGTCTTTTGTGTGCTTTTACCTTATACTATGCAGATTTAATGGGGGAGAGCAACATTTCTCAAATTGGGGGTCCTGATCCAAAAGGGAGTTGCAGGGAGGTTGCAAGATTATTTTACGGGGATGGCAGCACTGCCATCCTTACTTTTGTGCTGCTTTCAGAGCTGGGCGGCCAGAGAGCAACGGCTTTTGTCTGGGCACCTGGCTCTGAAGGCAGCAGTGCAGAAGGGTGGCAGTACCATACTATGCACCCTTACTTCTGCGCTGCTGCTTTCAGAGCTGGGCAGCTGGAGAGTGGTGGCTGCTGACTAAGGGCCCAGCTCTGCAGGCAGCAGCGCAGAAGTAAAGGTGGCAATACCATGCCATGCCATCCTTACTCGTGCGCTGCTGCTGGTGGCAGCTCTTCCTTCAGAGCTGGGAGCCCAGCCAGCAGTCGCCACTCTCCAGCTGCCCAGCTCTGAAGGCAGCGCCACGGTCAGCAGCAGTCCAGAAGTAAGAGTAGCAGTACCGCAACCCCCACTACAATAATCTTCCGACCCCCTCTTTCCCCCGAACTCCTTTTTGGGTCAGGACCCCTACAATTACAACACCATGACACTTGAGATTTAAATAGCTGAAATCATGAAATGTGTTATTTTTAAAATGACCGTGAAATTGACCAAAATGGACCATGAATTTGGTAGGATTCTATTCATATGCAGTTCGCTTGCTTCTAAGGGTACGTCTATACTTACCCGCTGGTTCAGCGGCAAGCAATCGATCTTCTGGGATCGATTTATAGCGTCTTGTCTAGATGCAATAAATTGATCCCGGAAGTGCTCGCCGTCGACGCCGGTAATCCTGCTCCGTTAGAGGAGTAGGCGGAGTCGACGGGGTAGCCTGCCTGCCGCATGTGGATCCGCGGTAAGTACCTTTAAGTTCGAACTAAGATACTTCGACTTCAGCTACGTTATTCACATAGCTGAAGTTGAGTATCTTAGTTCGAACTGGGGGCTTAGTGTGGACCAGCCCTAAGTCATACTGAAATATAGTCCAGCATGTTAGCACGAATGACTCTGCTCTTGGAGGTGCTGTCTTTCAGACAAGATGCAAAACACAGGTCCCTGACCTTGTGGTGACTTAAATGTCCCATGGCATATTCTCCAATGTCAAGACTAATTTTCAGTTCAGGTAACAAAAACATTCCACTTACCTAAGCTTCCCTGCAGCTTCAATTAGAACAGTGTTATTTCTCCCTTCCTTTCATATAGAATTATGTAGTGTTATTGTGTACTCTCTTACCATAGAGGATTCTGCATTTCAGTGGTGGATGAAGAGATGTTTGTATATCAATTTGTAAAGCAAACTGGGGTTGCTCAGGAGGAATTGGTATATAATGTACTTTACCACAATCATCCTCATTATTACTACTGCTTCTACCATACTACCACTAAGTTCATTCAATTATTTCCAGTTTTGGGGGGAAATTTCATCTCCTAATTAATGGGCTGGCCAAAATCACACTCAAGGCTACCCACTAACAAGATAAAAGCATGGCTTTTTAGCACAATTATACAATGGGAACTGATGCGTCTTAGAGATTCTCTGTATTCTCAATTCATTGGGTGTTGAGGACACTCAGCATTTCACAGAATTGGGCCCCCCACTTTTGGAAGCATATTGAATATGGATGTGAATTCTGTTACAATCACAGAAGACAAAACTATGTTTGAAAATGATATTAAAGATGGCTGTGATCATGAGTGCAATAGGCCTTAGTTAAGCATGGCTGCTAGTTTGGGATGAATATAACTCAAGTCACATCCTAGTGGTACTATGGACATTACAAAACAAATAAAAATATGAAGTGTACAGTTATTTGTGGGTCTGGAATAGCGAGACCATCTACTGAAATAAAGAGCAACTGCATAAAAAATATGAAGCAAACCTTATTTTTAAGACATTGCACTGCACCTCACAATGCTTTATTCATTGTACAACATTATACACTAAAGCCAGAGGGTGAAAGCCTGGCCCCACTGAAGTCAATGACAAAACTCCCAGTGACTTCAATGGGGCCCGGATTTCACCCAGAGTGTGAAATCCTTGCACCATTATCGCCAGAAACTTATCTGAGCAAATGATTTTTAATAGCGTCTTTTTGGTTACAGGTCATGACAAGTTAGGCCCCAAATAAAGAGTTCTCTTTAAAATACTATTATTCTGGCATACTACTTTAAAATTGTCTCAGTCCCCGGTCCCCCAATCTCTCTTCCCTTTCTCGCTCAGGCTCTCTAATAAGGTCAGTGTCAGTCAAATTTGCCTCACGGAAGAAATGACATTCAGAGCTAAACCCTTGAAGATATCACTTTACAGGTCAGCATCTCTGCTGGAAAAGTTTAATTTCCTGCCTGAGAATTACATTTTTTTGGAGCCTGTCTCAGAGCCCCGATGAACCCCTCATTTTCCCTCTTACCCTCTTACCTTAATAATTTACCCTCAAAGGCCCCAAGTCATTACAACCTTTTCAACAACTGAAGAGCTGAAATTACCATACCTCTCTTCTCTGCCTAACAAGACCACTCCCTGGGTTCAGGGGCAGGAGGGAAACTCAGAGAATGACACAAAGCTTTACCTCCCCTAGGGGCAAAAGGTTTAGCAGCATTCTCACAGTCTCTGCCTGCCAGGCATGACAGGATCAGAAGAAGAGACCAATGAAGTTCAGACCGTCCAATTCAAAGTATCTGTAACGTCTCCCACACTTTGAGGGGTTTGCTTACCAGAAAAGAATTCTATACAGCAGTTGTAGTGAATATACATGTGTTTTATTTTTATCCTACCTTACACTAGGGTTACCATATTTAAAAAATAAAAAAAGAGGACACTCCACGGGGCCCTGGCCCCGCCTCTTTCCCACCCCGGCCCCGGCCCAACTCCGCCCCTTCCTCGCCCCAACTCTGCCCCTTCCCCAAAGTCCCCGCCCTAACTCCCCCTCCTCCCTCCCAGCCACGCGAAAAGGGCTGCCTGAGCACTACCGGCTTCACGGTTTGCCGGGCAGCCCCCATGCCTCCGAACCCTGCGCCCCTGGCCGGGCACTTCCCCTCCCGGGCTCCAGCTGCTCTGCTCCTCCCCTGACTCTTCGGCTCTGTTTAAGAGCCAAGCTGCCCGAGCACTACTGGCTTCGGGCAGCCCCCATGCCTCCAGACCCGGCGCCGCTGGACCAGAGCAGTTGGAGCCCGGCGGGGAAGTGCCGGGCCGGTATTTTCCCGGACATGTTCGGCTTTTTGGCAATTCCCCCTGGATGGGGGGTTGATTACCAAAAAGCCGGACATGTCCGGGAAAAACCGGACGTATGGTAACCCTACCTTACACCAGAAAAGGTTTTCTATTTTAATTTGTACTCAAAATGACTGCCGGAACCCTGTTGAAAGTACATTAATAAATCAAAACAACCCACCATACACAGACTCAGACCAATGAAAGTGCACTTGACATTAGATGCAATAGAAATAAATAGACTGGTAGCCATTTTGTTTCTATAGGAACATTTCAAACAAATATGAGTGACACCATGTTTTTTCCAAGGCAGCTCAGGCAAAAAAATTACAAGTGAAACTCCCTTCTCCCTTCCCCCCCCCCCCATTTATCTTGCTTCTTACTTTTGAGCTGCAAAAAGAACCCCCAAAAACAAACAAACAAAACCTCCTCTGAATTTTCTTAAAAAAAAAAGACTAAGTGTTTGAATTGTTTTCCAATTCTAGACATTGCAGGAATGGGAATCTTTGGTTCGGTGCAGCTTTCCAAGTCCTCTGCCCATAGCGACCTTAATGAATGAAAGTCTGAGGAAAAGGCGCTGTATATACGCATCAAGAATAAATTAAAGCCAACTTCCCAGCAGCAGCACTAATGAAATGTCAAAATCTTTAGTTTCCATTTTATTTGATGAGTATGTATTTTAGGCCCCTGGGGTTTTTTCCTTGGTCTTAATCCTTCCCATTAATATACTCAAAGGTAGAGTTTTGTTACTAAAATGTCACTTCTAGCAGATTGGTACTATACTGGAATTCTAAATGACCTTGGCCTCGCTGCAGGGCTGCCACTCCCAAAACTAACGAAAAGGCTCTTTCTGTCATGATTTTTAAGTTATCCATCCTTTACACAGGTGTACGAATCTATCACTGAGGCATGTATCACAAACAGGTGGAAATACTCTCATATTTATGACCCACCAGCTTTTTTTTCCTTGAAATTCATTTTTCATTAAATCACTCTCTGAACCTTTGACTTAACGTAATAACTTCATTCAAAGAAGGGAAGATACCACATAATGGACATAATGTGTAAGAATATTTTGACAGGGTTGACTCTGAGTTAAACCAATTAAAAAAAATTGACATCCCATTTAATAAATATACAACAGCCAGAGGAATCAAAATCAAAAGGCAGATTAATACACATGTCTCATTACCACTTGTCATCAAATTAGTTCCCTTATCTCTATTTCTACATACTTAACATGACCATTTTGAAAAGTATAGGAATTCAGGCATTCACCAAGCTGCCATCAATACATTTCCTGACAGTCAGTTTAAAAAAAAAAAAGCCATCAGAAACTGGCTGCCAGAAAGAAAGGTATGTCAATGAAGGCAAGATAGTAGGGAATTTTTTTTCCTTACCAACGATGTGTTTTCGGACTATGGGTGAAATTCAGTGTTCCTACGCTAAGCTTGAGTAATTGAGCTCTATGAAGGAAACTAGAGGCCTGTGGTGAAATCCTGACCCCACTGAAATCAATGGCTAGGATTTCAGCATGGGCTAAACCTCACTGAAGTCAACTGGAATCTTTCCATTGACTGCAATGGGCTTTGGATCAAACCCTTAGCTGGGATGTGGGGATGGAATTCGGTGCAGTAGCCCACTGGAGTCTGTATTACAACCTTAGGCTTTAGCCACTCTGCTCTCCCTTTCTGGGGATTTACAGCCTCTGGATCCCTCCCCCACACACACGCTCTTTGTGACACAAGGAAGCAGAGGCCTCGCTGCATGGCTGCTCCTCCCACAGTTCTACTTTTTGCCCGACCACAGCGTTTAACTGGTGCAAACCACTAGAATGAATTACACAATATTTACCATGAGCTACATGTTTTTTGAATGACTGAAATTATGAACTCAGTAAATACACAGACACGTACAACCGTACACAACCCTGAAAGAAGCCAAGTACTCTCAACACTCATTGAACTCAATGGACATTGATGTCATTTAGTGCTTTTGCAGGAGGTAGTCAGAACCTCACAGAATCAGGGTAATTAGTTAACTAACCCCCAAGCCTATTGCCATCATGCTTTTGTGTTTGTAATTTTGTCCGCAAGAGATATGAACGTTGTCAGGTTCTTTTGTGGCTTGGCAATTCTATTTTATACAGCCAACGCTGTGTATTAACTTATCGGAAGATAGTCATATTTTGATTTATGATGGTGAAGTCTTCAGTCCTAGATCATTTATCTTTCTATAGAGAGGGAAAAGATTAAAATAAAAAACTTTTGTTTAGTATTTAAAATTGTGAGGAAACACATATTTATCAATCATTTCAATTGTCTGAAAAACCAAGGAACAGTCAACAAGCTTCAAGAACCCAGATATCAGACTTCAGAAGGAAGATTATAATAATGTTTTAAGAATAAAAAATTGTGCCATGTGATTGTAAGTCCTCATGTTTAAGATGGTTGAAGCAATATTTTAAGATCATAATCATTTCCATTACATACAGTATGAAGATTGAAATATGATGGTGCTATTTATATACTTTTGGCAATCAAAAATGATAAATGTTAAATATACTTGTGACAGGTTCGCTCACAGAGATCCCCTTGGGACAGTCACCTGATGTGCCGAGACTACCTCTGAGCCTGTTTTCTCTGCCAGTTTGGGCCTCCAGAACCCTGCCTTGTTGAGCCAGACACGCCAGACACGCCAGTCTGCTCCAACACAGACCCAGGGTCTGAACCATGCGCCCCAAAGCTGCAGACTTAACTGAAAATGGCTTAGCAACTGCTCCTGTCTCTAGCACCCAGACGCCCAGTTCCCAATGGGATCCAAACCCCAAATGAATCAGTTTTACTCTGTATGAAGATGATACAGGGTAAACTCATAAATTGTTCACCCTCTATAACACAGATAGAGAGATATGCACAGCTGTTCTCCCCCCCCAGGTATTAATTACTTACTCTGGGTTAATTAATAAGCAAAAATGATTTTATTAAATATAAAAAGAAGGATTTAAGTGGTTCCAAGTAATAACAGACAGAACAAAGTAAGTTACCAAGCAAAATAAAACAAAACACGCAAGTCTAAGCCTAATACATTAAGAAACTGATTACAGATAAAATCTCATCCTCAGAGATGTTCCAATAAGCTTCTTTCACAGACTGGACTCCTTCCTAGTCTGGGCCCAATCCTTTCCAAACCAACGTTGTGGTTTATGGCCTGGGTCCAGCAATCACTCACACCCCCGTAGTTACAGTCCTTTGTCCCAGTTTCTTTCAGGCATCTCTTTGGGGTGGGGAGGCCATCTCTTGAGCCAGCTGAAGACAAAATGGAGAGGCTTCCAGGGCCTTTTATATTCTCTCTCGTGGGTGGAAACCCCTCTGTTCTTCTGTGCAAAGTCACAGCAACAAGATGGAGTTTGTAGCCACCTGGACAAGTCACACGTCCATGAATGATTCAGCTTTTTGCAGGCCGATGCCATTGTTTACATGTTAGTTTGAACATTCCCAGGAAAGCTCAGATATGGATTGGCGTCTCCCAATTCCATTGTCAGTTAAGTGTTTCTTGATTGGGCACATACTGAGAATATTCCTTTCTCAAGAAGTTGACCAAATGCCTCACTGATGCTACTTAGATACAAGTACATAGCCAATATTCATAACTTCAAATACAAAAATGATACACACATACAGACAGCATAATCATAACCAGCAAATTACAACCTTTCCATAGACTTACTCGACCTCCTTTTTACAAGATTTGGTGCAACTATAAGATCTTGGTTTCAACAATGTTCTATACGGTCACAGTTCATGTCAATAACGTCACAATACTAAACACAAGGAATGATTATACGGTCATTCTGAATGTGTGTGAAATCATAGGGCCCAATCCTGGGAAGATTTAGGTATATGCTTTACCCTTGTGAATAAGCCTATAGAAGTCAAAGGGACTACTCAAATGTGTAAAGTTAAGTATATCTGCAAGACATTAGCCAGATGCAAAGTGAGAGGAACCCATTGAAGTCTACAGGAGTTGAAGGCACTCAGCATCTCACATAGGATAATTATAATATGGATGGTATAAACTCTCTCCATTTCTTCTGTACTGTAAAATCACAATAATAGAAAGTGCACTGCATGGACTAAGTAGTATTTGTCCCCCATTGACTTCTTGTAGAGATTTATATTCTCACACTGACATGTTACCAATAAGATTTCACAGATGAGAAATGAAAATATAAATACCCCAAAGCAAAAAGTCAAGTTTATGGCACTTGCTTGGTCAAGAGATTTACAATTGTTTGAAAGCTTCACATTTCTAATTGCACTTCAGTTACGTAGATGGAGGCACTTCTAAATAGCAGAACATTAGAAGTCAAAAATTGTTCTTGTTAAATTGCTGTAAATGTGGATAATTTCCAATGATATGTATTGATTTAAAAAAAAAACCCTACACTTCTCCAAGAATTCTATGTTGCCTTCTCAGAACCTAGTCACCCCAATCATTTCAAAATTCAAGTTCTAATAGGAATTTGAAGTGATGCTATAATTATAACTCCTCCTCTACAGAATACAATAATGGAAAAATTACTGGAGTGCTTTCACACCTGTGGAGAACTTTAATTTACAATTGAGTCAAGTAGCATTCTAGTTCAAAATACAGCACTTCAAGTGAGAGAACTAACCAGAAAGGCAGAAACAATAACAAAAGAAAGCTGAGAAGTATAGATGAGGGGGAAAAAATCCATACCTTCAAAACTAACGAGTTACCAAATTAGGCCATCAGTCATCCTTAATGATGAAGAGACTATAGCATGAAAAAAAAAAAAAAGCCATTAGAGCACCAAGAAGTTTCTCTTCAACCATAGGAGTGAGCCCAGGATTTCCTTAAATTAAGGATAAAACAGATTCCCAAACAATTTGAATATCAAACTGTAAAATACTGATTATGGACCTCGCCCTTCAATGAGGATCACCATCCAGACACATAGGACATTGTCTTGACAGCACATCCCCCCAATTTGGGGTAACAACCTTCTCCTGATGCTAGCTAATGAGCTACAGTACTAGCTACAAGTGGTAGCAATCTGTGCTGCAGCTCTGAAGATTCAGGATCCAAGCCCTGGTGCTGATACATAACTAGGGCATTTTGACAGTTGCAAATAGAATTGGCTTTTACATTGTTCCTTCTAAGGGTATGTCTACACTTACCCGCTGGTTCGGCAGCAAGCAATCGATCTTCTGGGATCGATTTATCGCGTCTTGTCTGGATGCGATAAATCGAACCCAGAAGTGCTCGCCGTCGACTCCGGTAATCCGGCTCGGCGAGAGGAGTACGCGGAGTCAACGGGGGAGTCTGCCTGCCGCGTGTGGACCGTGGTAAGTTCGAACTAAGGTACGTCGACTTCAGCTACGTTATTCACGTAGCTGAAGTTGAGTACCTTAGTTCGAATTGGGGGGTTAGTGTAGACCAGGCCTAAGAAACACTTGGGAAGTTACATTTTAAAAACTCCATTGAAAACATTATGTAGGTTGCCAAGTCAAGAGCAAACACACACGCAGCCAAATTCTGCCCTGGACTATATGCATAACTCCCATTCACCTCAATGAAATTGATATGAAGGGGTTCGAGGAAAGAATTTAGCCCTAAATGTTTTCCATGCAGGCTTTATACACTTTACTACTTGCATGTGCAAATGATTAATTTTTAATATTAGAAGTTACCTCCTTTGATTAAATGTATTACTGCCTTTTAAGCTGTTCCAAGGCTACAATCATTTTAAAATTAAATGAACCTTTGAGCACACTTTGGGAAATGCACACTTGGTTGACATTCCATAATGCTAAAAAAAAAAAAAAACATAGCTGTGCACATTGTATTTAATTAAACTGCACTCTATCCATTAAACGAAATGGTGGAACATTAACCTTGTTTTATTTTATTTTTAACAAAGTAAATGGAATAGGATAATAAAACACCTTTTTTACGACAAGTGTTTACTGCCAAGGGCAAAATTTCATCTAGTTTCAGACAGCTGACAACTTTAATTGTCATGTTGTGTTGGCTGTGATTAGACCCAGTTTAAGTAAAGCTTTAAAAAAAAAAAACATTTTCAATGTTTCATCCAGTTCATGTCAGATTAGCCTCTGAGCAAGAAATTTCTTAAAGTCAAAGTTTTTTCTAGTGTCCCTCATTCAGCTTTGGTAGTGGGTTTAATTTAAAACGGGATATTTAATTTAATGGGTCTGCTGCCTCTATGTAGTGTAACACTGACACTACCTGTGTTGTTCTGGCAAACACAGAAAAAGCCTTGTTGCCAGGAAGAAAAAATAAAAAATGATCAGAAGAACGAAAGAAGAAATATCAAGCCACAAACCCTACTCTGACTTGGCCAAGCCACTAGAACTAAACCTTGGGCTGGCTTGAATTCTGGCAACAACTCTTAAAAAGAAAGACAGGCAGTGAGCACGGCTTAAGAAAAAATGATGCATTCACTGGCTTTCCTACCAATTCTGTGAGGCACTGAGAGCCCTGAAATCCCAAACCCTCATAGGCCCTCAACAAATCTGGGTCAATTTCTGCTCTCAGTTACCCTGGTATAAATCCCAAGTAATACCATTGACTTCAGCAGGACTTCATACAGGTTCATCCTTTGCTTCCTGCTATTTAACCAGTCTGCATGGAGTTCAATTTATAGTTCATGCCCAGAAAATAGCTAATTATTAGTCTAGTGAAGAAAGGCCTAACAGTCAACTCAATGGTATTTCTCTCTCTCTCCCATCTCAGCCTCTGTCAGATCAGCCTAAATAGAAATGAACTGTTCAACTCTTTAGTAATTGAGCAAATACTACCCAGTACTTGGGCCTAGCCCTTGGACTCATTACTAAAGCAAAACTCTCTATGAGGTGATGTCTTGCCCTGAAGCAGCTGCAAGATATATCCTCAGAGATATTAAAAGGATAACCAATGTTTCTTCAAGGACTGGACTTTTACATATCATTCCACCACAGATGTTACTCTGCTCCATCTCTGAATGCTGGATGCGAGCATTCATCTGGAATCTGTCTGCTAAGGAAAGGCAAGCCTATTGGGGTTGACAACATAAAAATATCTAAAAATTCTGCATTGTTATGTCCCATCAAGTACAAAATAAAGGCCTGGAATATTTATTCATGAAAGTAGCCTAAATCCCACTGACT
Organism: Terrapene triunguis; assembly: GCF_002925995.2. Lineage (NCBI taxonomy): Eukaryota > Metazoa > Chordata > Testudines > Emydidae > Terrapene > Terrapene triunguis. Next base: position 13,266,009 of record NW_020664440.1, read on the forward strand.
TCAGGTAATCCCTATAGGATCAAACCTTGTGGACATTAAGGGAAAAAACGAACAAACCTTAAAACCATAGCTAAATAGTGGTTGGGTAAAACAGACATACCTTGCCCTGATGGGCAGGATCTGTGTTCCAATAAGGTTCAGGGTGAATATGTCTCTGTCACAGATAGTAGGAATGAATGAATCTGCACTGCAATGTCCTATATAAGAAATTCAGCATCTAACAAACTTGAAATTAGAGCTGGTTGAAAAAAGGGATACCTTTTTCATGAAAATGTCAGAAGAAAAATGTGTCCTTTCTTGGTGAAAATTTTAAAAATTTGAATTTGTTGGATCAACTCTACTTGGAATATTTTAAAAAGTATATTCACAAATAATCATTATGGCATCTTTAACCATGATTACTATTTCTTAGCAATGTGCCTTCCTATCTGATAAAGTTTACATGAAACTTAGTATCTGCTGGATTTGCTTTGTATCTTTAAGTTTGGTTTCTTTATAAACTATTTTAATTACTGTTAAAAACTTGCTTGCTATCCTGAGAAAGGAATCTCTTAAATAGCTAATCTCAGAATTATAGCACATCACTGACATCAAAAAGCCACATGATTTTTTAAAAAACCCAAATACAATTTTTGACACCTTTGGTTGCATTGAAAAGCTCTTAACCATGTAATACGAGCAAGATTTATTCTCATTCTTTTATGAAGTTATTAAATAGTGATGCTTAGAGATATCACAAATTTAAGGTAAAAGTAATTCAGATAAAATGAACATGTCAATTTATCTATCAAAACATAACATTTATTATGCCTGATAAAATTCCCGGCTTAGATCTCAAAATAACAGGTGTTTCTGTGATAAAAGTCAAGACAAAAGTGTGAAAGCTTTTCACATTCTTTCCTTCAATTTCTTCAGCAACACAGCTTTTGACAGAGGGCTTCTGACTGCTCAATTTGATGGCCACACAAACTTATAAAAGCTGAAGCATCGAGTTTCCCAGGGGAAGACATAATGAAATAAATACACTCATGAATATGTATGAAAGTAGGCGGCCATCTGTTCGCTACCAACATCTTTCCTTAAAACAAGTTTCAAATATTCTGGCAGAAAAGTTGTATCTTTATTTCCAGATGTAAAATTAGACCTTGAATTTTCACCCGCTCTGGTCATTAAATGCTATTGTTATGGAAATGTAATTTTCCTCCCTTCTGCCAATCAAAAGATCAAGTATGATAATGCACAATTTTATCAAGTTCAAGTAGAGATTTTAGCAGGTCTGTACAGTATTTTAAAATATTTATAGTCAGAGCACGCATCGTGTAATATAAATACAACTTGCTTTGTCCTATTTAAAAGAAGCTGGAGTTATGCCCTGATTTCTATCCCACTTACATCTGATTTCCCTTTAGTTTTGGGGATTATAAGACACATTCATTCAGCATTCACAAGGTTGGTGTTTGCATGGACTCTGGTGTGCAGCATAGGGACTCAGCACATAGAGGAGGAGCTGTGCTTGTCCAAAAGAAAGAGGAGATGGGAGAGAGAAACAAGTGGCCCCAAGAGTAGCTATCCACTCTAAGAGTTTTCTGAAATTTGGAAAAACTGAAGTTAAACTAGACCTCAGGCAGCTTCAACCTGTGGTACAGCAGATCAGAGATCTCATTACCCCCTGGTAGCATTACAGAAGCTTGGTGTCCTCAAGGATACAGAAGGTCTATTTAAAAAAAAATTATGCATGCAAGACTTCCATTCATCCTGTTTATTTTTCAAGCAAATTAAGTGTGGACAATGCAAGAAACATCCCCACTCAGCTCTAACATATAAACTCCTCTACTATAACTTGCCTTCAGGAATGTATGTTTATTCACTACTAGTAGTGCATAGAGACTCCAACCAAATGGACCCTGTTGTTCAGGGCACTGTTCAGATACACAGCAAGAGACAGTCCCTCCATGAAGAAGTTACAGGTTAAAGAGCCAAGACAAAAAGAGTGGGAACGGAAATGTAACGCTGACAGACCCCGGTCGTCAGCAGGCAGAATTGAACCTGGGGACTCTGGAGCTTAGTGCACGAGTCTCTACTGCAAGAGCTTTTACTGCCTGAGCTAAAAGCCATATGGCTGTTAACGATGGCTGTAGAGCAGCCTCATTAATGTCTCTCTAAGGGTACGTCCAGACTACCCGCTGAATCGGCGGGTAGTAATCGATCTATCGGGGATCGATATATCGCGTCTCGTCTAGACGCGATATATCAATCCCCGAACACGCTCCCATCGATTCCGGAACTCCACCAGGGCGAGCGGCGGTAGCGGAGTGAACGGGGGAGCCGCAGCCGTCGATCCCGCACCGTGAGGACCCGAGGTAAATCGAAATAAGATACGTCGACTTCAGCTACGCTATTCCCATAGCTGAAGTTGCGTATCTTACATCGACCCCCCCCCCAGTGTAGACCAGGCATTAGTGGTCTTGGTGCCACTAGGTGGGAGAGAGCACCACACCCAGGAGGTGTGTGGGTTACAGAAACACAGGCACAAAGAGGTGAACTGACTTGCCTATGGTCACATGAGACATTAGGACTGAGGGCTTGGCTACACTTGCAAGTTTTGTCGCCAAAACCTGGCTTTTGGCGACAAACCCGCGATAGCGTGCACACTGCAAGGTCACTTTTTTCAAACCCCCTCCCCCCCAGTTTTGGCGACAAAAAACTTCCACTCCTGCAAGAGACTTTTGTCTTTTCCCTCCCTTTATTGTCGACAAACAGCCAGTGTAGACACCACAGGTTTGCTTTTTTCCCGATTTTATTGGCCTCCAGAAAGTATCCCACAATTCCCCTGCTGCCGCTCTGGTCAGCGGTTTGAACTCTGCTGCCCTGCAGCCAACCCACCCCTCCCCCTTGCAAGCCCCAGGACTTTTAAATCTCATTTCCTGTTTGCTGGCTTCCCAGAGGAGCTTCCCAGGTGAGCATGGCTGGCTATCACCCCAAACGCGCTCCTGCTTGGACCACCGCTGAGTTGTTGGATCTGATCAGTATATGGGGAGAGGAGTCTGTTCAGTCGCAGCTGTGAGTGACCCGTAGGAATCAGGACACATATGGGCAAATTTCTCGAGGCTTGTGTGAAAAGGGCTTTGATCGGGACACACAGCAGTGCAGAGCGAAGATAAAGGAGCTGAGGCAGGCGTACCATAAGGTGTGGGAGGCGAACCATCGCTCCCGTGGTGCACCTAAGACCTGCCACTTCTATCCTGTCACATTGCTATCCTGGGTGGTGACCCCATCTCCATCGCCAATTGCCCCGTGGCTACTTCGCAGGCTGCTGAAAGAGGGGGTAACCCTGAGGCTGAAATTGTGGATGAAGAAGTCAAGCTAGAAGAGGATGTGGTGCTCCCAGTAGGGCACACAGCCAGGAACTTTTCTCCACTCCAGAAGTGCTCAATGGGAAGCAGGAAGCAGCTGAGACTCCGGGTAAGTTGCTGTGGCGTGTGTAGGGAATCGAAAAGTAGGAAGCAGGTAGTGTTTTCTGTGAGCTGGACATTGCCCTGTGTAGCTAATGTGCATGGCCAAGTAGGGTGTCGATGGACATCGAGACCTGCAGAGAATCCTCCGGAGAGAGGCTCTGGAGAGTTTCCAAGAGGCATTTGTTAATCCTCTGCCACAGATTCCAAGGGATTGCAGCCTTGTTAGGTGCCCCATTGTAGAAAACTGTCCCATGCCATTTAGCAATCACTGGAGCTGGGACCAAAGTGGCGCATGGCTGAGCTGCATATAGACCGGGGGGAAAGCTGCAAGCATTGAAAAGCTGAGCCCTGGTTTCCCTCGTCACCCTCATCAGCAAGATGTCAGCCAGCAGGTTGGCTGCCTGTGAAAAATTGTGGTATAATTTTAGAATGAGTTTCCTGCAAAGCTCCCCTGCAAGCCGAGACCTTTTTGTCCATACGCACAACTGCCTTCCCCCCACCCCTGGAACTCACGATGATTGGGGTGCTCGCAGGGCTGTGTGCCTGCCTAGAGTCTCAGAGAGAAAGTGATTTCTACTTGCAAATGCCCTTTTTACTAAAATGTTTCAATCGTTTGCTGGAATGTAACAATCCCTCTTCTGTTCAGCACAGACCTTGAGGAACACACCACGCACCCCTGCCAACCGGCTGCGACAGATAAGAAAAAATCCTAGGTGCGGCAAAGAGGAGATGTTCTGTGAGGTGCTGCAGTACGATGAGATACAGAGCAGGGCATGTAAAGAGTGCTGGGAAGCCAAAAGGCAGGACAGAAAAGAGAATGGTGCATTTGCTAGGCAAGCGACAGAGCAGATGATAAAAGTTATGGCGGATCAGACAGAGATGTTCAAGTCCTTCATACAGCTGCAAACTGAGCAGATCCGAGTTCGAGCGCCTCTGCAGCAGATGCACAATTCTTTGCCAATCCCACCCTCCTCTATGCCCACACATTCCTTTTCACTCCCCATCACTCCTGAGTTTCCCCATCACTCCACCCCCTCTCACAGCTTGCACAGTGATAGCTGGACCTACACACAGTTGTGAGGTTTTACCCTTTTTAACAATAAATAAAGGCTAAGGTATTTAATGGTACAGCGTTTTTATTCTGTGTTCTACAAAAGTGTATAGCAATCAATTCACTCTCGGGTACAGGCTTCTAAAGCATTGTGTTGCACGGACCTTGGGCCCCAAAATTGTACATGGTTGCAGCAGGGAATCAACTCCAAAGCAGTCGTGTTACTGCCCCCCATTGCCAAAGTGGTTCCTCAAAGCCTCTCTGATGTTCATAGCAGCCCTCTGGGCTCCTCTGACAGCCCTAGCATCTGGCTGTTCAAACTGTGCAGCCAAGCGCTCTGCCTCAGTGCTCCACACCTGAGCAAACATTTCACCCTTAGATTCACATCGATTATGCGAAGTGCAGCACGCGGCTATGACCACGGGAATATTATCCTCGGTAAGGTCTAACTTGCCATTTAAACACCTCCAGCGAGCTTTCAAACGGCCAAAGGCACATTCTACTACCATGCCGCACCTGCTCAGCCTGTCATTAAAATGCTCCTTGCTGATGTCCAGGTGCCCTGTGTAAGGTTTCATGAGCCAGGGCTGTAAGGGGTAAGCTGGGTCTCCCTGGATTACTATGGGCATTTACACATCCCCCACTGTGAACTTGTGGCCTGGAAAGAAAGTCCCCGCCTGCAGCTTTCTGTATAGGCCACTGTTCCTGAAGATGCGTGCGTCATGCACCTTTCCAGACCAGCCTGCATTGATATCCGTGAAACGCCCCCAGTGATCCACAAGCACCTGCAACATCATGGAGAAATATCCCTTCCTATTGATGTATTCAGAGGGGAGGTGGTCTGGTGCTAAAATTGGAATGTGTGTGCCATCAGTTAGGGAACCCCATCTCTGCAAAGCCATCCACTATGTCATGCACATTTCCCAGAGTCACGGTCCTATGCAGCAGGATGTGATTTATTGCCCTGCACACTTGGAGTAATACAGCCCCAACAGTGGACTTTACTCCAAATTGATTTGCAACTGACCGGTAGCAGTCTGGGTTCGCCGGCCTCCACACAGCGATTGCAACACACTTCTCTACCGAAAGGGCAGCTCTCAATCTGGTGTCCTTGCGCCACAGGTCAGGGGCCAGCTCAGCACATAGCTCCATGAAGGTTGCTTTACGCATCCTAAAGTTCTGTACCCACTGTTCGTCATCCCACACCGGCATGACAAAGCGATCCCACCAATCAGTGCTTGTTTCTCTAGCCCAAAAGCGATGCTCTATCGTATGCAGCTGCTCTGTGAATGCACAAAGCACTGATAAGTTGCTGCTGTTCATATGACACTCGGGTGCCTGCGATTCATCCTCTGCTAACTTTGAGAGCAACTCTGTGAGTAACTGTGCTGCCATGCGCAATGTCCTCACGACAGCTAACAGCACATAGGAGAGAAGTGTGGTATCCATCCTCTCTCACTGCAGATGCTGGCGCGCAATGCAAAAGAATGACAGTTGGGAAAATGGTGTGAAAGAAAGCCAGAGACCTTTCGAGGGGTGAGAGACAAAACGGTGCATGATGGTGCATTTTGCACATCCCAGGATGCGCTGCGCTCCATTTCCGCATTCCCGCAACACCTAGCGACGGACGGTGTCACCAGGCACCGTGGGATACATACCCACAGTCCATTGCTTGTGCTGTCAACAAAGGTGCCCCGAATGTGGACACGATCTGTCGACAGAGGGAGGAAATGTAGAAACGCTTTGGCGACTTTGCTTTTGTCAATTTTCCCTTGTCGACATTAGTTTCATCGACAAAACTTGGCAGTATAGACAAGCCCTAGTTGGGAACAGAATCCCCATTGTTTCCCCCTTTGGAGCTCACTTACAGTATGTCTACACAGGAATAAAAGACCTGTAGCATGGCCGCGCTGGCATAGATTAGCTGACTCAGGCTCCTGGGGCTAAAAATTATGTTTGGGCTCGGGCTGGAGCCCAGGCTGTGAGACCGTGGGGGAGGGGGATGAGGAAGGGTCCCAGAGCCTAAACATCTACACAGCAATTTTACAGCTCCAGAGCCCAAGCCCCATGAGCCCGAGTCAGCTGCGCCAGACCAGGCACAGGTGTTTAATTGCTGTGTAGACGTACCCTTAAGGTTCAAAAAACTTGAGAGAAAGAAGATATTAGAATATATAAAGCCTTTTACTGGCAAACTATGTTGTCATAGTTGTGGAAATACCTAAACATTTAAAAACATTTAAGAAAACTGAAGAATGTCCACTTAGGGACTTGCATTTGCAAAAGGAGTATCTAAATATTGTTATTATTGCCACTATAACATTTGTGAATACATCTCTTTAAAGGGTACATAGGAGTGCAAAGTGGGTCATTTTAGGCCTACATCAAGTACCTAATTCCATTAAAAAAATGCATATTTTTACACATAAACAAGTGTATTTGCAACTTTTCTTGGTGCATTTTTGAGGGTTTATTGGAATATTTAGACCATAGAGATGGAAGCAGAAAAGCAAAATCATTTTAAATGCTAGTGTGGGTGACAAAAAGAAAGAAGGAATTAGAAGCCCTTACAGAATGTACATACCCGGGAGTCAACTGATATTTGCTATCCCCATGTGGCTTTAGTTATAGTTCTCTATGACAGCACCACTGTGATTCTGGCACTGTTAGTAGTCCTATTGTGATGAGGGGTTAATACTGCCCCTCAGATGTTAATATTCATTCTGTGTTGCAGCTGTGCCTAAAAACCATCAGCCAGGAAGCAATGTCATTACATTTTGCCCAAATCAAGACAGCAAACTAAAAACTAGAGATTGTCTGGGGAGGTGATTGGAAGCTCGGGTAAGGGGATTCCTGTGTCTTTCAGTTATGCCTTATTCTTGACAATGCTAAAAGGAAAACTCAGTAGAATTTTGCGTACAACTAGCCTTTACTTATGGACAGGCCGTATTGGTATTAGTTTAATCAAAATGTCAAAGCTATGTACTATGTTCTGTTCGTAGCTACAGCACACAGACAGCAACTTTTCCCTTTGGGACATATTAGAACGTATGTAATGATATTGTAACTATATAGCACTGAAGCTACATCCTTTGGAAGAGTGTAACCCCATGTGCAGGGTTATCTCCAAGGAGTAGAGAGCAAACACCCTTTGGAGATGCTGGCACCACTATAGACTCTAGATTGGAGCAATCACTCCCTGTGAATAAGGGGACTCTGCCAGATTTCAGGATAGAGCCCTAACAACAGGGTGAAGTACCTTATATCTCCTCAGTTCACCTTCTTACATGCCCCAAATCTGCTAGCTGTTCAGCTGATTCAGCCAACTATATCTGCCTGAAGCTAGCAAGCCCTGGAAGATCCCTACATAAACCGTGGGGCAGGCTTGATTAACATATAGTCCTGTATGTGCTTTCAGACTAGAAGATAGGATTACAGCTCTGCCATACAAGGTACATCGGTCAAAGCAGCCCTATGCACCTAGTTGGAGAAATAGTATTCATAATTCTACAGAACGATAACCCTGACACTATCACAACTTAACCGTGATCACTTCCCCTCTGAAATCATGGCTCATTCATTTATAACTTTAAAAAGGGAAGTGCTGCTAGAAGTGGGAATGTTCATGCTTGTTACAAGTGTCTTGCAAAACAAAACCTTCTGAGTATTAGTGTAGAATAAGCCTGGTGCTGTGCATAAACAATAGGGGAACTAGGAGCACAGAAGGACAAATAGGGTCGCAATGATAAGATCCACTGCACAGTTACCAGATCTCACCATCCGTCCTGGAGGAGGAAGAGAGGAACATGGGCTTCCAAGCAGCTGTAACTATGATGAACATCTGGGTGAGGGAGAATGAGGGGCCTAATTGTGCCCAATGACCTTATACTTGGTGCAAGTATTTTGCTTTGTTTTAGAGTGGGAAGGGGAAACTTTAGTAAATCTTTTCCAATCTCAAATATATATGAGTTTGGAGATGGGCAAAAGCATGGTTTGGTTTTTAATTTTGCCTGAACCATTTCACCAATTCCTAATAAAGATAACCACCAGGTAGTCACATTATAATGGCTTCTTCCATCGCATCGAAGATTTTATATTAAAATTTCACACAATCCATCTATTCTTTTCCCTTGATTCATAGGTATAACCAATCAAATTTGAAAATACCCCAGTTAACACATAAAAATTAGCTTTGTTTTTGTTCATGGAAATAGGCCCTTACTGTAGGGCTCATAATTATCATAAGCCATGCACGCGAATCAAGAGAAGAAAATACCACTTTGTTTTATTCATGGCTGCAAGATGTCTGTGTTAATTAGCAGTGTATTGTTTGAAAATGCATTGCAGTGTTCTGAGGTCTGGTTTACTTCAAAGCATTTCTCAAGATAGCACAAGCCAGAATAGTTTGAAATGGAGGGTCTAGGAAGCAAATTAGAGGCCACATGAAGGCAGAATGAAGCTAGGTCCGTATCTCAGACCCTGGCAATTTTCCACTCTGTACTGCAACCCTGTGCAGTGTAGACACTATAGGGTTAGGGCACAAGGATAAGAGAAGGTTTTTTAATCTCTTAACTTAAATACAGAAAGGACATGTGCCATATTCTGAATTAGTGGATTAGATTACATAACATTAACCGAGACAGGGCGGGATAGGGTAGATGACACTATATATGATCGGATAGATTGGATTGGAATGGTTAGGAGAAGCTAGATTAGATCAGTTAAAATAGGATATATCCAAGTTCATTTCAAACAAGACACGACTACCTTCACCTGAGAGGTTAGGAATGTGTGGCAATGGTTACCTTTTCATGGTGTGAAGTGCACTTTCTTCAGCTTTTAGATCGGTAGGTACTTTTTGAGTTGCTGTATTTCAGATGAGGTGCAAAGATCAGGGTCCTGACTACTAATGGCCTTTATAGATTACATTAATGCTGAGGTCATGGCTAAAGTCCTTGTTGAATAATTACAGTTCATTCCACCTATGTGCATTCCTTCCACTATTAGGAACTGCAGTAGAATGGTGAGGTACAGAACCTCTGCCATGTTACTCATTGGGGTGCTGATTTCTTTTCAGCAATGGGTGATGTGATCTATATATATGCAGAAAAGCTATTCTACAAAAGTAAAAAGGTCATGATTATTCCCCTGTGTTTAATGCCAGAATCAGCTTCACTACTCTGGACCTGGTTCTCGTTTACACAACTCTCTTGCATGCATTTTAAGGCCCCTTTACTGCCAAGGAGCCTTAGCTTCAATGAGAATCAGGCCCTATTACTCTATTCTTGACCCTAATGTAATGATTTAGTAGTCTAAGCACATGATTCAGACCCAGATACTCCTGAATGCTAACTGTCTCTCTGACATGAAGTCCTCTAATCTCTGTGGCTCATATTCTCCATCTAAAAAATCTTTACTACCTCAGAGGAGTGCTGTGAGAAAACAGAACTGAAACTGTTTGCTTTAAATATTCACTTTTCATTTTTAAGTTTGACTCAGTGTGAAAGTTAAACTTTCTAACAATGTAAAAGACTCACAAACAATGTCCATCAGGCATAACTGTGATAGACTCAGCATATAGTCAAACTATATTCTACTATGAAACGTGAAGGAGAGAGTAGACAAACACCAATATTTCATTAGAGCATGAAACAATGTTTTGTTCATACTGAAACAGAGAATGATGCACAAGAAAAAAAGGAATTCATTCAATATTCTCTCTACACTTTACTTGAATAGAGGTGGACCTGAATTCAGACTGACACTAATGTTCTGGACCTGAATTTCACAGAATGGACCCATTGCTACTCCTGAATTATGTATATTTTCTCTGTAATAAATACATTGAGACATGGGATGTAGTCATGGATTTCACAAGAAGAGATAACATCCTTTTTCTCATCCTATAGCAGGGGTCGGCAACCTACGGCACGCGAGCCAATTTTGAGTGGCACGCAGCTCCCCTGACGCGGTCCTGGCCCTCAGGCCCCCCCCCCCCGCCTCCGCCCACCGCTCTCCCCTGCGGGGGCAGGAGGCAGAAGCTTGGTTCTGCGGCAGCCAAGCTTCCCCCCTCCCCCGCTTCTTCCCCCAGCGTGGTGCTTTCTGGCCCCTCCCCCTCTCCTTCCCTGCGCCAATCAGCTGATGGCCCTAGCGAGGGGGAGGGGGAAGAGTGGCAGCATGTACACAGCTCCATAGAGCAGGCAGAGAGAGGTAGGGACGGAGCCTGGGGGAAGAGGGTGGAACAGGGCATATCCCTTCCAGCCCCCTGCTATGAACCGCTCAGGGCAGGGGGCTGGGAGCACTCCCACGAGCCAAGCACCCCAGCCTTCTGCCCTGCACCCCCACAGCCCCATCCCTCTGCCCTGCACCCCCCCAGCCCTCTGCCCTGACCCCCCCACACACTCAGCCTTCTGCCCTGCACCCCCCACAGCCCCATTCCTCTGCTCTGAACCCCCCCACACACACTCAGCCTTCTGCCCTGACCCCCCCACACCCCAACACACACCCAGCCTTCTGCCCTGCACCCCCACAGCCCCATCCCTCTGCCCTGAACCCCCCCACACACTCAGCCTTCTGCCCTGCACCCCCATACCCCCAGCTCTCTGCCCTGAACCCCCCACACCCCAACATACACCCAGCCTTCTGTCCTGCACCCCCACAGCCCCATCCCTCTACCCTGAACTCCCCACACCCCAACACACACCCAGCCTTCTGCCCTACACCGCCCACACACCCCAGCCCTCTGCCCTGACCCCTGAAACACCCACCCCCAGGTCTGGGGTCCCGGCCGCAGGCCCTACTCAGCCCGCTGCCGGCCTAGGTGAACAGAACCCCAGGCTGGCAGCAAGCTGAGCAGGCTGGTGGTGTAAGATCAGCATTTTAATTTAATTTTAAATGACGCTTCTTAAACATTTTGAAAACCTTGTTTACTTTACATACAATAGTTTAGTTATATAATATAGACTTATAGAAAGAGACCTTCTAAAAACGTTAAAATGTATGACCGGCACGCAAAACCTTAAATTAGAGTGAATAAATGAAGACTCGGCATACCACTTCTGAAAGGTTGCCTACCCCTGGGTCCTCTAGGATAATTTCCTAGCAAAGAAACTCATGATTTTCAGGAACATTTTAAAGGACTAATTTTGTTTTAGTGCTTCTGAGAGGACTTGTAGTTTAATTGCCAGGTTCTTAATCTAGTCGTGCATATTTTTGTTCTTCAGTTTCCAAATCACAAATTGAACATTAGAGAAAAGAATTTTAAAGGCTTCTTCAGCATTGTATTTGGTGAGATACTGACCAGGTAGCAATTCCATGCAGCCAAAAATGGAAGTGCAAAAGCTGGATTATCTGCTCTGCAAAATTGTTTCTCATGTCCATGCAATGAGCCACAAATAAATAATATGCTGTAGCCTTAAGCACGGCTTATCTGCATTGTGTGTCAGAATTATCATCATTGTTCTCTGTGTGAGCATAAAGGGAGAGGACCAAACAGTGCAACGCTCAGGCTTTATCCCTCCCTCCACACATACAGTCCTCTCTCACTGAGCATTTTGTGAGTCAGGTTCTCTGTGGCTGCATCTACACTATTATCATAGACAAGCTTGCGCTAGCTGTCTTCCAACTAGTAGCTATGGTAACGCAGGCAGCAGCAACAAAGGCTAACTGCCCCAATGTCCAAACCCACCTGAATTCCATGGGTATGTACTTGGTGGTGGCTAACCCATGTTGCCACTACCTGTGCTAGCACAACTACACTACTATTTAACTCAATGAGGGTTAGTGTGAGTATGTGCACACGAGCTAGGAATTACACCCCTGGCTCCAACTGTTACAATTGTTTGAGATAGCAAAATTAAATATGAATACCATAACCGGCTTACACACTTAACATTCTATTATACATCATAAAGTCGATATTATAGAACTTATCAAGCCTTTTTGTTTTTCAAGTTAACGAACTTAACTTGCTTGGCAACTAAGGTATTTTCCTCTGTGTTTGGGAGGGTTGTTCTCTCACATTTTACTATTGTGAAAAGTCCTGAGTATACTTTGCAAGTTTTTTGACGTTGAAGCAAGTGCAAGTCTTTCTTGTGATGACAGGACATTGCCACGCACTTCGCATGGTGTAGTGTTTTGAGAGTCTGCTCTATATTTATTGGTCACTTGTTGGCCTGTGTTCCTTCCACGTCCTGCTCGTTAACTCTGAGCAATGTGCATATTTCATGGTCCTCCACATCCATGTTTTTGTTTTGTGTACTTAGTGGGCAAATTTATTTGCAGTTTTGGTGAAATATATGCCCATCAACTTCTACATTACATGAAGGGGGATTTATCTGTTCAACACATGTAGCTTGTTTCCAAGTGTATGATTTGTCCTGAGGAAATAATCTGATCCTGATAGGATCTGTGGATTGTTGTCCTGGGAGGTCTTTAGCTTGACTGTCAGATAGGTACGACAGATATAGCCATTTCCTGCAATATCTCTGGGGCATCTTACTGTATTACGTTTATGTACAATTGTTAAGGCTACAATTTAGTCACGGGTATTTTTAGGAAAAGTCACAGACAGGTCACAGGCAATAACCAAAATGTCACGGCCAGTGACCTGTCTGTGACTTTTCCTAAAAGTACCCCTAACTAAATCTTAGGTGCTGCAGGGGTGGGGGATGTTCCGGTGGCCGCTGCTGCTCCTCCGGGCCAGGTGGGGCCCCGCTGCCGCTCCTCCGGGCGGGGAGGGGAGCAGCCTGGGGCCCTGCCACCACCGCCGCTCCTCTGGCCTGCAGGGTGGCCTGGGGTGCAATTGCTGCTCTGGGACTGCTTCTCCAGTGCAGCTCCCAGGAGTAGTCGCCTGGGGCCGCTGGAGCAGCAACCCGTGCATCTGGCCCCAGGGCCACCCAGCTGCTCAGGCGGCCTTGGGGTCAGCCACACCAGCTGCAGAAGTCCCGGAGGTCCCGGAAAGTCACGGAATCCATGACTTACAAGACTCGCAGCCTTAAACATTATGTATGTAATTTCATGGAGGGAGGGTGACCACTGCTGTTCTTAGCTCTTGGAGAAGCTGTGGGCAATTAGGAAAATTCACTCAAAGTTGCAGTTTCAGTAACATGGGCTGAATGCATTTTGGGCCAACTAGCAATGGCTTTTAAAAAATGCTCTCCAGTGGCTTACGGTCAGTTTCTGCTCAAAAGGTTTCCTGTCCTTGAATACACTGGTGAAATGTTTCCATGTTAACACTATTGTTAGACATTTCTTTTCAATTTGGGCGTATCTTTGTTCCATTAGTGATATTGATCTTGATGCAAAAGTAACTGGCTGTCCCTTTTGTAGGAGTGACACTCCAAGCCCTGTCTCACGGATTTCCCATTGTATGATTGCCTCGTCATTCACATCATAGTATTTCAGAACAGGATAGGTGGTACCAGCTCTTTGATACTTATGATCGCTACATCAGGTTGAGGTCCATACTGTGGGATTGTCCAGCAGTCGCTTCAGGGATTCACACACATCTAAGAAGCTTGGAAGAAATTTTGTCAGCTAGTTTACAAATACTAGAAAGTATCAGCACTGACTGAATATTTTTAGGTGTGGGAATCTGCTATATTGTTTTTGTTTTTTCAGGGTCAGGTAATAGTCCTTGGGATACTTGCTGATCTCCCATGTATGGTGCAGTCAATCACAATTTCATGGTGGGGGAAACACCACAGTGGCCCAACACTGTAGCATTTAGTTTCAGAAAGGGGAACTACACAAAAATGAGGAGGTTAGTTAAACAAATTAAAAGGTACAGCACCAAAAGTAAAATCCCTACAAGCTGCATGGAAACTTTTTAAAGACACCATAATAGAGGCTCAACTTAAATGTATACCCGAATGAAAAAACATAGTAAGAGAACCAAAAAAGAGCCACTGTGGCTAAACAACAAAGTAAGAGAAGCAGTGAGAGGAAAAAAGGCATCCTTTAGAAGGTGGAAGTTAAATCATAGTAAGGAAAATAGAAAGGAGCATAAACTCTGGCAAATGAAGTATAAAAATATAATTAGGAAGGCCAAAAAAGAATTTGAAGAACAGCTAGACAAAGATTCAAAAAATAATAGCAAAATTTTTTTTAAGTACATCAGAAGCAGGAAGCCTGCTAAACAACCAGTGGGGTCACTGGACGATTGAGATGCTAAAGGACACTCAAGGATGATAAGGCCATTGCGGAGAAACTAAATGAATACTTTGCATCATTGTGAGAGAGATTCCCAAACCTAAGCCATTCTTTTTAGGTGACAAAACTGAGGAACTGTCCCAGAGTGAGGTTTTGGAACCATTACAGGAGGTTTTGGAACCAATTGATAAACTAAAAAGTAATAAGTCACCAGAACCAGATAGTATTCACCAAGGAGTTCTGAAGGAACTCAAATGTGAAATTGCAGGACTACAAACTGTAGTCTGTAACCTATCATTTAAATCAGCTTCTGTACCAAATGACTGGAGAATAGCTAATGTGACACCGATTTTTAAAAAGGACTCCAGCAGTGACCCCAGCAATTACAGGCCTATAAGCCTGACTTCAGTACCAGGCAAATTGGTTGAAACTATAATAAAGAACAATATTGTCAGACATATAGATGAACATAATTTGTTGAGGACGAGTCAACATGGTTTTAGTAAAGGGAAATCATGCCTCACCAATCTACTAGAATTCTTTGAGGGGGTCAACAAGCATGTAGATAAAGAGATCCAGTGGATATAGTGTATTTAGATTTTCGGAAAGCCTTTGACAAGGTCCCTCGCCAAAGGCTCTTAAGCCAAGTAAGCAGTCATGGGATAAGAGGGAAGGTCCTCTCATGGATTGGTAACTGGTTAAAAGATAGGAAACAAAGGGTAGGAATAAACGGTCAGTTTTCAGAATGGAGAGAAGTAAATAGTGGTGTCCCCCAGGGGTCTGTACTGGGCCTAGTCCTATTTAACATATTCATAAATGATATGGAAAAAGGCATAAACAGTGAGGAGGCAAAATTTGCAAATGATACAGAACTACTCAAGATAGTTAAATCCCAGGCAGACTGCGAAGAGCTACAAAAGAATCTCTCAAAACTGGGTGACTGGGCAACAAAATGGCAGATGAAATTCAGTGTTGATAAATGCAAAGTAATGCACATTGGAAAACATAATCCCAACTATACATATAAAATGATGGGGTCTAAATTAGCTATTACGACTCAAGAAAGATCTTGGTGTCATTGTAGATAGTTCTCTGAAAACATCCACTCAATGTGCAGTGGCAGTCAAAAAAGCGACCAGAATGTTGGAAATCATTAAGAAAGGGATAGATAATCAGACTGAAAATATCATATTGCCTCTATATAAATCCATGGTACGCCCACATCTTGAATACCCCATCTCAAAAAAAGATATATTGGAATTGGAAAAAGTTCAGAAAAGGGCAACAAAATTGATTAGGGGTATGGAACAGCTGCCATATGAGGAGAGATTAATAAGACTGGGAATTTTCAGCTTGGAAAAGACTAATGGGGGGGACATGAGAGAGGTCTATAAAATCATGACTGGTGTGGAGAAAGTAAATAAGGAATGTTATTTACTCCTTCTCATAGCACAAGAATAGGGGTCACCAAATGAAATTAATAGGGAGCAGGTTTAAAACAAACAAAAGTATTTTTTCACATAATGCATAGTCAACCTGCGGAACTCCTTGCCAGAGGATGTTGTGAAGGCTAAGACTATAACAGGGTTCAAAAAAGTACTAGATAAATTCATGGAGAATAGGTCCATCACTGGCTATTAGCCAGGATGGGCAGGGATGGTGTCCCTAGCCTCTGTTTGCCAGAAGCTGGGAATGGGCAAAAGGGGATGGATCACTTGATGATTACCTGTTTTATTCATTCCCTCTGGGACACCTGGCATTGGCCACTGTCGGAAGACAAGATATTGGGCTAGATGGACCTTTGGTCTGACCCAGTATGGCCACTCTTATGTTCTTTTATTCAATTTTAGATTTACTTTCTGGCTCCTTCTAGCAGACAGATGAGGTTGTGGCTGTGATCTGCCGAAGCTTCCACATCTGGACACCAGAATGTCATAAGCTATGACACTGATCCCTGCAAGTCCTATTGTAAATCTTGCTGGTGGCACTGATATTTTTCTACTGTAGGTTTGATCCCAAACAACATCCTCAGCTTTCTGTGTCTACCTGCTCGGATCCAAAATGTGGGTAGGCAGCAGCTTTTGTTACTCAGTTGTACTTGTCAGTATTTTTCTTTGGCCTCGAGTACTGAGAATATTTTTGCTTTTGCCAAGTCAAGTAATATTCTTCATTTGTAGGCATTTGGCAATAAGTTCTTTTTAGTGAATTTGTTTAGGTTGCTTGGGTCTATGAAGATGTGCAATTGGCCTGGCTTCTCAACGGATACCATGCTGCTTATCCAATTTGTAATTTCGGCGATGTTAACAATGATGCCTTCTTTTTCCTTTTGCTTTACTGCTCCCATTATTTTTTTCCTCTCAATGTAATAGGTACCCTGTGAGGCAGGTGCTGTACCGGCTGAATTGTTTTGTCTATATCCAGGTGTAACATACCTCGAACACGTCATCATCCTTCAAAACCAAAAATCAAATGATAATCCTTTAGGAGAATTGCCACAAGGGTGACCCAGTTCATTGTCTGCTCTGGATTTTTGTTTTGCTTGTGTCTATTTATGCATTATTTGTCCCAGGTTTAGTGTCACTCTGTTCATGAATTATTTCCAGTGGAATCAGTAGGGTCTATATTTTCTGTACTGCTTTTTCTTGGTATTCTGTTTGTAATTTGCACTTTTGTCCTAGTGGTATTATGATAGTTCATTCCATCCTGGCATTTTAAATTTGGTTTGCTTAGTTGCAATTTCATTTTCTCTTCTTGCACAATGGTGAGGAAGTCTTTGTAGACTGGCACATTCTCGGATGCTCCACTTGTCTAGTTGGTATTCAATTTCCTGTTTGTGTGCTGCTGCCCTGTCTTTGCAACCAGTCCAAATCTGAGCTTTACAACCCATTTATTTTTTGCTGGTTTGTACCGCATAAATGTCTGTTGGGCAAAATCTCATCTCCTGAGTCACTGCTTGCTTCCTCAATATGGCGCTTCCTACTCCTCCCTCTGCCCCCTTTTGATTTTCTTGTCTGCAAGCTTTGGCATAATGATTTATCTTGCCATGATTATTGCATATGACTCTATATGCAGGGCATTCTCCATTACCATATTTTCCCCCACACTATCCACAGGTCTTCCTTTGCATTTTGTTTTTGTACATTTGTTTTTGCATTACTTTGGTGCGTCTTGTATTTTCATGCATTCCCTGTGCTAGTTGGTGAATTCTCTGTCTGCTCTACTTAACCTCTGCATTTGGATGTGGGTTTGTTCACTAGCTGTGCACTTGTCTATAACTCCTGGCAAAGTTAGTGTGGGCTCTCTGAGCATTCTCATTCGAACTCTCGCTTTGCTGTTACTAATCTATCACAAACTAGTTCATCTTTTGATAATCACATGACTCAGCTGTTTTGCACAGTTTGAGAATATACTGATCTATTGTTCCTCCACATTTGTATTACACTTGCTGAAGAGTTACCTTGTGTGTATATGACATATTTCATGGATTGAAAATGCTTTTGAAGCACTTCTGGTATTTTACATGGATCTTCCCAGTCTGCTGCTGACATATCCAGATGCTCTTAGAGCATATGACAGCCTTTGGCCATTACAGCTAGTAGAGTGTGCTCTCATTATGTTTTCCTTTTTATTCAGCTCCATTACAATTCTGTAGTTTTCCCATTGTGATCTAAAAACTGCAAAATACATCCTCTTTAAATGCCATGAGCTCAGGGACAGGAAACTGGTATGCTGCCATTGTTGTTTTCTCTGTTTCTTTTTTGCAATATTCTTAATTTCTAATTTCATGTACCTGCAGGAGCCGATTCACTTCTAAAACTACGTCCTGTGGGTTAGCATGGAGGGAGACAGAACCAAGACAGTGCTACATTCAGCCTTTGTTCCTTCCTTCTTATATAATGTCCTCTCTCAAACGTTTCTTGAAAATAGAGTTCTTTAAATTCCTAGCACCCACATTAGGATGCTGTTAATCATGATCTTTTAAAAATCAATCAAACTCCATTTATGTGCATCAACTTTGCACATGCAATTCATTTTAATGCCCTTTTTTGGTGCTCTCCAATACAGTGTTTGTTTCCCTGTGCAAGTCAGGCAGGCGGGTGACCAACTACCTGACTTTTTCATATGCAAATGTATATTTCCTTGTGTACCATGGCTGCCGATCCATTTCTGCAGAACAATTTTCTAATATGCAACAGTAGATATGCAGAACAGGCTGATTTGGGATGGCTGAATACTTGGCCCTTAACTACAAAGCAGATTTGAAAAATATCAGTATTTCCTCTATAAGACCAAATATTGATTTCAAAGAGGAAAGACTGACTGTTCCTAGCCACTTCCCTGTTTCTTTAGTCTCTAAGATCAAATTCAGGCAGCAATATGTATGGATATAGGCATGTGATCTTAAAACAAGACCTAACTTCCATGGTTTATAAATATCCAAGTCTAAGAGCCTATAGAAGGTTCAACAAATTGGCGCACATTGTAACATTTCAATTAGAAGTATACAGGTTACAATGCTAGTACATCTTATAATTGTAGTTGTCACACTGCCATGGAAACTTGCAACAAGCTAGATTAAAGTGTGTGTCAGAGCTCAGCATTGGCAGAAATTACACGTTTTGTATGTGATTTCATGAGGAGAGGCGCATGGTCTAGAAATTGGCGCAAAGGAGAGGAAATTAGGAGAACTGAGTTCTATTACCAGCTCTACCACTGATTCTTTCTGTGAACTTGATGATGCATTGCATGACCTTGGACGTGCCTGTGCCAAAGTTTAGCTTCTAGTTCATCTCCCCATCTGCACCAATAGCTGTGCTTGCTGCATCTGCATTATCATCTATTGATGTCCATTCCCTCTCTTCTTTTAGTGGCACATCCAAACTATTCCTAATTCATTTACTTCTTATCTTTGTTGTGGTTTGCTTCATCTTATTGGTGAATGCCATGTTGTTGATCCACAGGTCAAGGCTGGGAGTATACCAGTTGTTAACATTCTTTGAAGTAGAAAGGCAGCTCATTTTTCCTGTGGTTCTGCCTCCCAAAGACTGTCAACCACCTAGCCATGATTCTGTTGTTAATTACATCTTCCTGATTTGAAACAGCATGTGCCCGTTGGCACAAAGGGACACTCATCTCAGTCTAGTTTCTCAAACTAACACCTACAAAACACTATACATGTTATTAAGCTAAAATCTTCTGAGAATTACTGAAGCTGACAGCAGTGGGTTGGCATATATTCTAACTTCCCATGGGCCTCTGAACAACCCCAGCATGTATTTGAAGTTCATTGAACTAGTTCAGGCCATTTCTCATCTAGAATCCAAAACCCATTTGCTTTCAAGTCCACAGTTTTCCTGGCTGATTAGTTAAGCCTGTGAAACAATGTGCTACATCTTTCAAGGAGGTTCTTAATATTTTTGTGATGATTCATTTTCAAGAATGGTCTATGTGTGGGATGAAAAACTGTAAAGAAGCTTGCAACAAGGTTTATCAATATCCCAGGACCAAGACAAAAGTGATCAAACAATAAAACAGTCATTTTACATAATGTAATGTCATGGTTTTGCAATACATGCAATAAAGAGGGGAATCTGAAAAAGAGAATTCTGATTAATTGAGGTTTTAATATAGATTCAGCATTGTGAATCCTTAAACTGGAAGGACAAGGACTAAATTACTAGATCCAGTCATGGGATTGTAAAGAACTTTACAATTAACCTCCTAATTGGCATTTCATGCTTATGTTCAACATCTTAAAATAGGTCCAACTCAAGGCTCGGACTAAATATCCAAAGCTAGAGGGGAAAGATATTTTACAGTATATTTCAGGGTCTTTCCTGGAATATTTAAAATACTTAATTTTGGTTTCATTTTCTACTTCATTGTTTGGCTGGAGAACAAAAGGAGCCGAGAGTTTCTGGAGAAGACTATTCTTACATGATTACATAAACTAACTGTGAAGTACTGTTTACATTCCTGTTCTTCAACTTCTCCTTTAAAGACTTGTGTTATTTTTGATCTCACATGCTTAAAAATATATTTCCACTATTCCATGCTTACATTTGCAGTGTTGTCACTCAACTCCCAGTATTATTAGATCAAACATTTTCTCTTATTGTCCTATTATTATTTAAGAGAAATTTCCTAAAATGAAAGAATTCTGGTGCTAGAAACCACTGTAACTGGAAAACTTAATCCAAGTCTATAAAGAACCTACTGTAAGAAAACCACCATATTTTAACATAATTCTGGGATAATTTCAATGGATCTTTTAAAACAAATCTTGGGGCTAAATCACAACAGTTTTGAGAGCAAGTGTTTTCTATTGACAGCTAAACACAAAGCTGGAACAACATTAATAATATGAGTATCTGTGCATATATAATATTCACTTAATTCAGGAGCTTTCATTAAATGTACTAAATTTAACTCATTATTGAAACTAAAATGCTCTGTAATGGTAGTCATTACCACATCAGGTGTAGCACAATAGATTATACATGATAACTATAATACCTTTATTATTTAAAGTTATAATTCAGTTCCTATTGTTTCTGAATAGGCCTCAGGACATCTTGAAACTTTCCATTGTCTTTGGCATATGGATTTGAAGCAGTACAATTGCTTACAGCTCCAGCTGTCTTTCCAGCGTAGGTTAACATTTTTGTTATCCTTTATATGACTACTTTTCTCTAAAGGTTTTGGCAGCTGAATTTGAATGAACAGATCTATACATGTGTGTTATAAAAGGTTGTTGTTGTTTTTTAAAGAGAATTAGTTATAATAACCCACACAATCAAATTCAAACTCTTTAATGCAAAATTTGACCTCTGTAATAGCTATGACAATTTAGAGAGCAGACTTATGAGCAGGAAATATCTTTCATAGCTTTCAAACATTTTATCTATTCTTTCAGAACTGTGTGCCAACAACAAACTCTTTAAACTTGAGGGAACTGACCCAGAAGAATCCAACTGCTACCAAGCTGCCAAGGCCATGTAATTTTGCATGTTTCTAAGGGTATGTCTACACTACGAGGGTAATTCGATTTTACTTAAATCGAATATGTGGAATCGATATTGCAAAGTCGAACGTGTGTGTCCACACTAAGGACACATTAAGGACAGTAATTCGACTTTGTGAGTCCACACTAACGGGGCGAGCGTCGATATTGGAAGCGGTGCACTGTGGGCAGCTATCCCACAGTTCCCGCTGTCCCCGCTGCCCATCGGAATTCTGGGTCGAGCCCCCAATGCCTTCTGAGTAAAAAAAATGTGTCGTCATCCGTCCGTCACTAACGCCCTCCCTCCCTCCATGAAAGCGCCGGCGGGAAATCAGTTCGTGCACTTTTCTGGTCAGTGACAGCGCGGACGCCACAGCACTGCGATCATGGATCACGCTGCGACCATCGCTGCACTTGTGGCCGTTCTCAACACCTCGCAGCTTATCATACACCTTTCCCTGAGGCAGATGAAGAGTAATCAGACGAGGAGGCTACGACACCGCCGTGATGGCCTGAAGTCGGAGAGTAGCACAGAGCTGTCAGAAACCACGAGCCCCAGCGCCCAGGACATCACGGTGGCAATGGGTCATGTGGATATCGTGGAACGGCGATTCTGGGCCCGGGAAACAAGCACGGACTGGTGGGACCGTATAGTGCTTCAGGTCTGGGATGAATCCCAGTGGCTGCGAAACTTTCGCATGCGGAAGGGGACTTTCCTCGAACTTTGTGAGTTGCTGTCCCCTGCCCTGAAGCGCCAGAATACCAGGATGAGAGCAGCCCTCACAGTTGAGAAGCGAGTGGCCATAGCCCTCTGGAAGCTTGCAACGCCGGACAGCTACCGGTCAGTCGCGAACCACTTTGGTGTGGGCAAATCTACCGTGGGGGTTGTTGTCATGCAAGTAGCCAAGGCAATCGTGAAGGTACTGCTCCCAAAGGTAGTGACCCTGGGAAACGCGCAGGTCATCATAGATGGCTTTGCCGCGATGGGATTCCCAAACTGCGGTGGGGCTATAGATGGGACTCACATCCCTATCCTGGGACCGGACCACCAGGCCAGCCAGTACATCAATAGAAAGGGCTACTTTTCAATGGTGCTGCAAGCACTGGTGGACCATCGGGGACGGTTTACAAACATCTACGTCGGATGGCCGGGCAAGGTTTATGACGCTCGCGTGTTCAGGAACTCTGGTCTGTTTAGACGGCTGCAGGAAGGTATTTACTTCCCAGACCACAAAATAACTCTTGGGGATGTGGAGATGCCTACAGTCATCCTCGGGGACCCAGCCTACCCGCTAATGCCCTGGCTCATGAAGCCCTATACTGGCGCCCTGGACACAGAAAAAGAACTGTTCAACTACCGGCTGAGCAAGTGCAGAATGGTAGTGGAGTGTGCTTTTGGCCGTCTCAAAGGGAGATGGAGAAGCTTACTCACTCGCTGTGATCTCAGTGAAACCAATATCCCCATCGTTATTGCAGCTTGCTGTGTGCTCCACAATCTGTGTGAGAGCAAGGGGGAGACCTTTATGGCGAGGTGGGAGCTAGAGGCAAATAGCCTGGCTGCTGATTACATCCAGCCAGACAGCCGGGCCATTAGAAGATCCCAGCGGGACGCCCTGTGCATCCGGGAGGCTTTGAAAGCTAGGTTCCTGAGTGAGCAGGGCAACCAGTGACTTTTCAGTTTGTGGACAGAAAAGCTGAACCTGCCCCCGTTTCTTTACCCAGTTCATTTTGACTATCCTCTCCAGTTACATACCCCCTTCACTCCCTTCCCCTTCCCAAAAAATAAAATCATTTCGATTTGGTTAATGAACACCGTTGTCTGTATTGCTGTTTTCGCGGGAATATTTTAAACCGGGGACGCAGACTGTGGCGGGGGGCGGGTTTAGTGTTCTGATGCAAATGATGCTTCTAAACTCCCGGAATGACAGGCTCCGCACTGGTGGACTGGTTATTTCAATGGAGCCTGCCAGCACTCCTGGGGGGGACTGTGTGTATGTGTCGGCTATGTGACTTTCTGGCAGGGGGGGGTAGGGTTACAGATCCCCTGCTGCGTGGATCTGTGAGCCAGGATAAGGACCGCTGCATAAGATCTGTAACTGCCCTCCCCCGCCACAAAGTCACAGAGCAACCCCCCCCCCAGAACATGAAAAACACCTCCCAGACTGACCAGGGTAACCAGTGACTGCACTGTGTATGTGTCCTGATGCTGGACCTGACACCGCCTCTGTACCCTGCTAAAGGTCACTGTCCTGTCCAATTACCAAGCCCCTTCCCCCCCTCCAGACAGACTATCCCTCAAAAGAACCTGACTGAAACAGTAATGGACAGAAACAAACATTTTATTGCGAACCAGACAGGAAACGTGGGGGGTGAAACTTGGACGGGGGCTTGTGTGAGGTGGGTAGGAAAGGACTTATGAAATTTTGGGGAATGTCAGCCTTCTAGTGCTAGAGCAGTCTGCAGGGGTTGACTGAAAGTTTTAACGGCCCTTGCTGCCCCTCCTTCTTTGGACTTTGGGTGAGGGTGGTGTGGGACTTGGTGGCGGGTGAGGGCGGTTACAGATAGACTGCAGCGGGGCTCTGTCCTCCTGCCTCCGGTCTTGCAGAACATCCACAAGGCGCCGGAGCGTGTCCGTTTGCTCCCTCATTAGTCCAAGCAGCTTTTCAGTAGCCTGTTGGTCCTCCTGACGCCACCTCTCCTCCCGTTCCATGACTGCTCGGTGCATTTGTGACAAGTTCTCCCTCCACTGTGTCTGCTGGGCTGCCTGGGCTCGGGAGCAGCCCATTAGTTCTGTGAACATGTCTTCACGCGTCTTCTTCTTCCTCCGCCTAATCTGCGCTAGCCTCTGGGAGTGTGCTGACAGGCTGGGTTGGGAGACAGTCGCAGATGTGTCTGTGTGAATTGTAAAAAGGGAGTGAATTCCTGAGACAGATAAATGAAATTGTATACAAAGAACCTAGTCTTTCTCTGTGAACAAGACCATGCACTGCACCTCTCACATGCGCACTCAGGACAAGGTCGAATTTTCGGCCGTCGCCTTCAGTGCCTGTGGACTTGCGGAGGTCTTGGAGTGTTCAGAGAACTGTGGCTGGAGACCTGAACTTCTGGAGCGGGCAATAATGGTAAGCCGGAGACTTGTGGCTGCTTAAAACTCCAGCAGTAGCACTGGCCTCCTTTCACATTGAAAGCAATGCCAGTCTCTGCTGCCAGCAATCAGGACAGCATCAACTCTGCCCCTGTCCCACCCCCTCGCGGCTGTCCCAGGGAAAGATCCCTGTATGCTGCCCCTCTCCCTCCACCGCGTGGCTGTAAAGCAGTCCCAATACTAACATTCCCCTCCCTAATTCAAAGCAGGGCGTCATGAGCGACATCACCCTCCTGAGGATCCCGGACACCCAGAGAGAACGCATGCTGTGGGAAAGCATGCAGAAACCGGGGCCGTATGCCGCCATGCTATGTCGGGCCATGATCCCCGAGTACCTGATTGTGGCGTGGAGGGGACATGTCTGCTACCACGGAGGGCCCAGTAAGATCGCCCTACCCCGGAACCTCATAAACAGGCTTGAGATCTACCTCCACGAGACCTACGAGGAGTTCTCCTACGAGGATTTCTCGTCAATCCCCGGCCACATTGACCGGATTTTCGCCTAGGTGCACTGGGACTATGGAGTGGAGCGTCTTGGGCCTCGGAATCATGTAGTAACGGACATTGTGAAAATTTTTTAAAATACTTGGGACTAAATTGAGAAGAGCCTAAGACAGAGAAATCATGAAAACCCATTTGTTACCTTTGTAAATATTCCTGTTTTGCACCTGATTCTTTTTTACTAGTTTACAGCACTTTTATAAACATACATTGTTAATAGTATAAATATTACCGTTCTGTTTTAAATAAATGTTTACATGTTTACAGCACTTACTGCTTGATCCTTCCCCTGATTCTGTGTCCGGGGTAAGGGATGGGGACGGTTGGTACGGGATCTCGGTAAGGGTGATGAAGAGCTCCTGGCTGTCGGGGAAATCAGCGGTGCCAGCGCTGTGGACTGCCTCGTCCTCCTCATCTCCTTCTTCATCTTCCCCGTCCGCTAACATGTCCGACGAGGAACCGGCCGCGGACAATATCCCATCCTCGGAGTCCACGGTCAGGGGTGGGGTAGTGGTGGCGGCCGCTCCCAGGATGGAATGCAGTGCCTCGTAGAAACGGGATGTGTGGGGCTGGGATCCGGAGCGTCCGTTAGCCTCTTTGGTTTTTTGGTAGCCTTGTCTCAGCTCCTTGATTTTCACGCGGCACTGCGTTGCATCCCGGCTGTAGCCTCTCTCTGCCATGGCTTTGGAGATCTTCTCGTAGATCTTAGCATTCCTTCTTTTGGAGCGCAGCTCTGAAAGCACGGACTCATCGCCCCACACTGCGATGAGATCCAAGACTTCCCAATCAGTCCATGCTGGGGCCCTCTTTCTATTAGATTGCACGGCCATCTCTGCTGGAGAGCTCTGCATAGTTGCCACTGCTGCTGAGCTCCCCTCGATGTCCAAACAGGAACTGAGATTCAAACTGCCCAGACAGGAAAATGAATTCAAATTTTCCCGGGGGTGTGGCTGGTCAGAGCATCCGAGCTCGGACTGCTGTCCAGAGCGTCAACAGAGTGGTGCACTGTGGGATAGCTCCTGGAGCTATTACCGTCGATTTCCATCCACACCTAGCCTAATTCGATATGGCCATGTAGAATTTAGCGCTACTCCTCTCGTTGGGGAGGATTACAGAAATCGATTTAAAGAGAGCTTTATGTCGAACTAAATGGCTTCCTGGTGTGGACGGGTGCAGGGTTAATTCGATATAACGGCGCTAAATTCGACATAAAAGCCTAGTGTAGACCAGGCCTAAGACAGAGAACCTAATGAAGAGTGTGTCACAGGGTTCACTACTGACTGGCCTGATGCCCCCTCGGGGCCCATCTGCAGATTAGCTCATGACTAGTCTGACACACACACCCCTTTGGTTTCTTGCCCTCTCTCTGGAGTCAGGTCTTCATCACTCAAGGTGCTCCTCCTTCATGGCTTGGCCCTGCGGTCAGGTCATTGCAGTTCTCCCCTTCCAGGATAGTATCAAAATCCTACTGGACAAACTGTTTCAGGCCATCTTCTGCTCCACTGCCCAGTCCGTGCCACTTCCCCAGGCCCACTCACTACTCTAGGCTCTAGCCCAGCATCCCTATGCCCAGCAACCAGTGTCTGTTCAAGCTCTGACCTCGTTGCTGTTTGCCTAGGGTCCTTCCCACCTTTTGTCCCTCTCTTCTAGCCTACCTCTGGGTTACCAGTAAAGCTTGTGCTCCTTATGGCTATCTCACCACTCTCCGTTCTTGCTAGAGTCTGTATCCCAAGGCAGGATCTCAGGGCTTACTCCCCCTTGTCTGTTGGAGTGTCTGCAGAGTTCCTCCCTTCAGCCTTTTCTTATCAGCCCTGACTCTCCTCTAGGTGCAACTTGTCACAAGGTTAATTGGCGCTTTTTACCTAGTCAGCCCTTGTGGGGGTTGCCACCCTTCACAGAGCTGTAACAGGTGGCTTAAAATCTGAATAAAGCAAATTAAACATGGAGCATTAAAATTGATTTCCCAGCATTTCTTTTGAAGGCACAAGGAAACACAGTTTACACAGATTTTGTCCAACCGTTTTTGAGTTACAGTCCAACAAAAAATAGCCTATTTTTGAATGTTTTACTTCAATGTCTCTTTGTCTTCTCAATAATGGCTTGACATTCCCCTTTCAAATTTTCCATATTGTCACGGGTCATTGAAATCTCAGGTATCTGCTTCATATAAAAACTAAAGCTTGTAATTAAGCAACATTATTAAGGACTTTCCCAGGCTATTTTTGGGCCCAATCCTGCTTTCATGGGTTTCATTAGGAAATTTTCCATTAACTTCCGTGTGCGCGCACATATTGCTGTCCAGCTGGCTGGCTGCACCACAGGAAGAACAGGAGGGTTGCTAACAGTGGTCTCTCTATACCTCAAGTGGTAGAGGCCTGTGATTTCGGATCGGTCTGGCAGTTTTGGATTTTGCTCTCCCTTATAATGCCAGAAAGAGAGAGAGAAGCTTTCAGATTATGAGGGTTAAAATCTTATTGACAACTAGGATGTTTTCTAAAAGTTTTAATTCAATACAGGCCTCAGTCATGGCTTTGCCACAAGCCCTGTGTTAAAGGCAGCACCCTTCCGGGCTGCTGCTGGAGCCGCTCCAGAGAGAGATTGTGACTTGGGGAGTCACAATCCCCCCCCAGAGAGGTAATATCCTGGGTCTATAGCTGGCTTAGTGTATGCTCCCCCAGGAGGTGGCAGATCTGCACTACTGAGCACATTGTGGGGCCAGAACGAAGGTTCTGCCCACTCCTGCCCATTAGGGTAGGGAGGAGATGTAGCTGCTCTGTGGAGCCTGTAACCTAATGCTGCTACCCACGATGTTGTTAGCTGGCACAGGAGCATGGCCTGGGCTACAGTTCATCACTGTTTGTTTGTTTTTTGGACATTCAATGGCCAGATTCTAAGCCAATGGGACTAGGCTCGATTTGTACCAGCCTTTCAAATTGATTCTTTTTGAAATGTTTGCATTTTCTGAAAGTGTTTCTGTGCATCCTATCTCCCAACCATCATCACATTATACCACAAAAGCTGGAACATAGCTAGAGTTTGACATTTCAAGAAGCATTTTGCAGGCAGAAAGAGTAAAATCTTTAAGAAATGCCATTTATTATTTATCAATTATATATGATTCTCTGTGAATCAGACTGATGGAGGAACAAAACAACATGGTTTTGAGGAATATTTTTGTCATCAGTCTCTGAACTACAGATTTATAGATTCCAAGGCCAGAAAGTACCATTGTGATCATCTAGTCTGATCTCCAGCATAACAGAGCCAAAGAACTTTCTCAAAATAATTCCTAAGGCATATATCCTTTAGAAAAACATCTAATCGAGGTAAAAATGGTCAGTGATGAGAATCCACCAAGACATTTGGTAAATTCTTACAGTGGTTAATTACTCTCACAGCTAAACATTTACACCTTATTTCCCATTCGAACGCCACTTCAACTTCCAGCCATTACATCATATTATACTTTTCTCTGCTAGATTGAAGAGCCCATTATTAAATATTTATCCATGTAGATACTTATAGACTGTAATTAAGCCACTCCTTAACCTTTTTTGTTGTTGTTGTCAAATTAGACTCAAAGAGCTCAATCTGTTTATCTCAATAAGGCAGGGGTCGGCAACCTCTGGCACGCGGCTCACCAGGGTAAGCACCCTGGCGGGCCGGGCCAGTTTGTTTACCTGCCGCGTCCGGAGGTTCGGCTGATGGCGGCTCCCACTGGCCACGGTTTGCCATCCCAGGCCAATGGGGGCTGCGGGAAGCGGCGCGGGCCGAGGGATGTGCTGGCCACGGCTTCCTGCCGCCCCCATTGGCCTGGAGTGGTGAACCGCGGCCAGTGGGAGCCGCGATCAGCCGAACCTGCGGACGTGGCAGGTAAACAAACTGGCCCGGCCCGCCAGGGTGCTTACCCTGGCGAGCAGCGTGCCAGAGGTTGACAACCCCTGCAATAAGGCATGTTTTCTAATCCTTTAATTATTTTCATGGCTCTTCTCTGAACCCTCTCCAATTTATCAACATCCTTCTTGAACTGTGGGCACCAGAACTGGACACAGTATTCCAGCAGCAGTCACACCAGTGGCAAATATAGAGGTAATATACCCTGTCCTTCTATTCAAGATTCTCCTGTTTATGGATCCTAGGATTCCCTTAATTCTTTTGGACACAGAGTCACACTAGGAACTCGTGTTCAGATGATTATTCACCATAACCTCCCAAATATTTTTTAGAGTCACTGCTTCACAGGAAGTATGGCCAACATTCTTTCTTCCTAGATATATACACATTTACATGTAGCTGTATTGTATACACACACACACACAAATGGAAGAAAGGGGAAGCTGATAGTAATGAATATATATTAGTAATGGAAGCAAAGGGACACAAAGAGAAACCTATGACCAGCAGAGTTAAGGACAATAAGAAGGAGTTTTAAAAAAATGTTAGGGTCAAAAAGAATCCTGACAGTGGCATTTGGGTATATGTATGGGTATATAGTGAAGTCCAATATATAGGTGTGTGTGTGTGAGTCAGTCACACACACACACTATTTTTATATATATATATATATATAAAAAAGTGAAGATGTCTCTCTCTCTCTCTAGAGATATAGATCTTCACTTCCCTTTAAACCAGGTCTGTTTTTTAACCAGTACAGCTTTCTCCCTCAATTCTGGCTTCTAATGCATCTAGTTAGCTGTCCTTAAAAGATTCCCAATTATCATTCATATTTTTCTGATTAAATTCTTCCTCCCAACTGATCTGGTTCATAATTGTTTTTCGCTTTGTGCAATTGGCCCCATTAAAGAACCAAGTATATATATTACTGGTCTGTACTTTATTCTCCCAGACCAGACCCAGTTACTTTTCAACAGTAAAGAGAAACTTCACCAGTATCTGGTGACGTGAGTCATTTTCCAGCCTTCCACATCAAACTGCTCCATTGACCTGGGGGAAAATGTTCAACATGTCCATTTTCCAGATTGGGTATCAGAATCTAAGGCCTCAAACCATTACACCCCACCTCATCAAGTACATCAAATGCTCCTTGGACACAGATGAAGATATGGCCCATTATGTGTGCTGAAATATGCATCCCTTTATAGTTGGTAACAATAATGCATTTATGTGGCCAGCGGAAGTTTTATGATGCCTTTAACTATTCATTTCCTTGCTTTTAAGTACTTTGCTTTAATAAGTAATATTAGAGCAATAGAGTAATAATATTAAGTAATATTATTAATACTTGTGATAGGCAAGTATACTTTTCTCACTTAGCAACCTTAGCTGGTTTTTAGAACAAAAAGCTTTGCATCTGGATTAGTTTAATGGCTGCTTGCTGAGGGGACTGATCTGTTAAACTGTCATTTCCCCTATAGGTCTCTCATTTACTTATCTTGCTCGGATACTGTTCAGTTGCCCTGGATTTTCTACACTTGTTGAAACCCTCATTAACATTCCTGTTCTTTAATGTATAAAAACAAAAGAAATCCAGAAAGTGAAGAGATAGCATTACTCTGTTTCTATGTTCCAGATAATGTACTATTGCTTTGTGAAAGCTAGCACATTGGGGAAACAAAGGAAAGGTTCCTTCTTTTTTCTGGATTATTAAAAACATTTACATGGAATTGGACATTTAAAAATACTTGCCTTTTCAGGAAGTCTTTTCTTAAGAACAGGTCTCTCAAGGTCTCTTTCTTCCATGGAGTGGATTTGGTAAGGAATCTGAAAATACCGTTATCGATCTTGAACAGTCTGGGTCATGCATTTTGCTTACACTGTTTTCATTTTCAGGAAAAGAAAAACAAACACACACACACACACACTTACAGGCATTCTGCCCCCAAAAGCCTATCAGGGTCACTGCTACCCAGAGGGCAGTTAACATGAAAAACTGTATCTTGGGCACTTATTTTTAATCCAGCTGTCTAGGTCTTTCCCCTCATTTATCACAGACACTTCTGAAATCCTTCAATGCAACTTCAGTCACATTGGGCCAGATCTAGTCCCCTGGATCTGTGCTTGGAGGTGTCTCTCTCCCTATTTTCACCAGGAAGGTGTGCTCAGCTGCCTCCATGACACTAGTCCCCTCTAATGATCCGCAGCCTCTGCGCTTAATGGAAGCCTGGTCCAGGGTTCAGAGCAAGAACGACACTGGCCAAGTTGGGGAAGCCAAAGAGATAAAACCTAATCCTGGTCCACAAGATTTTACTAAACCAAAATTAGCCCATAGTTTTTCTAGTCTCTAACACATTCAAGGTGGTTAAAACTGTGCCACTAATTCTGCATCCCATAATTCAACATCCATTTAAAATTTTTTAATCCTTTAGGATGTATTCAGATCATGTTGTCTAGCCTCTCTCTGCAACCATGAGGACTAAAAACCTGCTGCTTTTTTTAAAATGAAAAAAGAGATTCTCATTTATTCACATGATCCCAGGAGCTGGTGCTTTAAGAGAAACACCAAATTTCCTGAGAATTGTGATTTAAAAAAAAAAAAAACACACCACTCTCAAAAGTTGGCAACACTGCTTTGGTGAGAGATACCTCAAGTAATTCTGTGATAGTAACACAAAATAACTCAAGATGGCAACAGCCACCACTGTGACAGCTTAGTCAGTTTTAATTACTGTCCCTGGTCTCCCCAAGGGCTTCCAACCAACCTCACTTTTCAGAGTTATAGCAGCTTAACAAATCAGTTTGTTTCTTCTCTACTTTGTGCTGCAGTCGCTGCAGCTGTTTGCTGACAGTTTTAGCCCTCACAGTAGAAAGAATGGAGCATTTATATGAAACAAAGAAAAAGAACCTTGTTAACCAGGGAATTTGTGTGTGTTATATACTCAGCAGTATGGATGCATTTCATTTTTAATGAGCAATGTAAAAATAAGTATTGATCATAAATTTCAGGCTGGCAATATGCTAGGAACAAGCGCCACATACCATATGCAGTATTTTGTTTGTAACCCTTCTCATTATAATGGTAAGGTCAAAAGGCCCTTGCTTAAACAGGGTAACAACATGCCAGATACACAGATCAGAAATTAATGCATGTAGAAACTATAAGAGGAAACAACTCAAATGTATGTTTTAAAACAAATTAGGAAAGCTAGGAATGGGCATAGGAGATGGTGCCCAGAATATCTAGATAAAGCTGAGGCTATATATAGGTGTGAGCTAAATTATTATATATAACAACATCTAGAATTTTATTTACCTTTCCAAGCTCTAGCCTTCTCATGAATTCTTTTTCTTAGAGTAAAGAGATTTCTTCTAGCTCACAAAAAATGCCTAGTCTGTCAAGATTTTAGCTGCATCTAAAGGGAAAATAGGCCTTTTCCAATCTGAGATCATATGCAGATACTAGTTTTAGATCCACATGGATAGGTTTTGATTCAGGAAACTGAATCACAACCTACTGAGGATTCCAATGTAGTAGGACAATTTAACCCCAGGAACAAGAATAATGTGACCAAGTTAATATTATTGCTGGAACCTGAATTTATGCGTTCCCTGACCTTGTGACTTTACCTCAGCAACCTTAACACTACATTAGTTTTTGCATTTAATAGACCAACATATTATTTGCCATGTATTTTGGAATCCTCTGGGATGAAAAGCACTACTGGTTAATTAATATCATTGGGATAGCTTCTTAAGAATCAGCCTTCGTGATGGAAGAGTGGTGAACTTTTACATTCCCAGCAGAAAGCGCTCTGCCCTCACAACAAAGTAGTCCAAGCACATGCAAACAGTCCTTACGGAAGCCTTCATTAAATAAGGCCAGATCCAGGAAGCCCACTGAAGGTAATGGGACTTTTTCTACTGACTCCCGAGGACTTTGGATCAGGACAATATTGCTAGTGCCCCACTATAACAGAATGAACCCACATTTCTAACAAATCATCTCATATAGCCCAAATACAGTGGTGCTCTTATGATCATGGAGATTTGCAGTTTGGCACCCAGTTCCCATTGATTATCAATGTGAGTGGGGCATATAATTCCTGTTTGTTCGTTTAAAATTCTCCCCACACATTTTTCTTTTGTTTTAAATGTGTAAACTACCCCTGCATTTCCCAGCCTCTGATAAATTATGGTGGACACTGGTACCTGCTAGGTTTCACTGGTCGTCTTCTGATATTAGCATTAGAAAATTCCCTAACCATAAAGTCTGAAAGAAATCACAGGTCAAAATTAGGCAGACTGAGTTTTATTCCTACCTCCTATTTTGCCCTTCAAATGAACTGAACCCTGGGGAGCTGACAAAGATAAATTCCCCTTCTGCAGCGTTCTTTCTAACTAAGCTATTGCAGTGATTAATGAACCTTAGAAGCCAAATTCAGCTTTGTTAGCTAAAACTGGGTGGATTGTTTTTGGCTTTTTTTTGTGTGTTTTTAAAATACATGCCCTGTAATTCCTTAGTATAAATAGATATGTTCAAGAAGCTTTCCTATAATGATTTGTGAAGTTATTTTGTTAAAAGTTCATTAGTTGTCATTTCAATGACGTAGATAAATAAGCCTGTGTGTATGTGTATATTCTCTACCTACTGATCACCTCAAGCCAACTACTGAATGTCTCAGAGGATACTGTTCTATTTAAGGCAGTAACCTACTCCAGTGTAGAATTCCACCATCAAAATAATTTTAGGCATTTGCTTTATAATCAGGGGCAGCTCTAGCTTTTTTGCCACCCCAAGCACGGCAGGCAGGCTGCCTTGGGCGGCATGCCTGCGGGAGGCCCCCAGTCCCACAGATTCGGCGGCATGCCTGCGGGAGGTCCACCAGTCCCGCGGCTTCGGTGTACCCACCGCTGAATTGCCACTGAATCCGCGGGACCGGCGGACCTCCCGCAGGCAAGCCGCCGAAGGCTGTCTGACTGCCGCCCTCGCAGGGACCGGCAGGGCGCCCCCTGCGGCTTGCCGCCCCAGGCACGCGCTTGGAGCGCTGGTGCCTGGAGCCGCCGCTGTTTATAATGAATCCACTTGCTTACATCTCAGGGCTGTAAGTCATTTTGCATCCGATTCTGCCCGTGTTAATAAGCAACTCTGCAGAGTGATTTATGTGAGTGATCCCATTGATTTCATTGGAACTACTCACTTGTTAAAACTCATAGTGAGTAAGGCTAAAAAAAAAAATGGGATGACTAGTTTATTTCCCTTTAATAACTAGTGTTACAGAAATCAAATCTACAGTTAAAGCCTACTTTTAAAAATTGCATCTTACTGTCCCTATTACGGCCTTTCCTGTGTATTTTTGTGTCTGTATGAGAGTGGGAGAGTTTAAACTATTTATTAAGACATTAATGCCACTAAATAAATTAGATGGAAAACTAGTAATGTATTTAAAATAATAAAAAAAAAATAAGACATTTATGCTTGAGTAATAAAAGTACAACAGTCAGAACACATTGCTGACCAGGATGGAGACAGCGACTGTGAAATGCTGAGGGAGAATAGAGAGGCTATAGAAATTAAAAAAACAATAATAATGGGGGGATTTCAACTATACCCATATTGACTGGCTACATGTCACCTCAGGATGGGATGCAGATGTAAAATTTCTAGACACCGCTAATGACTGCTTCTTGGAGCAGCTAGTCCTGGGACCCACAAGGGGAGAGGCAATTCTTGATTTAGTCTTAAGAGCGCACACAGTGTGGTCCAAGAGGTGAATATAGCTGAACCACTCTGTAGTAGCGACCATAATGTAATTAAATTTAACATCCTTGTAGGAGGGGAAATGCCAAAGCAACCCACCCCAGTAGCATTTAACTTCAAAAAGGGGAACTACACAAAAGTGAGGAAGCTAGTAAATGGAAATTAAAATGAACAGTTGCAAGAGTAAAATGCCTGCAAACTGCATGGAGACTATTTAAAAACATCATCATAGAGGCTCAAACTAAATGTTTACCCCAAATAAAAAATAAAACAGTAAGAGGACCAAAAAATGCCATGGCTAAACAACAGAGTGAAAGAGGAGTTTAGAGGCAAAAAGGCATCCCTTAAAAATTGGAAGTAAAATCCAACTGAGGAAAATAAAAAGAAACATCAACTCTGGCAAGTCAAGTGTAAACGTATAATTGAGCAGGCCAAAAAAGAATTTGAAGAGCAATCAGAAAGACACAAAAACTAACACTACTTTTTAAAAATACATCAGAAGCAAGAAGCCTGCCAAACAATCTGTGGGGGTCACCGGACGATTTGGGTGCTAAAGGAGCACTACAGGAAGACAAGGCCATTGCTGAGAAGTTAAATGAATACTCTGCATTGGTCTTCTCTGCAGAGAATGTGAGGGAGATTCCCATACCTGAATCATTCTTTTTAGGTAACAAATCTGAGGAACCGTCCCAGATTGAGATGTCAGGAGAGGTGGTTTTGGAACAAATTGGTAAATTAAACAATAATAAGTCACCAGAACTAGATGGTATTCACCTAAAAGTTCTGAACATTCTCAAAAGAAGAGAACTCAAATATGAAACTCTAGAACTACTAACTGTGGTAGGTAACCTCTCTCTTAAACCAGATGATTGGAGGATAGCTAATCTAATGCCAATTTTTTTAAAAAGGTCCTGACAATTGCTGGCTGGTAAGCCTAACTTCAGTACTAGGTAAATTAATTGAAACTATAGCAAAGAACAGAATTATCAGACATAGATGAACAGGATACGTTGGGGAAGAGTCAGCATAGCATTTGAAAAGGGAAATCATGCCTCACCAATCTATTAGAATTCTCTGAGGGGTTCAACAAGCATGTGGACAAGGGGGAATCCAGTGGATACAGTGTACATGGAGTTTCAGAAAGCCTTTGACAAGGTCCGTCACCAAAGGCTCTTAAGCAAAGTGAGCAGTCATGAGATAAGAGGGAAGGCCTTCTCCTGGATCAGTAAACTGTTAAAAGATAGGAAACAAAGGGTAGGAATAAATGGTCAGTTTTAGAATGGAGAGAGGTAAATAGCGGGGTTGCCTAAGGACCTGTGCTGTTCAACGTATTCGGCCGAACCTGCAGACGCGGCAGGTAAACAAACCGGCCTGGCCCACCAGGGTGCTTACCCTGGCGAGCCGCGTGCCAAAGATTGCCGACCCCTGCCTTAGCATAACACAAGAAATTACCAGGCAGCAGGTTTGAAATAAACAAAAAGAAGTACCACTTCACACAAGGCATAGTCAACCTGTGGAACTCATTGCCCGGTGATTATGTGAAGGCCAAAAGTATATCTGGGTTCAAAAAATAATAAGCTAAGTTTATGGAGGATTTGGTTCATCAATTGCTATTAGCCAGGATAGTAATGGATGCAATCCCATGCTCTGGGTGTCCCTAAATCTCTGACTGCCAGAAGCTGGGACTGGACAACAATGGATGGATCACTCCATAATTACCCTGTTCTGTTCATTCTCTCTGAAGCATCTGGCATTGGCCACTGTCAGAAGACAGGATAGTGGGCTAGGTAGACCATTGGTCTGACCCAATATGGCCATTCTTATGTGCTCAAGTATTAAGTCCCAGTTTCCGTCTCACAATAGCCCACTAGTTACCAGATAAACAAAACGAAAGGCAAAGGGAAACCACTGGCAATGGGGGACTGTATCATGGAAAGTAGTAACTTTGAAAGGGATCGAAGTATGTGCAAACATAATGGGCAAACAGCTCCTCGTGAGCTCTCAGTGAGATGTTCCGGCAAGAAGGGCTAATGCAATCCCTGGATGTATAGACAGGGAGTAGTAGTAAGGAGGGGATTTTACCTCTGTAAAACAACTGGGAGTTGTTTCTGCAATACATACTCTTCAGAAACTCTGGGCCAGATTCTTTCTGGTGCTAATATACATTTGGTGCAGGACCCCAGGGGAGGAGGAGCGGGGGGGATCTGGGAATTAGTTATGTCTCCAGCTGACCCTGTCCCAGCCAGGACATAAAAGTTACAGCACCCTAGAGGCTGCTCTAATTTAGGACAACTGGCTACGGTCACATGCCACATAGGTTAGTAGAGCTCCACTGTGAACGTAACACTCCTTATCTCCTCCATCCTACACCAGGGAGAAGCCAGTTGGCATAGGTGTCTGCACCAGTAGAAAATGGAGGTTCAGTAGCAACAAGATTCCTTCCTCTTTGCATTATTCAGGCAGCACCAAGGGGATAGAACTTTTGAGAATCTGGACCACTGTTACCTTCTACAGAAAAGCTTCAGTGACTCATTAAATCTTTCATAGGAGCCTCCTAAAAAAAGAGACTATTAAAAATGCTAAATATAAAATATTATCTAACAAAAAAGCTACTGACGTTTGAATATTCCTCTGACTCTGATCAGCTCTGCCCTCAATCCATAAAGGCAGCCACCTTAAATTAACAAATTAAACCAGGAGCAAACTCGATGTCAAAGAGAGAAACAGGGCAACCTGAACAGAATTTTTAAGCAAGCTGGAATCTGTATTTTTAAACAACATGTAGTTTCTTTTTTCTTTAACAGTATTTACTACATTCATAGCCAAATGATGCTCAGGAGTTTTAATACAGCAGAAAATCAGCACCATGCAGCATAGGGTTAGTTTGCGTGACAGGCTGACGTACTTTGCTTATTGTTCCAGGCACTATCATTTGTCAGGCTCAGACTGTTCGACAGAGGAATTTCCCATAAGGCTTCAATTTGCAGCAGTACCCCCAACCTATTCCTGCAGACATTCAATAGATGAAGAACTGGCTGAGTGATAGATCTCAATAATGGTTGTCAATCGGGAATCATCATCAAATGGGGGTGTTTTTAGTGGGGTCCTGCATGGATGCTATTCAGAACTTTTATCAAGGATCTAGAAGTATAAATTCACTGCTAACAAAATTTGCAGGTGAAAAAGACTGGGGGCGTGGTAAGTAATGATGAGAACAAGGCAGTCAGACAGAGCAATATGGATCACTCGGTAAGCTGGGCCCATTCAAATAAAATGGGTTTAAATACAGCCAAAATGCAAATTTGTACAAATAGGAACAAGGAATGCCAACCACGCCTAAAGAATGAGGGACTGTATCATGGAAAGTAGTAACTTTGAAAGGGATAGAAGTATGTGCAAACATAATGGGCAAACAGCTCCTCGTGAGCTCTCAGTGAGATGTTCCGGCAAGAAGGGCTAATGCAATCCCTGGATGTATAGACAGGGAGTAGTAGTAAGGAGGGGATTTTACCTCTGTACATTGCATCGGGGAGACAGATACTAGAATACTACATACAGTCCTGGTGTGCACATTTTCAAAAGGATGAAGCTGACCCCAGTGGAACCAGGAGGAGAAGGATTTAGAAATTCAGGTGACACGCAACTGACTACCCGCCTTTGCCTCTTGTGTTTGAGGTTTTAACAGCCTGTTGGGGCATGCAGTAAAATCTGAGACTGCCTTAGCAGCAGCACAAACACCAGCAAATGGTAGCTTGGCAGCATACGCGTCAGGCCTGGCCAGTCAGAGCACTACATCACAAAGGGGCAGTACTATTATTTCCAGCTAAAGGGAGAAGAGATGATCTCCTTCCTCTTGATCCTTATAAGTCACTGGTGGATGGGAGATCTAGCACAGGGCACTGTTTACCAGACCACCCTTAGAATCCCCTTTCTTTTCCTTTCCCTAGAGGTCCTTGCCTTGACAGAACAGATCCTACTGCCAGAGCACAAAGGTGTGATTACGCAAGCTTCCAAGGCAAGCATCTCCCATCTCTCTGCCATGCACTTATGAATGGTGACAGTCAGCTGGGAGGGAGTCTCACATCCATGGCTCTCAAAGGGCATTATGCTATAACTGTCTGGTCATTACACAGCATTCTTAGACTGCGTGCTGGCTTTCAGAGAAATAGAACAAAGCATTTTTATTGAAAACCTACTGTCTGTAGTGAAGGCACAACCCTTACCCCCAAACTATTCTGTACCATTCTCCCACTGTTCTTTGGATTGCCTCCTTCTCACTGGATTCTGGTGCTATGAGTCATTCAGCCCTAGTTGAAATCTTTAGTTTGCAACACTTATTTTTTAACTAAACATTCATTTATCAGCATTTGTCCACAAATGGTTGGTTAGTTACTGAGATAACTAGTGCAGAGAAATTCCTTATTAGAAGGAACAGAAGATTTAGTACCCATCAGTCACTATGCGGTCATCTTTCCTAATATAACCAGTACTCTTGTACTCATGTTAGAGAAGGAGCTGTTTATAGTTAGAATGGCACGGCCAACTTAAAGTTGTAACTCTACACCGTGTTCTTGGGTAAAAGCACATAAATAATCATTCACCAATGATTGCTGCAAAAGGGTTTGATCCATTTAAAAGCAACAAATTTAGGCAACATGGTCTGAAATAATTAAGTCAACACATATATAAGTAAACATCACACACACCAATTATCGACATAGAAATGCTGGGGCCATTTAGCACATCTACATTTATAGTTTTTCTTGCAAGTCTGTGCTTGTATCCCTTAGTGGTTAGCTCTGTTGAGACGCTATCCACAAAATCTATGCTCTTGCTTAGCAAGAACTTACTTGGGGGAGGGGAGAAGAGTTGTTTAGAGTAGTATGAGATAGTGTGACTAAGAGTAAGAGAATGAAATAAAGGAAAGAAAAATATAAGCAAAATGAATGGAATATTTTTCTATTGAGGAGATCAGTTAGACCAGTGGTGGGCAACCTGTGGTCCGTCAGGTTAATCTGCTGGTAGGCCGCAAGCCAGTGTGTTTACATTGGCCGTCCGCAACTCCTAGTGGCCGCAGTTTGCCGTTTCTGGCAGTGGGAGCTGTGGGAAGCGGCGGCCAGCACGTCCCTGCAGCCGGCACCGCTTCCCGCAGCTCCCATTGGCCAGGAACGGCGAACAGCAGCCACTGGGAGCTGCGGGTGGCCGTGCCTGTGGATGCTCAATGTAAACAAACTGTCTCGCGGCCCGCCAGCGGATAATCCTGATGGGCCATGTGTGGCCCGCAGGTTGCCCACCACTGAGTTAGACAGTAAAAGAGTGGCCAGTCTCAAAGCCCACTCCACTAAAACCAATAAGAGGCTTTCCATGTTTTCAGTGGGCTTTGGATCAGGCTCATAAATAAGGCTTCTGTATTCTAGCTGCTAACACATACCTTTTTGCTCTTGTATTAAAGAATATACTACAGCAGTGTTTCCCAAACTTGGGACACTGCTTGGTTAGGGAAAGCCGCTGGCGGGCCGGGCCAGTTTGTTTGCCTGCCGCATCCGCAGGTTCGACCGATCGCGGCTCCCACTGGCCGCGGTTCGCTGCTCCAGGCCAATGGGGGCTGCTGGAAGCGGCGGCCAGTACGTCCCTCAGCCCGTGCCACTTCCAGCAGCTCCCATTGGCCTGGAGCAGCAAACCGCGGCCAGTGGGAGCCGCGATCGGCTGAACCTGTGGACACGGCAGGTAAACAAACTGGCCCGGCCCACCAGGGGCTTTCCCTAAACAAGTGGTGTCCCAAGTTTGGGAAACACTGTACTACAGCAATGGGCTCTTTAAATGGGGGGGGGGGAAACAAGTGAATATAGCACATGTAAGCCCTTTAATAAGGATGAAAAAGAAGCAGATTTTGGAAATTTCACCATGGCATTGAAGAAAAGTGCTTATTTTTTTTCCATTCCAGAAAAATGGACTTTCACTCAGGCATCTGAACAATAGAAATTGCAATCGCCGTTAGAGGTTGGAAAAAGACAACAGGGCTAATTAGGATCCTTCCTAGCCTGAGCTCTGTAGGAGTTGAGAAATCAAGGGGAAGAGTGGGCTGGAGAGAGAGCGCGTGCACACACACACACACACGCAAACAAGAGGATATTAACCCCATATACTTTCACCAATCCCAAATAATACTTATAACTCGTTAGGTAGGCTCCACTACTGTGTTGCTGGAAATTAGGTTCAGAGTTTGTGTCACTGTTGTAATGAGTTATTGATCCCTTCTCCAAAAACTTCATAGATCATGGGATTTAGAATCCATTTAATGAATGCTAGCCTTGATAAATCTAGATCCTACAAGCCTTGTTAGACTTCCCCAGTTTTAAGCTTGCATTTTTTCCCCAGGCACAGTTTTATATTCAGCTTTCCATGAAGAGACATCTCGTTTAGCTGTTTGGTTCATAAATTATATTTTTCACCTGTCCTAGGATTCTTGGAACACAGTTCTTTTTAAAGAAAAGTAATGTGCATTCCTCAGTACGCTAAGATAGAGTATGCAATGCTGCCAGCTGCTAGTAGTCTGCAGGATCCTGGGAGGTTTAATTCCACTTGCGTGCTACTCTACTTTCCATATATGTGTATGTTCCTTTATAGTCCTCCCTCATCAGCAGCATCAGTCCCAAAGGAAATGGAGTAAACACAGCTGGTTCTGATTGTTCTCTCACTTATATTAATTTTAGACCAGAGTAACTCGACTGATTTCACTGGTGTTAACTCTGACTTTACACCAGTGTGAGATCAGAATACAGTAGCCTGGGAATTGAGTAACGCAGTACTAGACACTTATCAGCATCCTGCAGGACCACACCTGGCTGGACATGGAGACTGAACTACCTCACACTGGTTGAAATGCCCCCTCAGACCAGAATTGAGGTCTCTCTCTCTCTCTGTCCATCTACCTGGGCTGTCTAGAGCATTCATCTCTCTAATATTTCAGCATGGCAAGGTATCATGGGGGAGCTAGCACTGCTATGGCTGTTCTGGGGATAGGTCAGTCGCCAGGGCTGTCAACCTGGCACGTTTCCAATGCACTAAATCAGTTTCAAACATTAAAATTAGCACTAGATTAAAGTGGGAAGAGGAAAAAAATCTAAAAGCAAGGAAATCAAACTCAGGATCTCCTTATCCACCCTCTTGTGACCTGCGCTCAGAGGACACATGCAACTTTTTAACTTGTCTCTCTCTCTCCTGTTTGTTGTTGTTCTTAGCCTTAATGTGTCCAGTGGGTGTGAGACAGCATGCGAGAGCTACGAATCTGCTCAGGAAGCTATGTGATGAGCAATTCAAAGCAATACGAGGCAGATAATCTCCTCAGAGAGGGCCAGATGATGATGACAACACTCTTCTTCTGCTTCATCTTACTCTGTGATAAGCCTCGCTGGGCTCAGGGGGCCTCAGAGCAGAGGAAGGTACTATTCAGTGAGAGTAAGGGGAGCGGGGGTCAGAATCTAACAGGCATGCAGCTCTGACAATTTACCTGGATATCCCATCATTTGTACCATCCTCGACCTCAGCACCTCCCGCCATGTTATTACAGATTACACCACCATAAACCCTCTGCCATGTACTCTGAGCACAATCCCACCATTGTAATGAAGCCCAGCCCTACTACTAGAATTTAACCACATGAAAAACCAAAGTTATGTACCGTACCTTGGTGTAATTAATGGCACTGGTACTACTCAGAGACTAGACAGCAGGGAGAGGGCCTGATTCTACTCTCATTTACATGCTTAAAATCAGGAATAATTCCAATGAAGTTAATGGAATCTCACTACATAAACCTAGTGTACATGGGAACATAATCGTGTCCAGAGAGAGGAATTCTATTCAGTTACTTTAATGGATAGTATCCATATATGATGGGTTTTAATCCTCTGCTGGAGAAACAAAATCATGCCCTTTTGCTTTATAACAATGCATAACTCCCCCTCCTCCCCCCGTTTCTTGTGATCAGCACTATACCCCAATCACACTGTGCATGTTTTCATGACATTTCCCCCCCACCCCTTCTGCATCATTTTTTAAAAATACACAGCACAAGTCTGAAGTCATTATCACCATTACCCATAGGTATCCTGAATACATATACTGTATTGACAGGAGCTAGGCAGTGCTGTGAAGTTCAGTGTAATAACCTACTTTCTCTTACTTACACTCACAACGTCTGCTTAACAGAACGTGGCTTTAGGCCCAGCAAAGGCAGTAGAGTCCCTGGTCTCAGCGGGGTCAGTGAGAAGCATGACAGACGGTGATGCAAGTTCTTTGGGGCCAGAGCCTGCTAGGAAGGCTCAGGGATCTTACTCGGCCCGGACGGACTTCTTTGCATTGGGACTTTTCTGGTTTTTTTTTCTACAAGCCAGGGGATGAAGAGGCACAGCGCTAACAGGTTGCCTCGCTACTACACAACATTGACCAGGGCGGAGAGAAATGGCAGCAGCATTCAAACTCTCTCCAGCAGCTCTGCAGTGCTAAGAGAGATCAGTCCAGGTGAAGCCTCAGCACCTGAGATTAAGTCACAAGTAAAAAAAAAAAAAATTATATTATACACACATTTACATTATACACACACACACACACACACACACACATATACACACCTGATCTCAACCTGGAAACTAGTCCACTTGATAAAGCCATCATATAACTGCTTCACTCAGAAGGAAGTTTATCACTTTGCAGCTCAGAATGCCCCAGCAGTGTTTACAGAGCTTTGGCCCAGAGCCTGTAGGGCTCCGATCTAATTTTATTGACTTTTCACCTTCATGAACATAAAGCTTTGCATTTGTTTTCATTTGCATTTAACTGCCAGTTAATTAGTCTTCAGCTCTTTCAAGGAATAGCTCACTAGTTCTGCCACTGCTTAAGCAGAACTACTTTCATCTATTAGGACTTGATCTAAGTACAAAACTGCATACTTTGTATGGCATCAGAATAAATTGTGAAATCACCACCCCTTTTGGACCCCTTAGTTGATTTATGGAAGCAAATGATTATATGATTTCTGCAGCTGACCTATGCATGTCATATGCTAAGAGAAAAGGTGCCTGTTACTTAGTCACTGAATAGAGGAAACTGAGCAGGTCGCAGAGGTGTGCATTCAGCGACTGTGGTGGATAATGGAATCTGTCACCCCAGGCAAGGGCATTTGGTTCCAGACAACCAGGAACTAGAATGGAGAAGCAATTCACTTACCTTTCAGGGCTGAAAGACGATGCTGCCTAGCAGCAGAGAGGAAGAGGAAATCAATGAAATGGAGGAGTGAGAAGAGGAATTAAAGGAATCAAAAACAATTCTCTAGTCACTTGTTGACAAAAATCAATGCCTAACATGGTGTTTGTCTGGTTTTTAAATTTATTTTATTTTCCTTTAGCTGAAGGTTGGTCATTCCCAGAAACGACATTTCAGACCGCTGCTTTATTCAGACTGTATCCAAATATTTATACCCTCCTGCAAACTGTCCAGGAGAGTACACTAACAATAAAGGGAAAGAATAAAAGTTGTTTAAATGTTATCAGAGTACATTCAAAGATGAGCTGTGTGTGCATTGGGGTGGGATGGGGAACTACATATTACACAAAACCAGCAAATTTGACTTTCTTGCCAACTTAATCGATGTTTAAAATGGAGGTATGAACATAGCATTAGCATTCAAAGAGCTTAAACAAATATAATTAATAAGCACACACATTTTTTGAACAAAGCCCAGATCCTCTGTGTTGGAAACTGGCAGGTCATCCAATCTTAAACCAGTTGTTTTTCCATAATCATCTCTGGGTAGCTCCCTAAATTTGTAAGGTAGCTGTCTGGGATTAAACTGCTATTCAAAACCACCCGGTGCTGTCCAGTTAACGCTTTGTAGGTATTTGGGAACTCAGATAGGAAAAAAATGTTGATCCACCAGCAATCTGGACATAGGGAGGAAATTTAAGTTGTTG
The DNA here is from genome assembly GCF_002925995.2 of Terrapene triunguis. Taxonomy (NCBI): domain Eukaryota; kingdom Metazoa; phylum Chordata; order Testudines; family Emydidae; genus Terrapene; species Terrapene triunguis. The sequence goes on from NW_020664440.1 coordinate 13,310,939, forward strand.
GAAATCTTAAGAATGAAGGAAAATGAGTTTAAAAAAAGAAATATTTTAAAGGGTAAGGAATTAAAACACCATTCAAAAGCCCACACGTTCCTTGGTAAGAGAAGAACAAGACGCTTACATAGCTGCCCCAGCAGTAGCGTGCGTCTCTCTTATCATATGCTATCATCTCTTTCTTTCGATCTCTGCAAAGAACTTATGCCACCTAGCAAAGATGAGATCATTCTGGAAGGTGAATGCAGTAGCTGGGGACATTATTAAGCATGTGGTATTCAAAATGTGATTTGGATTTTTTTTGTTATAGCATCCAACAAAGAAGCTAATGGCCAAATTCAGTGTCCTGCTTCTGATGACTTCATAGTGCTCTTACATACGTCATGTTTTATTCTTAAACATGGAAATAAAAGGGATTGGCTAATTAATATTGGCTTCGTGGGGAAAGGATACAGGCTCCATAAGACCTGGGTGAGCAAGTGTTTGAAGCAGAGTGACCTTCTCCCAAAACCCTTCTGAAGCAGCACAAAGTCATTAATAGACTCCTGTTGCTCAAAAGGTTCATTCATGCATGTAAAGGACAGAATTCTGGTTTCAGCTGGTATAAAGCAGACTGCTTTCCATTTCCAGCGCTCACAAAGTAAAATATGCACTAACATGAATGGGTGAGAACTACAGACTTTGTCTGCAAGGCCAGCATTTTTCATCCTTTACAGGCCAGATTTTCAGTTGATGGCTTTCACTTATGAATGTGAAATTGCACACACTTGTGCCTGCACTTTGCACATGCCGGCACCTGTCCATGCACTAATGCTTTTACATGATCTATAAATAGTCTAGTGCTTGCATGCACATTTTAACATACGCATCAGAAAAACAGTGATAAAATGTGTTTAGGAATGCAAATCCTAACATGTGTATGTGCAATGATTCTGTGACAGATTTCTGTTACCAATCTGCCTGAGGCGTCAGGTGATCAGGCTGAGGCTGCAGGATTGTTAGGGGAGGAGATTAAGGAGCACACCAAGGGTCTAAGTTTTAAAGCTTTATTAATAAAATAACAGCGGTGAGTGCGGGGGCTCCCCACATCACTCAAAGGAAAGAAGAAAGTGTTAGTGCCTGTGCCCTAACCCACTTTCATACTCACACACGCACTACCCAAGGCTGGCCAAGCCTGGGTGTAACGTAAGAAGAAGAGGGGGGAAGGGTGGACGAGAGTTCTGTCCTGTGCACAGGCCGTCCAGGGTCCACTGTTGATCTCCAATTTGCTTCAGCTCTCAGGAGGGTTTTAAGTCCTGGGGTCTTTTGGGGCATTTGGTTCAGGGACCTTTGTCCCCCGTGCTCTTTGTACCAGTCCAAACTGGCTCTCCATGGCCTCCTCAGCATTCCCAAAACACACTGGCTTCAAGGACATGAGATGGTTGTTTTTCCCCTAGCTGGCCTTCACCGTCTCCCTATTTTTTTTCAATCCCCTGCAGTCTGGTTCATCTTACTTCTCTTTTCTCACAGTTGGCTGGGGTTGGGTAAGATCCAGGTACAGCTGCAGGCTTCTTGGCTGGATAGAGTCTGTTCGAGTGCAGCGACCTTGGACTGGAGCCGGCGTCTTATCTTCGGGCTGAGCTGAGTCGTCAAATTAACCTGTTCTCTTCTCCCTTCCTCCCCCTTCGGCCTCTTGCAACCTGCAAAGGAATCTTCCATTCCACACTCACACCTCTAACCCTTCCCAAAATGCCTTGCGATGCTTGCAACAGCCTTAGCAACATACAATGCTGATCTGCCTTCCCAGGGGACCCCCTGAGGGAGGGGGCCGCTGGGTTGTGACAATTCCCCCACCCATATCCTGGATCAGCAGCAGAACTTGGACAGTCAGTGCTAAAGCACAGGCCTCCGTTTTAGCTGCACACTGTATGGTTGTTCCAGGGCCAGGCACTAGAGGGAGACATGATTACATGCACTTGACGTAGTTACACATGCACTTAGATGTCAGGCTGTTTATAAGGAACTCATGAGTATTTGCACCTGCAAAGTGTAGGTGCACATGTGTTTGTGCATGTAATTTTCATCATACATATGTGGATATCAGAGAGTAGCCAGGGTGAAATTTAAGGCAATGCCTCTAATGTTACTATAAAATTCAATGATATTCAATTTAAGACAACATCCATAAAAGGGCTCAAAAACGCATGCCAGACAAAAATACCACAAGAAAATTCTCTCATGTTGCATTCTGTCTGTATGTCTTAGACATTTGTAAGACATCAGGCTGGTATCTATGCACACAATCTAAGTGCTATTTAGAAGGCACGTCCAGTGGAATTTGAAAGTACAGAGGCATGCAGAAATAAATAATGAAAACAAAATTATTCAGACTCTACGGAACCTCCAAAAAATGTTCAGTTTGGGTTTGTTTGAAACTTTAGCTATAGCTGGTTTCATCCTCTGGTGTAGCTCTTGCTTTTCTGAGTTCTTCACCATTAAATCTTCAAGGATTCTCAGTCTGCAGAGATGGGCGTCATAGCATCACAAAGAAAACAATCTGGTTGCTCTCTCCGAGACTTTATTTTTGTTTTATTGTCCTCTCTCTAAAATAAGATCCTTCTTGGCTTAAGTAGGTGCCTAACTTTAAAACACATCACCAGTTCCACTGAAGGCAATGGTACTACTAACGAGTTTAAAGTTAGACACATACTTACATACCTTGCTGATTCTGGGCCTTACCCATGTTACATTTGCTACATTTTGAATGCTAATATTTGATTTCAAAATCACAGTACAGTATTTGGTAAAGCTTTCACAAGGCTAAAAAAAATTACTAACTTTGTCTTCCTCTGAAAATGTTTATCTTTATAGTAGTTCATACGATGTATAGGAAGAGTGATTTAAAACACTAGTTTACATTTGTTAGTTCAAGGTCGTTTCAACTATTATAGTGATTTCAAAGATGAAAGACAGCTTAAAAATATCCTTGAAAACGGAGATACTAGTTGCCCACAGGAATTCCGCCCCCGCCCCAAGCAGACTGCATGGAGGAGTTGTCACATATCTAGTTCAGTAACAGATATAGTTCAGTTATTAAAATATTAAATCAGAGAAGATAGATTCAATGCAAAAAAAATTAGTTCAATGCATCAAATTGCTGCTTACGTAAATTGTGTTGGGAATATATTTTGGTAAAAATGGGGATGTTATTTAAAGATGTGACCAAGTCAGATGATAAATGACACCCCATTTCAATTCTTCTCAAGTCTGCTAGTATAAACTCAATAAAACATAAAATATCAATCTTTATGGTGCATTTTCTTTTTTTAACTTATGCTTTTAAGCTAGATGCCTGCAATAAGCAACCATGTTTACTGTATATGAAGGATTTTACTATAATAGCTGTTTCTTCTGTGGCTATCTTACTAAACAAAGAAACACATAGAAGAAGGCAGGAAGTTATTGTAAATCTTTTACCATCTACAGCTGAGTGAATAATTCAAACATAGCTTCTTTTTCTGTTCACACAATGTTCTAGGAAATTGCAATCTCCTTATGATTTTTTTTTAAGTTACTTGACTTAATTCAGTCAATAGCTTTTCTTTCTAAATACAAGATGTATTGTGAATATTCAGAATTAAAGCTGTATTTTTTAGTTTTGTTTTGCCAGATAAATCACCTGGTAGTTCATCTGTTCCTTGACTGGAGGGGCACACCAGCTCTTCTAGGTAAATCTACTTGTGTGTGCTAATTTGTAACTAGCGGTCCACAAATATTTCAGCCAAAAGAACTCTCACCTGCCTGCTCATGGGGAAGCAAGCTTGAATGGGTATATAAGACTGTGCAAAGCAAAGCCATTTAAAAAAAATCAACCAAATGTTTGTGAATTTTTTTTTTAAATTCACCTATTATCAACATTGATTTGACATTGTGATGGTTGAGAGCAGGAATCATAAGAACGGAAATACATTGCTTTAGAAAGGGGTCAAAAGGCTACAGCTTTGCCCAATCAAAGTTAGACGAGATAAGAATATAGAAGAATAGATCCTAGTATTGATAGAAAGAAAGAGGCCTCAGGAGCCTTTTATTGTCATTTAAGTGCTCATATGACGCTGATTGTCCTAAACAAGAAAGGTCCTGTTTTCTGTGATCCAACACTTGTGCATGACAGGGCAGGCAAGGTCACAGATCTCATTGAAGCCTACGCATGCAATGTTTCACCAGACAAGGGACTAGTGTAGTTCATATGCACTTGTCTCCAACTCTGCATAAGTGGCCATTTGTTATCCACCAGCTAAAATGGAAAACTATTTATTTATTGAGCACTACCTCGGTGTGTCTGTGTACAAATAATTTTTGCCATGAAGATCTCATAATCTAGCAGCTTCAGAGGAAGGTAGGGTTACCATCCGTCCGGGTTTCCCCAGACATGTCCGGCTTTTTCAGCCTTAAATGGCCGTCCGGGGGGGATTTCTAATGAAGTAGAAATGTGCGGGATTTCCCCTCCTGCGGAGTGCGGCGCGGCTGATTGGACGCCTGGCCTGATTGAAAGCCGCTCGCAGCCACTAGGACCTCTAGCAGCCAGAGTCCCTCCCCCGCTCCCTCCTTCCCCACAGAGCAGCTCAGAAGTGTTTGAGTCCACGTGGAGCCCACATTTCTCCCTCTGCTGGGTGAGCGGGGGGAGCAGGGCAGGTGGCGGGGGTGTGTGTGTGGGGAGCAGAGGGCACAGAGGCTGCAGGGGCTGGGGGGTGCAGAGGCTGCAGGGCGAGTGGGCAGCAGGGGGCACAGAGGCTGCAGGGGCAGGGGGGTGCAGAGGCTGCAGGGCGAGTGGGCAGCAGGGGGCACAGAGGCTGCAGGGGCGGGGGGGTGCAGAGGCTGCAGGGTGAGTGGGGAGCAGGGGGCACAGAGGCTGCAGGGCGAGTGGGGAGCAGGGGGCGCAGAGGCTGCAGGGCGAGTGGGGAGCAGGGGGCGCAGAGGCTGCAGGGGCATGGCAGGCAGGAGGCGCAGAGGCTGCAGGGCGAGTGGGGAGCAGGGGGCACAGAGGCTGCAGGGGCGGGGTGGTGCAGAGGCTGCAGGGTGAGGAGGAGCAGGGCAGGCAAGGGCATAGGGGCTGCGGGGCGAGTGGGGAGCAGGGAAGCACTTAGCAACCCCCAACCAAGATCAGAGCGGGAGAGAGGAGGGGGAATGCAGAGTGCTCAGAGGAGGGGGCAGAGTTGGGGCAGGGACTTTGGGGAAGAGGTTGGAATGGGGGCGGAGAAGGGGCGGGGTTGGGGCAGGGAAGGGGCGGAGTTGGGGCAGGGCCGGGGGCGGGACCGGAGTCCCGACCGGGGCCCCGTGGAGTGTCCTCTTTTTTAAATGGTTTGAATATGGTAACCCTAGAGGAAGGCATTTCAGAGACACGAGACCCTCAGAGACTTCAGGCACTTTTGGCCCCCCCATGTGATCTGCGTGGCTCAGTGAGATTCCCAAAATCCTTCGGTTGATCCTGTATTCTAAGGAATGAAATTTCCTTTAAACTTAAAGTGAACTGTGCTTGAGGGAAAAGTCTTGAAAGAGGCTGTGCTTGGGGTGCAAACCTTGAATAATGGAGAACAACCTATGATTGTCAGGAACCAGCCCTTGAACTTTTTGTGCACTGCTTAATGCACAGTGAGAAACTTGTGCCTTAGAAGACAATGAAAGTTTCAGCTGTAATGCATTCTGTGATCAGTCAACCAAGTCATTCATTTTCTTGTCTGCAGAAGTTTAAAAAAAAAAAAAAAATCACATCGCTGCAGGTGCATGGAACAAGAGCATCTGCACAGGTTTTTAGATATATTGCACCTTATTGATGAAGCATTCAGTGACAAGGGAGCTTGTGTAAACAGTTGATTCATGGTGAGATCCTTTTGGAAAAAAAATCTAGTTAGAATTTCAGAGCCCAAGGGCATGTCTATACTACAAACTTTTGCCAAAGCAAGTTGTGGCAACATACAGCTGCCTTCGTTAGTACGCGTTCATACTTGGCTCCTTACATCAGCGCTGTGCATACTCACCAGGAATACTTGTTTTGATGCACAGTGTGGTGCTCCATGGGTAGGTATCCCAGCGTGCAATTCACCACCATCAGCACACTGTCTGTTGGCAATGCATGGTGAGGCAGAAATGAGTCAGACAGGGTGAGTGGGACTGTGGACTCAAGTTCCAATCATGCAGTTTTCTCTATCACATAATGCCACCTCTAGTGCCACCCCATAATGCCATAATTTTCATGCCTGTTTTGAAAAACCCCACAAACTAGGGTTACCATATTTTAATTTAAAAAAGGAGGACACTCCACGGGGCCCCGGCCCCGCCCCAACTCCGCCCCAGCCCCGCCCCAACTCCGCCCCTTCCCCAAAGTCCCCGCCCCAACTCTGCCCCCCAAATGCTCCGCCCCCCTGCTCCTCCCTCTCCCCTGCTTCCTGCGAATCAAATGTTCGCGGGAAGCCTGAAACAGGGAGGCAGGAGGTAAGCTGGGGCTGGGGCGGGGCGCGGCCCAGTCCGGCCCCCCCGACCGAGCGGCTCCCTCTGGCCCCGGCGTCTCCCGCCCGGCTCGGCTCGGGCCCCGGGCCGCGCCGGCCCCTGTTGGCCAGGCCCAGAACCGGCGGCGCCAGCT
>NW_020664440.1:13317945-13340849 GCF_002925995.2 Terrapene triunguis
TCCCTCCCTATTTTCCCGGACATGTCCGGCTTTTTGGGATTTCCTCCCGGACGGGGATTTGAGGCCCAAAAAGACAGACATGTCCGGGAAAATCCGGACGTATGGTAACCCTACTACAAACCCACATGGGACTTGTTGCTCTCTGCTATCTCTGACAGAAGTATGGAGCCTGCATAGCTCTGCACTATTGTCACAAGTGTTGTAAGCACAGGACACATGATCCTCTGGTATTTGCAGAGCTACAAGAAAAGCTACAGGGAACAGGATTTCCTGGAGTGCAAATTGCTGTGGGACGTAGCAAGAACCAATTCAAGATTGTTGATGGTGTTCACGGAGCAGCTGCAAATGGGGAGACAGTTCTGGGACTAAGAAAGGAGAACTGATTGTATTGCATTGTAATGCAGGCGTGGGATGCGGAATTTTTAGAGGTACCAGGCCACATTCCTGGATCTGTGTGCTGAGCTCACTCCAACCTTCCAGCACAGGGACACCAGAAGGAAAGCTGCACTGACAGTGGAGAAGCGAGTGGTGATCACACTGTGGAAACTTGCGACACCAGATTGCTGCCAGTCAGTGGGAAATCATTTTGAAGTTGGGAAAACAAAAACAAAACAAAAAAAATCTACTGTGAGGGCCATTGCCATGCCAATGCGCAGGGCCATTAGTTGTGACCTGCTATGCAAGACTGTGACTCTTAGTAATGTACAGAACATAATGGATGGATTTTCAGCAATGGGGATCCTGAATTGCAGCAGAGCAAGAGATGGCATATACATATATCCCTATTTTGGCACCATGCCACCTTGCCAGAGATTATATCAACAGAAAGGGCTACTTTTCTACAGTTATGCAAACACTGGTGGATCACCAGGGACACTTCACCAACATCAGTGGTGGCTGGCCAGGGAAGGTGTAAGAACACAGGACTGGTCAGAGAGCTGCAAGCAGGAATTGTTTTCCTGATAGGCAGACTACGATTGGTGATGTTGACATGCCAATAGTGATCCTGGGGCACCCAACCTAATCCTTACTCCCGTGGCTCATTAAGCTGATGAGCCCCCGCAACAGCACCAAGGGAAAATTCAGCAGCTGGCACAGGGGGCATGTCAAGGCTGCTTCCCCTCTCTGAACTTTAGGGTACAAATGTGGGGGCCTGCATGAAAACTTCTAAGCTTAACTACCAGCTTAGATCTGGTCCGCTGCCACCATTCCCAAAGCTAATTCCCTTCCCTGGGAAGCCTTGAGAAACTCTTCACCAATTCCCTGGTGAATACAGATCCAAACCCCTTAGATCTTAAAACAAGAATAAATTAACCATCCCCCCTCCTTCCTCCCACCAACTCCTGGTGGATCAAGATCCATTCCCCCTTGGATCTAAAAACAAGGAAAAATCAATCAGGTTCTTAAAAAGAAGGCTTTTAATTAAAGAAAAAGGTAAAAATCATCTCTGTAAAATCAGGATGGAAAATAACTTTACAGGGTAATCAAACTTAAAGAGCTCAGAGGACCCCCCTCTAGCCTTAGGTTCAAAGTACAGCAAACAGAGATAAACACTCTAGTAAAAGGTACATTTACAAGTTGAGAAAACAAAGGTAAACTAACACGCCTTGCCTGGCTGTTTACTTACAAGTTTGAAATATGAGAGACTTGTTCAGAAAGATGTGGAGAGCCTGGATTGATGTCTGGTCCCTCTTAGTCCCAAGAGCGAACAACCCCCAAAACAAAGAGCACAAACAAAAGCCTTCCCTCCCACCCCCCCTGCAAGATTTGAAAGTATCTTGTCCCCTTATTGGTCCTTTGGGTCAGGTGTCAGCCAGGTTACCCGAGCTTCTTAACCCTTTACAGGTAAAAGGATTTTGGAGTCTCTGGCCAGAAGGGATTTTATAGTACTGTACACAGGAGAGCTGTTACCCTTCCCTTTATAGTTATGACAGGGCAGAATGACAGTTGAATGTGTTTTTGGTAGACTGAAGGGTCACTGGCAGGGTTTATGCACCAGACTGGGTCTCAGTGACAAAAATATCCCAATAGTTGGAGCTGCTTGCTGTGTCCTGAATAACAACATCTGTGAAGAACGGTGGAAAAGTTGCCACTGAAGTGGAGCGGCTGTCCGCGAAGTTTGAACACCAGACACAAGGTCTATCAGAAGAGCTCAGTGTGGAGCTATATGGCTCAGGAAAGCTTTACAAAGAGCACTTTAACAGCGAGCCACAGCAATTGTGGTGTACTGTGCTTTACCTGGCCCTGTAGTTTGGGGGCCTGTAAGGAACTGTATGGTGCTTGGTGCACATGAATATAAACACGGACAACCTATTAATTTTGTGGTGCTTGCTGTACCTTTATGATTATTACACTGTTGTCACTGATCCTATGAGCTGCGTCACAGAGTACAATACCAAATAAGTGGGTGCTTTTGCTGCCACCAGGCATTACACCATTGGGAACTAATACAGATGAATTATTTTCCATGCAATAGTTTTATTGACTTACAAACTCCAGTACAGCACCTTCCTGCAGCCTTCCCCTCAACATTCCATGTGGGCGGCCTGAGGTGAAGTGGTAGGGGTAGGGATGTGACCCCTCAGGGAATGTTAAGGACCACCCCAACTTCACATTCACAGACCCGTGAGAGCCACAGTTGATGTATGTGTAGCTAAAATGGACATGAATGTTCCTTCCCTTCGTTAGGCTCTGTTCCATTCATTTATTAAGGTTTTAATGTATTTGCTTTTACTTTGCAAAGAATTTTGGTGACTTTGTATATTATCATCATCTAAGTCCTGGAATGGTTTTTAGTCTAGTCTGAGGCATATTAAATGAACTGGAAAGTTTTTAAAATGTAGGACTGTTTCATGAACAAATTTTTAATTTGCTCTGGAAAACCAACAGCCTTTTTGCTGTCTCTTCCAACCCAAATGACTTAATGAATGGTTAGTTGCACCTATGCTTTCTATAGGGGGATGAGGGAGAGTCATTCACTCCCTTCCAGTTGAAGTCGTATTCGTTTCCGGTTGAAGTGATAGCAATTAACAGACCTTTTCAATTGAATTGTTGTAAAAATCAACTGCTGTTTAAGGGACTTCACATTTGAACCACCCACATTGCCAGAAAGAGCATGCATGCTCAGCTGCAAAAAGAACATAATTATACTTTAAATTTGTTGATTCATTTCACAAGATTGTCACTGGAATGGAAATATCAATTTCTTGTAATATTGTTTTAACGATCTTAATTACCCTGTGACTTACAGCCACAGCAAGTGTGGAAACTTAAATTACAAAAAATCCTTCTTGTAATTAGCCCAACACAAATCACGTTATTATAATATCAAGCCACAATTTAAAAGTGGGCCTCTTTGAAATGCTCCTAGTTTATGTCAATGGAGTCTATCAAAATGTTGTTCCAGGAGGCACAATAAACTCTAATCTGAGTCCACTTGCTGTAAAGAATGCATTGTAAAACTGTTAGTATAACAATTAGAGCTGGGGTTGTTGGCTAGTTACACTGACTAACTAATCAGGTATACTCATATTTGAAGCAACTAAGGGACCTTAGGCTGGAACCATGCTCATTTTAACTGTGGACATCTGCAGATGATCTGTATTCAGGAAAGAAAGCATACTGAATTTCTTGTTGGCTTGTTTTCCTAATAGACTTGAATTAATAGAAAGGTTTATAATAGAAATACAAACAAGATGAATAACTAGGACGGCATGCAAGAGGAACTGGATGACTGACATGAGATTGAAGTTATATGGATATTCCTCACAGGTCAGAAACAAAACAATATTTTATACGTGTAACAGACTATTTTTCTCACTAAAGCATCAACTCAACTCATTCATAAACACAAGAAACTGCTTGTCAACTTGCTACAGTTATTTTTAGTATGTGACTCTCTGTAACATGTTAATCTCTGAAAGCGGGGCGAGGAAAGTAGGAAGTTACATTAAGCAGATGAAAACCAGCTAAAAGCTGCTAATCTTCAGCCACTCTCATATCAAAATGACATGACACATGTCAGTCTCTAGAGAAACCTTCACTAAGACCCCAAACCTTCAAGCAGCTTCATGCAAGTAGATCCCTGCACCTGTATGCAACTCCTTACAGGACCAAGGAATAGGATTTGGACATACAGTAAACACCATGCACTGAAAGTTCAGACTAGCTTCATGGATTAATATATTCCCTGTGTACATTTCCAGATAGCAGGTTATTACCAAGTAGTACTGCAGAAATAGGCATAGTCACATTCGATATATTTGCAAGGGTACAACGAGATTCCATATCTGGGCATGCTGCAAGGTCTTTCCTTCCCCCCCCCCCCAACCTTTTGAGATGAGGCTAGGTTTGAGATGGTGTATGTGTGTTTGGGGCAGAGATCAGAATGGTGGAAATAAATGATGGCATTTATAGCAACCTGCATGGAACTCAGAGGGAGGAGACAGGCTGCAGGAGGAAGCAGGATGGAAGAAGCACCAGGAAGCCAGTCCGCATACACATGGCTAGAATGCTAACTGCATCATCTCTGTAAATAATTCTCTTCATAAAAAGAGTCAGTTTAGTTTTAGAAACAGAGCATTTTAATGTTTTTCCCAGCATGTGGTACATGAAACAAGGTGGTGGTGGCACTCAGTCCACAGCAAGGAAGAGAATGTGACTAACAGACAAACAAAGCAGCACCCAGAAATAGAGCAAATGGGAAGCAAGACGGGTCTCAGACCTAAGTTCCCTCTAAGCTACACGGCCGTGCAGCAGGCTATCAAGGGCATGCAGGTGGCAAGAGGCACCCCTCCCCTGGCCCCCGAGCTGCTGTGGCAAGAGAGGGCTGTGGGGGGGGGGGGGTGAGTCCTCTCTCCCTGCTGCAGCCCCAGGGCAGCCTGCACCCCAGAGGCTTCACCCCCCGGCCGAGCCCCCCCCCCCCCCCCCCCCACCCCCTCACCCCCAGCCCCACCCCAGAGCCTTTACCCCCAGCCAGAGCCCTCACCCCACTGCACCCCAACCCTCTCCCCCAGCCCTGAGTCCCCTTCCACACTCCAACCCCTTCAGCCCCACCCCTGCCACACATCACCTCCATACTGGCGCATGTAACAAAATTCATTCTGCACATGGACATAAAAAAATATATATATATATTAGAGGAAACACTCTCAGACCCCTGGGAATGCTGGATTTTGAGACAAAAATCTTTGCACAAGCATGGAAGCAAGAACTGAGTTTATATATGGAGCAGATGGGGGGGGGAAGAAGAGAGAGACACAAAGATGAGAAAATGTTATTTTACTATCATATAGCTGGGGGGAGGGGGAGAAAGAGCAAGAAGCAAGTGAGATGCTGTTGTCAAAATTGATGTCTGAAACATTGGAAGGCCTGATAAAAATGTTTGATAAGAACCGTGACCCCAGACACAATGAGACTATAGAGAGATACTGTATTTTACCCAAAACAAAGCAGCAGAAGAGGGAAGAGATACTTACAGTACAGATCAGAGAACATGTAACTTTGGAGACATTAGAGATTTCCTAATTAGAGACGGGGTCATTTGTGGAGCATGCGATTACAACTTACAGGAGAAATGGATTGAAAGAAAACCGATCTAAACTTAGAGAAATGTCTCCAAATAGCAAGGGCAGCTGAACTGTCTGGGTGAAGGATCATAACAATCGCAGCTGCTAGTGCAGAACAAGTACGCAGGGCCAAGCTAAAAGGAATGCAGGAAGCAGAACAGAGACCAATGGAGAACGTAGACAGAGTGGTCCAGTGTGTACACTCTGGAAAATGAGACAAGAGTGCGGGAAACAGAATTAATTTATGTCCCAAGTCCCCAGAAAGCAAAAAGGCAGCATTACATGACGGTTGCTACAGCTGTAGCATGCAGCTGGAGGTTGCTCAATCTCCGCCCAGGGGGCAATATCTATTAGGCTCATAGGGAGTTGCGCTAAGGAGGGTCATTTTTGTATTGGGTTGTTATAGACTTTGGCCTTGATCCTGCAACTATCAGTGTGTGGGAGGTGATTACTGTGCCCTGTGAATTGCTATTGTCAGCAGGGCGCTGGGCAAGCACAGTAGCTTGACAACGTACTACCAATCGCAGGAGAAGGAGTTTATTTTTGTGTGTACATGTTTCCCAGAGCTACTATAAAGTGTTAAATAAACACATAAATATTGGCATCCCATAGTTTTGGTCAGCCAGCCACTGGCCTGTTCTCCCACTGACGGGCTGAGCCAGTAAGATCTCCAGCAATACAGGAGTCAGCAAGACATTGGCTGCCTCCTTTGTGGCAGCATATACAAATAGTCATTGCAAACGCCTTAGGGGGTTTTTTTTTGTTGGGGACAGAGAGGGGGGTGGAGAAGAGGTAATCAAACCGCACAAAAATAAAATTGACAATGCATATCTCCATTGTGGACAGCACTGTGAAAGTATCCAGCAGTACCACAGGAAGAGCAGCTGGGGACATGGAAACTGAAACTCTGTGTTGACCACTCTCAATTTTATTGTGGAGTCTCACGATTTCTGGTGGTTTTCCTAAAGCCCCAGTTTCTGGATTTATGTGATTATCTCAGAGTTTCAGATTTTTATTTTTATTTTTTTTAGGATAAAAAAAAAAGTCTCACCCTCATGGTTGTGAAGAAAAGCTTGGAAACATGACCCCTAAAGACAACACCAGAAAGCCATTACATTGAACCTCCCCAATTAGTAGTATTCTTTAAAATTTCATGAATCAGACCCTCCAAAATCATGCTTTTTGAACATTTGGTGCGGGCAATGCTGCCATTTCAACTGAACTCCCGAACTGTGAAGGCTAAACTATTTTTTGTAGGAATCATGAAAAAGGAGATTTTTAATGTGCGGGGGAGAGGCGGGAGGTTTGAAGAAGAATCGTTTTGCAGATGTTTGCAAGAAGCTCCTTCCAGGCATGTGGGAAGGATGGGAGAAACCACAAATGGGAATGTTTGAAAAGTGTAACAAGTGGGGAAATGGATCCTAACATTACATAGACAATGCATTTTGTTCTAACTCTTTCTCTGATATGGGAAGGATTTTGATAGAATTTCCTTGGAATTTTATTGTGGAGATTTATTGTGACACAGATAATTCAGAATAAATTATTATTCTGGGATGGAAACCAATTTAATGCCAGTAAGAGAGAAAGGATTATTTATAGTAACTATGTTTCTAGTGCAATGATTGCGGAGTCTCCAAATGGCTGGAAGCCTAGATATAGTTTTAATAGATGTTCACAGTGGTTACTTGGCATATTCAAGGTTATGAAAGTGGAAATAACATTCCCCCCCCCCAAAAAAGAAATCCTGAAGAGAGTTGCAGAGTAAATAAACAAATGCACCAGTAGTAAGTATGCATTCTAAATATACATAAATAAAACAAATTCATCCCCAGTAGAGTTTTAGATACAAGCAATATTCTAGAACTGGTTTTCTACTGCAATTTAAAACAAAAACAACCCACACACCACACTCCTAAAAATACCTTATATCTGAGTGTTAAAACGTTTTTGACTGCCCCAGCAGAAACTTGAAATGCATTTTGCTTATCCATAACCTCCATCATGGAAGTACAGGTACGTACACCTCTACCCCGATATAACGCGACCCGATATAACATGAATTCGGATATAATGTGGTAAAGCAGTGCTCCGGGGGGCGGGGGGTGCGCACTCCGGTGGATCAAAGCAAGTTTAATATAAAGCGGTTTCACCTGTAACGCGGTAAGATTTTTTGGCTCCCGAGGACAGCGTTATATTGGGGTAGAGGTGTATATTGTAAAGAGATCAATATAAAGATAGAGATAAATACAGCACACATTACTACTTTAAGGCATGCTAAAATAATCAGATTGTAAAGTGTAATCTGCACTCATTTCCCCCCTCCCCATGATTGAAAGCAGTTACATACATTGTTGCTAAATCTTAACACATAAAATCCCAAAACAGGTTTTTAAACATTCAGATTCAGTAATGACCATTAAAGTACCAGGTGGAGGCCACAGGTCATATGGTCTGATTGTGCAAGGGTTGCACAACTCTTGGAGGTGCAGAGCACTTTCAGCTCTCAATGACTTCAATAGTATTTGAGGGATACTCAGCACTTCCCAGGGTGGCTCTTCATATTGAAAGATCAAACCCATAATAATGAGGACACATTGATCATATATTTAGTCACAAGTGACATTTGAGAACTAGCACATTTTCTATCATGCTATTTTCCCTTCTCACACTTGGTTGAGCAGGACTTGCTATGACATGCTAGCAGTATGCCTTATGTTTCCTTTGGGACTATGGAAAAAAACTCTAGGCCTGCTCCTGCTCCCTATGAAGTCTATTGGGGCGGGGGGACCAAAAAAACCAAAAAAAACAAAACACAAACACCCCATCACACACAAGAAGGAGCAGGAACTAGCCTACCATTTAAACATGTAACGCTAGTGAGTGCATTCACTTCTTTCCAGTCGTAGTCAGATTTCAGGGAGGCAGGGGAGGAGAGGTTGTGAGGTTTTTGTTTTGTTCCTTGTTCCCCCCACTTCAAGTGCAGAGCACTTTGAAAGATGGTGAGCTTAGGTTGGGCTTCCATGGCAGTTGAGGTTTCAGGATCCTGATAAGAGCAGTCAGAAGGGTCAAACCTGACGCTGAGACTAGCAGAGGCGTTCATAGTCAAGTTCCAGGCTGGGGACAATACAAAGGATCAGACTCCAGGTCAGGTGGGGAGGTCCAAACCAGACTGAGATGAAAACCAGGAGTTCAATGGAATGGTCCTGGCAGCTACAGGAGATCCGCCCTGTTTCCTGGATGCTTCCTGGAACCTCCCTTGGATTATATAGGTCAGGGAGCCAATCAGGACCCGTGAGGCTGCTGCCTGGCAGACCCCTTGAGGTGAGACTTCCAATGGTCTGTGCACAGCAGGTCATAGGTGGTGGAGCTGAAGTTGGTTATAGCTGCCATGGGGTGGCAACATGGAGGTATTCACTACCTTGCAGTTCAAGTCTGGATACAAGACCTGCTGGGCCTTATATTTGGGCACTCAACTTCAACAGTACCCCCCAGAACCAGATAAAAAAAAATTCTCTTCTTTAAAGACCAAGGCAAGATATATTTAGACAAACCTGGCACCTGATCCCACTGATTTCCATTTATTTCACACACAGTTGAATCAGGCCTTAACCAAAGAGCCACAATTTATGCTTTGCAAACAATGTTTTCCTCTCAACAGAAAGTGTCCCCCACCCCCAAGTTGGTTGACTTTAGTAATGGATTCAGCAGTGAATAAGATAGCACATGATATTATTGCATTGTTCCAGTTTTCATGGTGCTCCTATTACTTGTATTTATGATCATTACCATTTTAAGTAAAAACAGACTAATGTCTTTCCCTTCAATGATTCTAAATAACTTCAAAGAGGTTTTGATCCTCTATCTTTTAATCATCTGAATTCCTTATTTAGATCTATAAGCAATAGCTGCATTTAATTCAGCATTGTTTATGCAAATAGTATTAACTCATTTATCAACAAGTTTCTATTTTTTCCCTCAGTGCTAGAGATGTGCATAAAGTCCAATTTAATGCTATTTTTCTTCCGACTATTTGACTTCTATGAATAATAACCATAGTGACAATTCTTGTTGGGAAGCAGCATAAATTAACAGACGTCAGAAACCCTCCTTTGTTAAACTCAGTATGAATTCATGCCCCCCCCCCATGAATGGGGGGAGAGAATCAAAAGTTATCTTTGATGCAACATGTCCATTATGAATATTACTGCTAGCTGTTAGGGATTAATCAGTATTACAATACACACACACACACACACACACACACACACACACACTTTCAGAAAAGAAATGAAAATGTGAAGGTGATAAGCTTCTCCTCTGAGCAGGGGGGCTCAAACTTGAAACTTCAGTCATTTGTGTATTTCACCATGTGTGTGTGGTAAGTTGATCCATCTTATTTTCTAGTTCATAATCCTACTTTTTTTGCCCTTTCTAACTGGTAGCAAAATGCCATGCTCATAATTTTGCTGGATTTTCTCCTTGCACTTGAATGATTCTAGATCTATTTTACTGATCAAGGAAAACCATCGGAAAAAGAGCATACTTACATAGATGTTCTACCTAGTGACCCTGGATAGAAATGGATGTTACTGACCCAATAAATTACATTTCACAAGAGTTGCTGGTTTTGTAAAGTTCAAAGGAATGCCACTATAACCAAGGAATGATTTTCCATACCTTCTCACTATATTTAGATGCACACACCAAGTGGAAACACATTTCAGATTCCTAGCCGTCTGAATATCATGAAAAATACATCCAGAGTGTAAACCATTGCTTTTGTATTTCACCAAACTGAATTATTGAAATCAGTTTTCAGTATTAACAGTGACATGTCTATAATTATATGCATACACAATTGCTTACAAAACACTGAACCCACACAACTATTAAAGTGAGGGCCGGCTTGAGACAGATTCTACTGCTTATAGGCATATTGAAAGCTTTCCTACCAGCACAGCTCTGACACACACACACACCCAATCTGGACTTAACCTGTTAACAAGCCTGATGCTCCAGTCCAGCTGCTCTCTTGAACAGAACAGAGACTGCAAATGATGTGGTCATTTTGTGAAGTTTACAAATGTTCCCTAGAGACTGGAATGAGATCACCTTCTGACCTAAGACAAATTCAAACCTAAATCTCCCTCATGGCGATGCTACTGCAGTAACATGCCGTCAATTAACCCCGCCCCAATAAGGCAATTAAAATGCTGCTATAATTAATTGCAAACAAAGACATTATATCCAAACCTCTGAAGTGACAAGTCTTTTTATCTTGTAACTCAAAAGCTCTGCCTAATAGAAGGAAAACAAAGAATTATTCTCAGAAAACAAATCAGTACTATTTTAAGCAAAATTCGATATGTTCCTTTTCATACCCAATGTACATTCTACACATTGCAGAGAGTTATGGTAGATACCAGATGGGCAGCAGACTATCAAATCCCATAATAGTGCATGCAAATTAAGCATGCTAAAGCCTGTATATGGTTCCATGTGCTGTTGTGAAACTATCTATTGTCAGTCACAAGTCCCTTTCTTCAAGTGCCAGTTTGTGCACTAAAAATATGTATATTAACAGCCACAATATGTAGGTTCTGCTTTTCACATTGCTGAAAACTTTCACCTGTGTGTTCTGAAATCTCAAATGTACACCTCAAATTTGGCAGGCCACAAAGAAGGATGACTCACCTTCACTTGTCACAGCATGAGCCAGGCTGCTCCATATAGAACAGCATATTCTCAATCACATGGAGCCTGGAACAATTTCAAGAGCTGCAGACACCGGATGACTTCTGCAATACATCCTTAAGCACTGCGTCAGCTCAACCTTTTTCAGTGCTTTTATCTAATCCAGTCAGGGTGGAGGGAGATAAAGATATCGGAATCAACAACTGAACTTTGCATGCCTCAAAGATTTAAAACATTATAAGAATTTTAACTAAGAATATTTCAGAAGACTTCTCTCAAGTGGAAGAAGAAATTATGGAAGTAACACCCGACTGTGGCCAAGGGATACAACGGGGCACTGTGTCCTATTAAATAAGTGTGCTAAAATGCTTTCATGTTTGACCTGGTGAGAATTGCAGATGCAATGTTGAGTAAATATAGGTGAACAAAGGAAACAGACCAGCTCTAACAGTTCTGGGGGAAAGGGAGAGGGAGAAAACTGGTACAAGAATAATCTTCCAGACATATAATATACAGATGGGGGTGGATTAGTGGCTGCTGAGGCTTTCTTCCCAGCTGAAAAACATTAGATTTCTGCTTTTGAAATGGTGGGCTTCCTTAGAAACCCTCTACTGGTTTTTGAGCTTTCCAGAGACTGATCTAGCGAAGGACACTTTCATAAATAAGAGTGATGAGGAGAATACTGGAGGTTGGCTTAGAGGAGCTGTGTAAGCCTCCTGCAAATGGTCCAGAATCTTGTTTTTTTAGGGACTTTGTTAGTGCTGGTAGAAGTAATAGGAGACTATTACTTGAAAAGGGACACCTGTTTGTACCTAGGGTATTTTTGTAACAGATTCTTCTGTGTATGGAACTGGCCTGAGGAGTGGAAATAAGCCATAGGGGCACAGGAACACATACATGTGTGCAGATATACATATTGGAGATGTCCTCATCACCATGGCTTTTTGGCAAGGTTTCAAAACTCCATAAATAAGAGGACCTGCATGCTGAAGTTAAATATAAAGATATCTAAAGTCACATGCACAGCGAGGCACTTTAAATCCTCATTTAGCACAATCAGATTTTCAGTTCAGCCGTCTACAACTTTGAGATGGGCCAGAACCAAAACTCGGGATCTAAACCACACCCTCCCCCTGCTGGATCTAAGCACAGTGAACTTTAGGAAAGTGCAAAATCTGGATCCCAACTTCATGGTCAAGACCCAAGTCTACCAAAAACGCTAAGCATGCAAACAAGATTTTAAATATGGACTTCTACAAACACTATTGTGGCATGCTGGCATATTAAACTAGACTTCACGAGTTCATATCTGTTATTGAACAGGGTCTCAACTGCCCGAGATCTTGATATATAAAGGTACTGAAGGGCCACGAGAAGAAAATCCCCTCATAACTTCAGGACAAAATAGAGAAATAAAATAGCTAGATGGAGCAGGAAATGGAACCCGAGTTTCCTGATTTCCAGGCTAGCACCCTATCTACTAGACCATCCTTCCTCTGTCATTGAGATGAAGAAGAAACTTCAGGGGTGTGCCAGAACTGCTCTTAGTTCAAAAGGTCCACAGTCTCCTAGATCACTGCTACCATTTACCCTTATAAAGGTCTGGGAAACATCCTCTTCCTGACCTGCTCCCAAGGTAAAGATCTGGGTTTGGCTGGTATATACACCAGTCTTTGCAGGGAAGACACAGGCATTCTGGGAGACCAGAAATCATGGCTCATGAGATCAGGGAAAAGAAAACACTATGCAGACTTGAACTCTGTCATGTAAGGTTAAACTTTGACCTTTGTAAGTTATGTTTCCCTGATCAACCTAGCACGGCTTCCTCTAGCTGCATCTACAGGAGAATAAGAGCAAAAGCTTTTCTTGATTTTTATTTGTCTCCCTCCTCTTTTTTTAAAATAAGCCATATGTTTTACTGTAACATTAATTAGAATTGGTTTTGAAGGATTTGGATTTTGACAGCTATTGCCCACACGTTCCAGGGAACAAAAACATCCCCTACCTTCAGGGCAGGAAGAGAAACCATAAAAGACTGGTTGGCTTGCAGTCACCAAGGTCAGCCAAAAGGGTGGGGCTGCCTGTTCTAGCATGTGTCTTAACTAAGAGACAGGGATCCAAGGTAACAGAATGTGACCTCTGACTAGGAGGTCTGAGACATGGAGATCCACAGTTATAGGAGACAGTGGATTTTAAAAAAAGACTGTTCTGTCTTGTGTCGCATGCATCATGATTCTAATGCCATCCATTTAGGTTATTAGAGACATCCACTATTCATCAGAGAACAGTAACCAACATGATGAGAATGTCATGTGCTGCAGAGCTCACAAATGACAATGGAAGAAAAAGCAAGAGGGAATGTGGAGATCTAATATACAATACATACAAATTCATTAATAACCTCAGATGCCATTGTTGCATTTTAACCTCTACAGCCCAATATCTAAAATATATCTACACAGGTTGCAGCACAACTAAAGACAGTGAATTGAGCAATACCATATATTGGTAAACACATTTCTTGCTGACCTTCTTAGGCCATCAGCTTGTGGCCTGGGCCAGGAGTTCCATTAGTACAGTTTCAGAGCTCTGTTTGCAAATGTTGGCAATTAATTCTCTCAGATTTCCCATGAGAGAGAGTGTTTAGTTGCCCACATCTTGATCTCATGATGTCACTGCTCTAAAAGAACAGAGGGATAAACAGCGTGGGTGACCATACATCTATTGATTAGAAGCCCAGACGGATTTAAAAGTAACACAGTAACAGGACATGTCCAATTGAGCATATGGAGCTGAGCTAAATCAAGCATGCAGCAAGTATACTTAACAGCCTCATTAGAGAATCTTGGCCATCTTTAATGTTCACAGACTGTTTTCAAAACTCCTCAGTGGAAGGAGCTGTCTGGAAACACATGATTATTCTTGTGCCATTTAATTTCAGTGTACACTGCAACCTATCACCACCAAAGCCTATTTGTTAAACTACATAATAGTCATCATATGATAATGCTTGAGGTTTGTGATACTGCAAGATAAGGCACACTACACTAGTAGCACTAAATGCCTCTGGCATATGCCAGTTTTAAATGGTTACATGCGCCCTTTCTGTTACACATGCAAAGAGCCATTCTGCCCACTTCGTTCATTAGCATCTTGGGTGCTGTATAATGGCACTTTTAATGTATTTATTTTTTTAAATGGAGAGAGATGGGCTAAAGCTGAAAAACATGGATATCGATTTTGGAAACTCCTGAAGTTTGAAGGAGTTCAGATACAAAGTTTGGGTTCAGGCCCAAATCTGGAAGTCTCTCTTCCTCTGCTTTTTCAATAGTCAGCAGGGGAGAGAACGTTCAGGTGCCAAAACTGAGACAAACATGTTTTAATCATCAAAATTTGGTGCAGGGTTCCCAATGGAGAGCAATGTAGGAAATAGGAAAATATGAATTAGATCTGCCACTCCAACAGGATCATACTCTGGCACCCCACGAATGGCAGACAGGAAGCAGGTGCTTGCACTCCTGGAGCAAGGGGGCAAGCTAATACTGAAGGAGACACTCCATAACCCAAAAGGCACATAGCTGGATGGGGTAAAATCATAGCTATATCATAGCTCCCAAATTCACAGCCATAAAAAATGCATCATGGACCGTGAAATCTGGTCTTGTGTGCTTCTACCTTCTGCTATACCAATTTCATGGGGGAGACCAGAGTTTCTCAAATTGGGGGTCATGACTCAAAAGGGAGGTGCAGGGTCACAAGGTTATTTTAGGGGGGGAGTCGCGGTATTGCCCCCCTTACTTCTGCGCTGCCTTCACAGCTGGTTGGCTGGAGAGCGGCGGCTGTTGGCTGGGTGCCCAGGTCTGACGGCAGCGCCCCACCAGCAGCAGCGCAGAAGAGTGGCAATACCATACCATGCCACCCTTACTTCTGCATAGCATCCTTCAGAGCTGGGTGGACGGAGAGTGGTGGCTGCTGACAGAGCCCAGCTCTGCAGGCAGCAGCGCAGAAGTAAGGGTGGCAATACCACCAAGAGGCCTATGTAGAATTCATTGTTGCATTTCATTGTGCTCCTCGTCAGCTTGCAGTTTGCTAGGCAAGGCGGACTCTTGCTATTGTTGTAAGATGATGGGGTTTTAAACAGACTTGCTGCTCTTGATATATATTTTTAAACACAATAATATACTTGGTTGTGTGCCGGGCACAGCAAAAGAGTAGTGTTGGATTCCCCCCACCCCAATAGTTGTCTAACTTAATATGGACTGAAGAAAAAGTGGGAAAAGCCTAATTCCAAAGAGGATCTTGTAACTAATGGACATTTCCTGATCTGTAGTAATAAGCTGCTGCTATGTTTTCCTCTCCTCCCTCTCCACTGGCACTCAGATGATCCCATTCAAGTGCATCATTATTTTATCATCATCATCATCATCATCATCTCCTCTAGATACTTTGTCATATCGCATTAATGTAGATCTTATCATATGGCACTTTCCATTGTTTGATTACTTTGGTCATAATGATAAACCATTTTAACATCTACAGTTGATTATGCATACAGTGTATTATGTATAAGTTTATTATGTGTAAACATAATTAACAGCCAGTTTATCATCCCACTTATTCAGCACCTTCTTAGCCCTGGCCTCATTCTCTCTTAAGACCTAACTGTGTGTGAAAGTCAGAACACAGTTTATATAGAAATCAGATGAAGATTGATTCAGCTAATGTTATAAATGATACTTGTGCAATATTTTCAGCCCACTATAGATCTGGAATTGCTTGCAGTTATGTGCATGTGTCAGTATTGGTCCAGTAGAAATTCCTCCACCAGGATCCAATTTAAGACTCCTATGATCAAAATATTGCTTTCCAAATAGCCATATGCTGGTATAAATCAACACTCTCCTTAAGGACCCAACGTAACATGCTACACAAGGAAAATTGCTCAGTAAAGTCTGGAGGTTTTGAAACATTAGCAGCTTTCAGCAGGCATTGGCAGGGTATGATCATCAATGTGTTTAATGTGGACTTGCAGTTTTATGGATTGGTCTTATAGATGTAACCAAGGCCACCTTCAGGGAGGGAAGGCAGAGATGGGTGAGCGCATAGGCACGGACTTTCTCAGTTCCCGGGCAGTACTCGACCCCCCACTCTGCCCTAGGCCCTGCCCCCGTTCTACCCCTACCCCTCCTCTTCCCACCCTGCCTCTTCCCACCCCTGCGCTGCCTCTTCCTGCCCCTGCTCCTCCCCTGACCTCTCCAGCACCTCCTGAACACCGCTGAACAGCTGATTGTGGCAGGCAGGAGGCGCTAGGGTGACCAGATGTCCTGATTTTAAAGGGACAGTCCCAATATTCAGGGCTTTGTCTTATATAGGCACTATTACCCCCCACCCCCTATCCCAATTATTCACACTTGCTACCTGGTCACCCTAGGAGGTGCTGATCCATGGGGCTGCTGGTGGGTGCTCCAACCCCTGAGCACCCATCAAATCGGCACTTATGGGTGAGCGAGAAAGCCCTGAAAGGACTAAAACAATAATGTTGGCATTTTCACAGCTAGGAGAAAAATTAAACCATGGGAACCTCATCCAGCGGGTAGTTCAGGGAGAGGTTGAGCCAATATCGCAAAGTGAAAAATGAATACTTCCTTTTCCCCGACCCATATAGGGTGAATTCTGCATTGGCTACTCCAGTAAAACTGCCATTTAAGGAAAGGGAAGTTCGATCTGAATAAGATCCTGCAGCACAAGACCCCTATATAGTAACAGTGATAGTTAGCTCAGATATAGCGCTTTTCATCCACGGATCATAGTACAAAGGAAGGCAAGGATCACATGTGTTATGAAAAAAGGTGGGGGGGGAAGAAAAAAAAAAAAGATTTGTCACACAGTATTGTAGCACCCCCTGAAGAAATTAAACAATGTCTCTTATTATTTCTTATAACATGCAAGCAAGGTTCATTCTCCGCAGCTCTGATCTCAGATCAACTGTCTTTTGATATAAAATAGTAATTTTGCTGCTCCCAAAGTAATTTTGACACACTCCAGCTTGCAAAATTGTCAAGAACATTTATTAGCCCAAGCTCAAAAAGCTATTTGCCAGACCTTTGCAATGTGGATTATTATATATGTTACTCAACTGATTTTCCCACCTCCTAAAACAAAACAAAAACCTTCTACTCACCATGGACAAGCGGGTTAATAGACGATTGCAAAGCCTGTGTAATCAAGGCTCATCTAGCTTCCCTCATGAGTGAAATAAATACCCTAAAGAAATCTAATTTACTAAGATAGATATGTAACATCTTGAGATTTAGATACTAAAGGCACTATTAGGAAAAGAGCAGTTGGATCTTGGAATGTAGGCCCATTTGAAGACAATGGAGGTTGTACGTATTAGTGGTGAACCCATGTGCTAGATCTATGGCTTTGCCTCTGCTAAATTCAAGAGAAACCTACTTAGTTCTCGGAATTTTTAAATTTCCATTTTGCTGCCAACTAGAGTAATGATGTTTGAAATGAGATCCCTAGAATGTAGCATCAAAACAAAAAAACAAAAAACGAAATAACCAGCTTATAGTGGCGCCAAACAAAAACTATTTCAGTGACTTCTGATCACAAACATGGTTTTTCACTCAAAATAGAATGGATCTGGAACCTTATCCATTGTGACCATTATTTAAAGCCTATTTCAGCTGCTAAAATTAAAAGGAACAATTTGCTTTAGAATGGGGTGACCAATTAAAAATATATATATAATAAGTCCCTGGCATTACATATCAAAAAGGTCCTTAACAATATATTACTTATAGACCAGTCTAAGCTACTCTGCAGTCTCGAACATCATCATTTCAGAGTTCGTCCCTGCAAGGAAATACATTGCTTTCAGAATTGCAAAGCAGGAATTAAACCACATATGGATTTCATAAAAATATAAGCTTCCCTGACTGCACCTCTGACTACGCTGCTTTTCCCATAACTTATACACATACACACACACACACACACACACACTATCACAGAGGAGGCAGATATGCAATTTTGCTCCTTCAGCAACCTCACCATAGCATGACAAACACGGAGACTCACTACAAGATGATGTCATTGCATTCTGACAAAAGGCACTGATGTATTGTTAATGTTAAGGGGAAATTTAATCCCGGGGCTCGGTTGAAATATACCTTCATGCATTAAAGGCTTGTTTTCCCTCATTTCAAAACTCATATCAGTAAACAATACAAACAAATATGAGAGCTTTACCAAAGCTGTATCTAAAGCATCTGCAGTGAGAATGAGATTTACCTGCCATACCATGTAGTGTCAAACATTTAACAGGCAGCCTGCTAGGAAAAATACCTTTACGCTTCAGAATTCCAGAGTTTCAAAGTGCCTCCATTTAGATGCAGATTTTGACTTTACCTCCTGAGTTTGCACAAATGAAAACAGATGCATCTGTTACTATGAAAATAACTGTATAATACCTCCATGAAAACAAGCCCTAAATTCTGTAGGCAAGCCACCTTGGACCATGATCTCATCACCTAAGCAAAATGAGACTGACCAATTCTTGGATGGAAGACCTCCAAGGAAAACCAACGGTGCTGCAGAAAGTAGCATCAGTGATTTGGTATCTACACAACTGCTTCCAGTGTGGTATTAGGAGGCATTCTTCTGTCTTTTGGAGGAGACAGGAAACCACATAGAGCCTGATCCAACTCAGTGAGAGTCTTTCCATTATCTTCAATGAAATTTGGACTGGGCCCACATTCAAAGATCCAACTGCTCTTTTCCTAAGAACTGGGGCTTAGGCTCCAGTGACCAGGCGAAACTGCATCTGGAGCTTCTGCCTACCTCATTTCCCCTTGCACTATTACCGACAGATTATTGTGAGTAAAGGGATTGGGTCCCAAGAAGGTGAAAGCATTGTTTTTCAGAGCACAGTCTAATTTGTTTAACTACTTGGTGTATCTTGTAGGAGCTCAATTTTGTGGATGTTTCACTTGTCAAGCTCTCTTTGGTGTCAGTGGATGGAGCAGCTGCAGAATTAGTCCTTCAGACTAAAATGCTTGCTAGCAGGGCAATATAGCCCTCATTCAGGCCCATAATACATAACTCTTTCTGTACTGTTTCCTCACCTCTTCACCCCAAAGTGGATACCTGGTTAGAATACAATCTAAAGTAGGTTTTTTTTTCCATATCCAAAGCAAACATACAATTATTTGTCATCTCTGGAACTAAAAAATGAATCCATCATAATCCATTTAGCTATTTTTAATAGATATACAACCCCCCCCCCCCCCCCCCCGCCACTGGGACCTTGCATGCCAAGCATCTGTGATTTAACATCACCATTCTGTCAAAGCCCTGATAAAGGGAAAACAAACACATTTCTGCTAGAAAGAACAGTTAAAGGTTAACTGTAGCAAAACAAATGCAGTGCTGTACTATGATAATGCACCCTGGAGCAGTCCGTCAATCAACATCACCTTCCTGCTACTGTCCTTTTGGCCATTAGTATTGATGCTACCTTACCCACAAAAAAAGTTAAGGAGAAGCTTTTCCATCTTCCCGTGGGAAAGGTTGCCCTTGTGACCTAGAGAAAACAAAGGGGTGACTTTGATAAGTGAGCACTTTGCTCGCTGCAAGAAGGCCACCGTAATCAATGACCTGGTTGTAAAAGAGAAGAATTCTCCTGACAGAGCAGCAATAGTGGGGTAGGGGGGAGGGGGAACCCACACACATTTGCACTTTGGGTTGAAACAATAATTGCAGCTGTTGCTTGACAAAACAGAGTGAAGCCATGCAACAAGCAAGCAAAAAAGTCTAATGAAACAAACATTCACAGTTTAAAAAGAAAGAAAGAAAGAAAGAAAGAAAAAGAAACACACATGATGCTTACAGTAAACTCTTGGCATTTGAGGAAGGCAGACTTGCCACAAACTAGCTGCTGGATCATTTGGAAACTAAGGCTTCAGTCAAAGTACTGAAGCATGTGACTTCACTGGGGGCAAGCTTAAAAGTTAAGCCCATGCTTAAGTGCTTTGCTGGATCACCTCATGAATTCTGAGGCTTGCTGGAATTTTTCAGCCTATAGTTTCTTCTGCTACTTCCTCCATGTATTCATCTTCAACCAGTTTGAAAGGGGGGGGAGGGGAGGAAAAAAACCCCACCACAATGCAGTGATTTTTGCCTAAGAATTCACTGATGGTTAAACTTTTATAAACCTAAATATAGCAGGTCTCAAGCCTCCCAGAAATCATCATCTACACAAGTAATGACTAGGCTTGCAAATAATTTAGACAAGGAAAAATCAATTCTGCCCTATGTAATGATGTTTAGAATTTTAGCTTGTAGCCCGAGCACTGCCGTTCATTGCCGCTCTGAAGTGCCCATCACTAGAGAACCACCAGTTAGCCGCAGTTCATTAATTCTACTAGCATTTACTGCTTAGGCTCTGAGGTGAGCCTTGGAATCGACTGTATGGGAGAATTCTTGGAACTCTCAAGGACAATGTTAAATTTTAAAAAATTGCATCACTTTGTATCTGCACATATATTAAAAATATGATTATACGCGATACAAGTCACTCTATAGTGCACTCAAATGCACAGATTTTCTGTTTCCTTAGGAATCATCTGTTACCATTGGCCTTTTGGAGAGGTAGTGAATAGAGCACTAGACTGGGAGTGAAGAGACCTGGGGTCAATTCCCAGCTCTACACTGCCCTGCTGTATGACCTTGGGCAAGTCACTTGACCTCTGGGCCTCCATTTCCTCTCCAACCCATTGTCTGTAGAATAAAGTGTAAGCTCTCTGAGTTGGCTAGGCACTGTTCCTTACTAAATGTTTGTATAGTGCCTAGCACAATGGATCTCGGTTGGGGCACCGCTAGTTCCTACCATAATACAAATAAAAATAGTAATAATCCGATGATGTAGAACCCAATCCTGCAAGATGCCCAGAGCCTTCAAATTCCAGCTAAATCAGTGGGACTTGAAGAGTCACAACAGGGTCATGGCCCTGTATTACCTTGTGTTAAAGGAAGTGCTGCACAGCTGATGAGGGCATGATATGCAAAGTATCCTCTGCTGCCACTGTCCTCAGCACCTTGAGTGATCAAACTCTGAATGATAGAGGCTGGAAACGCACAGGATGTTCCTTACCTGTTACAGTGCTGTGTGTATGTCAATGTCATCATCACCACTCCCATAACCACATTGGTCATTGGGGCACCATCATTGACGAGCAATCAACCAATTGTCTCCACCCCGACGAATGTGTGTCAGTGCTTGTGTTTATGTAACACCAGTTAAATCTGAGCAATAATTCTGTACTTTATGCAGATATTTGTTGCTGCAGAGCATCCTTGTTACAAACTACAGACCTGATCCCATGAAGTACTGAGTGCCCTCTGCCCTCAACTCCCATAGAAGTTCATCCTGCAGGATCAAGTCCTAAGCTCTCCCGAGTCCCGTTCCATGTGTCAACCACAAGACCATCCTCTTGCTCATACTGTAATATCTACTGTAATTGACAAGTCTCCTGGTTACTCAAAGCCATTTGTCTTTTTTTCCCCCAAATAGAGGTAAATACATCTATGAACTTTCTAAATTCAAATCTGACAAACGCTTTTCCTAAACATCTGTAGACTAAAATTTTTTTTATACACACACAGACACAGAGAGCGCGCACGCACGCTTGCTTTTTAAACTGAAGATGTAATGCTTTCTTGTCCACATTATTGATGTATGGGAAACACTAGCTTTTTCAGATACTACATGCGATCCCTGATTGTGCAACACTGATGCTCTATGTGGAGCAGTACTGCCTGCGGTCTCCATTTTCACATCTTAGGAGGCCATCAATATCTGTCCTTCAGCAAAGAAAAGCAAACACTGTACACTTTGCCTGTTGCTTTTATAGGTGGTTTTTTTGGCAATGGAAAAAACCCTTAGATTAAAAGACCTGGCCTCCAGTGATCTATTAATAATAAATAAAGTGTTGCAGCTATGTCAGATGTTAGAATATTTAAATGAACAGGTAGAACATTACTTTCCATAGTCTTATTACTTCACCAAAATGATTATGTGCACAGACACAGAGCAGGTACAATGCATTTAAAAGCTCGCCCTGACTGTAAAATTGCAGAGCTTCTGAAATCTGCATGTGCAAAATTTGCAAGCACATCCAATTGTGGGCACAAAAATCCACATTTCCTCATACAGCCTGGCATTTGCTTATATCAGTCTGGTAGTTACATATACAACTATTGATCTGACTGATCGTACAAATGCCTCTCTGAACGTATAAATGTGGGTTTGTGTTACCCACTGGTGAGTGTGGATTACAGGTCGCCTGCTGATCCACAAAGGACATGAGTTCTTAGACCCAAGCTACAGAAAGCTGGCTATTTATCTCAAGCTGCAGCCAGGGCCGGCTCCAGGCACCAAGCACCCAAGCTGGTGCTTGGGGCGGCACCTGGAGGGGGGCGGTGCGGCGCTCTGGCTGCCGGGGGGAGAGCCGAGCCGAGCCCCAGCCGGGGCTCGCCGCCCTGCCCCCGGCGCTCTGGCCGCCGGGGGGGGGAGAGCCGAGCCCCCGCCGGGGCTCGCGGCCCTGCCCCCGGCGCTCTGGCCGCCGGGGGGGG
>NW_020664440.1:13340949-13365285 GCF_002925995.2 Terrapene triunguis
AGCCAGAGCCGGCCCTGGCTGCAGCAGCTCATGGTTTTAGCTCTACAAGTCCTCAGTTCAATCACTGGTGTGTCAGGCAAGATGGTGGCTGTCACATTTGCACCCACCATTAGCTCTATAATTTCAGAACTCCTTTGAGAAATTAGTCCTGAATGTAAAATTGCAATGAACTAAGCAGTGTTAAGGCAGAATGCTACCCTGAATGTGTAGCAGCGATGTGCTGATCTGTTGCTATAATTGATAACAGTGATCTCACATGCTCTTTGAAGTTTAGCATGACAGCACAAGTTTCATAGATTCATAGATTCTAGGACTGGAATGGACCTTGAGAGGTCATCGAGTCCAGTCCCCTGCCCGCCAGGGCACATATTGCTTTTTGGTAACTGTGGGAAACGGAATGAAAGCCTTATGAAGTGCTGGAGCATGGTATTGACAGCGTTGAAGGCAATATGAAGGTGACAAAGGCAAGAAATGCAGGAGACTTCCAGTAGCTTCTTAATTCCATGCTTCTAAGCTTTTGGTAGGGTGTAACTTTAACTGCTACTAAACATAGTTTTTGTTTAGCATCAATAGGATTACTTGGTAAAACCATAGTAGAATTTTGAGATCTTTCTTGTGTTCTAAACCAAGTGTTTTTGAAAAGAAGGCAGCTCAATGAACTGCAGACAGAAGACAGATACTTTGGCCTGGTCTACACTGGGGGGGGGGGGGGTCGATGTAAGATACGCAACTTCAGCTACGGGAGTACCGTAGCTGAAGTCGACATATCTTATTCCAACTTACCTCCCGTCCTCACGGTGTGGGATCGACGGCTGCAGCTCCCCCGTCGACTCTGCTACTGCCGCTCTCTCCGGTGGCGTTCCGGAGTCGACGGGGAGCGCGTTCGGGGATCGATATATCGCGTCTTAACGACACACGATATATCGATCCCCGATAAATCGATCGCTACGCGCCGATACGGCGGGTAGTCTGGACTTACCCTAGTATGTCTAACAACAATATCATTACAGGGACAGGGGCTCAGTGGTACTGAGCCCCTTTTATGTGCTATTGGAGGATCAGTTCCAAAGTGATGTACATTTATATCTTGCTGTACAACAGATATATGTGCCAAACAAATAACAGAGTCTATGACCTGAAGAACTTTAAGTCTTATATAAGATTTCTAGCTAAAATCTGTCAACTGGGGTACAAAACCAGCTACCCAGATAGGAAGACCACTTTTTCCCCCAACTGAAAATGAGACAGATTATTAATAAACTCAGACCTACCTTATGCAAATTTGCAATCGCAGCGATTTGGATGCCCTTTGAATATCTTGTCAAGAGTCAGGAAAACAACAAAAGGCTCTGCTAATCAAGTGAAAAAGCACTTTCCAAGGTGGTTATACTCAAAAATAACTATGTATGAACATGTCAGTTTCTTGTGCTTATTCAGAATTAAACTTTGACACTAAAGTAAAGAAATGCATCTACTCCTTTTTACTCCTGGTAGCTCTGTAAAGCAGGAAGTGATCTAGAGCCCCTTCCTTCTTGTGAATCATCAATAGAATTGTTAACTGTCTTCCAATCAGTCACACCTGTCAAGCCCATTGAAGGCAATGAGGCACATACTCAGCTTGTACAGATTGTCATAAGTTCCACTGAAGTCAGCAGAGCTTTGACAATTTACAGCAGCTGAGGTTCTGCCCCATTAGATTTGCACAAGTGCCACTAAGGGTGTAATCTCAAAATATTCACCATGCTCATGTGGCCTAGGGGCCCTAATTTGGCCAGCAGAACTTTTGTTACTGTTGATAAGAACTGGATTTTTTTTCCATCTCATGTCTCAGGTGGTAGGTAGAGACTGGAGACCTAGCAGATTAAAAACAACACAATTTAAACCTTCTCTTTAAGTGTAAATTGAGCACTTATGTCAAAATTACTGAGCCACAATAAATAGGGAACCCCTCAATGCCATTTTCACAGTCGCTATCTGAGTAGAATTGCACTTAGATACATAGAAACCACAGCATCCAGCAAAATCATATCAAAGTGCATCTCGGAAAAGTTACTTCCTTTGAGACAGATTGTCTTTTTATTTTTTAAAACAAACCATTAAGACTCCTAGAGATCAGACTTGTTTAAGGCTATCACTACTCTGGTTAAGTCACTTCTACACTTTTACTGTTCACGGTGTTATTTCAACAGAAGACTTCAAACAAACCACAAGTCTATGGCAGTGGCAGCCTGAGCCGGGAACATTAACTACTCTGCTAATGGAGACTCACCAAGGAAAGTTCAGCCATGCAGACCCGCCGCATTTCAGAGACAACTGAAAACTATAAACAACCTTTGGACTTTTGAAAAATCAATTCTTAGTAATGCTTATAAATCGGTTACAAGAAAGAACAGAGCCTTTCCCCATCTCTTTCTTCAATTATAGCGGAGAAGCTGCATGGACGGTTTGGGATTCAGCAAGCCTTCTGAGACCGTTCTCAGACCCCCCCAAAAAGCCTCTAACCTTTCTTTTGATGTGGCCTGAGTGAAAAAATGTTGATTCCCTCGGTGCCCATGAATGTGCTTATGCTTCTTTCACATACCTTGTGCTTAAGGGCAAAATTCCCACTGCCCATGCAAAGCTTGATTGAATGAGATTTTGGCACTGGAGCGTAAGGGAGAGTGGGGTCAGATTAATGCTCCCTTCCTAACAAACCTGGAGGCAGGCGGTGGAGCAGCTGTGCAGCCCCTCTGCCCTGCCAGCACAGTCTCTTGGCAGCACTAATTGCTCTGGCCAGTTATTGGCTTCGACACACATTTGACGTCCATACTGGTGAAACCCCTGCCTCTCACTAACCATGCCTTGTATGGTGCTATAATGAGAGATGCCCCCCAAGTCATGTTTCTGTGGTACTCAAATGATTTAAATGCCCATGTCCTTTTGCTCTCCGCCACCAAGCGGACACGTTAGTTCTACTGCTTTTCCGCCTCCTTGTCTGAAAGCAGCATGGTACACAGTGAACATGATGTAATAAATCCATGGCCCTTCAGAACTTCACCATGACAGCGGAGCTAGAGCTCAGACCTCTTCCTGCAGGAATACTGGTGCTTACCAGTGAAGGAGACTCATTTAGCAGGGTGAGGCTCATGATATGCTGTTGAGATTTGATTCCATCCAGTTCAAGACAGTGGTGTACATACAAAACACAACTTTAAATACAATTTAAAACAGGTTTTCATTAAATCAATACTGTTAGGCCCTGATTCTGCACTGGGATCAGTGCAGAATCAGGCACAGCACAGGCACAGCAAGCTGCCTATGAGGATCACAATGCAGGATCACAGCTTAAATCTGTAACTTTATCCATGTTGGTATTCTGATTCATGTGGGCAACAGGTCTAATGACACAGGTACAGTAGCACTTTGTGAAAGCCTTTAAGTAGTTTTCCCACTTGACCCCATTAGCAATTTTAGATGCACCAGGTCCCTCATTTAGAATGATCTAACAATAAATGAGTACTTCATACTTAACAATTAACCTGTTTGTTTTTTGTTATGGGCTGGTTAATTTTAAATCCTATTGTTTAAAGGACAGCAAATAAAAGACATTCTGCTGCCCTATAATAATCACTCGCATTAGCCATTACATAAATGACAGTGACACAGAATACATGATTTCCCATGATGATTTCCTTTGAAGCAGAACTAGGATATGAACTCAGCGCTGTTCGAACATTAGCAGTGAAGTGTACATTTTAATTAAGTGTAATGCTATTTTATACAGTAGCAGGCCATCTGGAGACACTGTTCTCCTTGCTAGTGTTTGTGTTATTTTAACAGACGTTTAAGGCGTCAGATTTCTTGGCTCTCAGTATTGTTTATAAAGTCGACACCTACTCAGATACTTGGAATAAACCACAAGAGTGAAGATTGGTGCCTTCTGGAAAAAAAACAAAAACCCACTGTTTGTGTGATAGCCTGTGCTTGAATATAGAGGTCAGACGATGATCCATTTCTTTTCAAGGTCAATTAAAATGTAAGAAAAGCAGGCAAAGCAGTTATTTACTTGATATTCCTCATGACTGATATATTCATGCAAAAATTACTTTTAAAAATGTCAAAAAGAGAGAGTAAAATAGTGCAACAGAAAAAAGAATCCACATACCACAAAGTAATTGTAACCTTACAAGAATAGATGTTGTCACGGAATAAGTTAAGGAACAGTCTGATAGGATGTATACATCTTTATAGTCTCCCTAATTTTCATAAATGTTGTGACAAAGCTCCTCTTCTGCCTTGGTGGGTTCTGCGCTTTTTGGCAGATTTGCTCACCTCAGAGGTTCATGGCAGCCCGCAGTTTGGCCGCTTCCGCTAAAGGCTCAAACCTGCCGTTCACTCAGCTAATCTCATCACTGGTCAGCATGGGGGAAACAGAGAACAATCTCTGCGGTCCACCTAGTGGGTCAGGGACAGACCAGATCCCTTTCCAAATTAGACCTTCCCTTCCGGTGTTGCTCACAGACCAGGTCAACTCCTCCTGTGTCCAATCAGGAGCTGGGGGGGGGGATGGGAGGAACCTGGACCCACCCTTTACACCGGGTTCCAGCCTAGGGCCCTGTGGATAGCAGCTGTCTACAATGTCTCCTATATCAGCTGCGTGACAGCTACAACTCCCTGGGCTACTTCCCCATGGCCTTCCCCCAGCACCTTCTTTATCCTCACCGCAGGATCTTCCTCCTGAAGCCTGATCACACTTGTACTCCTCAGTCCTCCAGCAGCACACCCTCTCACTCCTTGCACACCCTCCACTAACTGATGGAGGTCCTTTTTAAACCAGGTGTCCTGATTAGTCTGCCTGCCATAATTGATTCTAGTATGTTCTTAGTTGGCTCCAGGTGTCTTAATTAACTTGAGTGTCTTAATTGGTTCTAGCAGGTTCCTGATTGCTCTAGTGCAGCCCCTGCTCTGGTCACTCAGGGAACAGAAAATTATTCATCCAGTGGCCAGTATATTTGCCTTCTACCAGACTCCTGTACCCCACTGGTCTGGGTCTGTCATAGTGTGTAAAAGGATTTGAAGCCATTAATACTAGAAATTACTCCAAACTGCAAAATTTGGTCTGGATCTGCATTTCAAACACAACCAAAGTTTCAGGGTATCTAGCAGAGGGATTCAAAGCCTCTCTCAACCATTGCAGGACCTTTCTGTGTCAAACAGAGCCAAAGGACCATCATCTGTCACTATCAGAATACTTTTCAGAGTAGCAGCCGTGTTAGTCTGTATCCGCAAAAAGAACAGGAGTACTTGTGGCACCTTAGAGACTAACAAATTTATTAGAGCATAAGCTTTCGTGGGCTACAACCCACTTCTTCGGATGAAGTGGGCTGTAGCCCACAAAAGCTTATGCTCAAATAAATTTGTTAGTCTCTAAGGTGCCACAAGTACTCCTGTTCTTTTATCAGAATACTCCCTTTCATGCGAAGGTTCGAGCCATTTTTCTTCTAATTCTGGAATAAAAGTCAGAGCAAAGAATGAACTCAGTCTATCAGCTCATTAGTGTGTTAGGCCCCTATCTTTGCATCGAGAGCTGCTAGCAATGATGCCTGTACTCACGTTAGCACTGAGGACAGTGCTAGTATACATTGGTCACAGGTGTTTACAACGATGTTGTCTAACCATGCCTACAATGGAAACAAGGTCAGAGGAATAATTCCTACTCACGGGAGAGTTGCGAAGATAAAATCTATTAATAATTGAAGGTGCTCGTATACTAAGGTGATGAGCCATATAAGCATCTAGACAGAAAAACAGCCATGGCTGCTTTACATTAGCACATCCACCAGTGCTAGCACTGGTGTCGTGCTACCCATTGGGACCAGCAGGTAAGAAAACACTTCATGCAGACAAGGGTTTTAGATACTCTCTAAACCAGTTCCCACTGGGGTAACATATACTTTTCCTTTCCAACGGCAAATAAATACATTAAGAATTCCTAATACATGATGGCAACACATACTTTCCAATTACTCTAGTTTCTTGTGCCTTTGTAGAATTTTTACAACCTGCATCACAACTGCCTTTCTAATGCACCGTTCCATATAGTAATGAAGAGAGATCAGAAGAGAGTAAAATATCCAAACGGATGCTGGAACCACCCAGATGGATAATTTCAATGTTAATACAGAAGCATTTAAAAGAACAGGACTGGCACGCAGAGGATTAGCAATACAGGGACGAGCGATGTAATTCATTGTGAGAAAGTAATTTTTCCTGTGCACTGGCTCTACAGTCTAAGGAGAGTTTCTAAGGCTTAACATATTATGTGTATTTCCCTTCACAGCTGTACTGGGAACAGTTTGTTACATGGATTTCAAAATCTGAAAATCATTCATACCACTGTAGCAAAATAGCATCATTGCTTTAGGCTTTTGTCTCTTAACTGATTTCACCTAGGGCCCGAGTCAGTAATCTATCCCTATTTGACAAAGCTCTCAAGCCTATGCTGAAAACTAAGTATGTACTTAAGTGCTTTGCTGACCTGTAGCCAGATCCTGCCACCAGTAAAGTGAACACCAAAATTCACATTGACATCAATGAGTGAGGAATCAAGCCCTTAGGGTCCAGTTGCGGGGCTCCAAAAGACTCTCTTCCCCCTGCAGGGGACTGGACTAGATGACCTCTCGAGGTCCCTGACAGTTCCGATTCTATGATTCTCTTATACTGCTGTGTGGCGGACAGCCACAATGTTCCTGGGACGCACAAGTTCTGCTCCCTTTCAGCATCCATCTAGGCAACCGGTGCTTGAAAGAGGACCGTATGGGAGAAGCCATGGTTCCCCTTCCCACTTTGTACCAGCTAGAAGAAACAGCCATGCATTAAAAAGGAATATGCTGTACTCTCCGCTCTCCAATGGGTGTGCTACTCCTCTAGTCATGAGCTGTGCCCAAGTCAGCCAAAATTCTATCTGGGGACTCCAGCCGAATCATGGACCTTAATCCACGCCATCTCTCACCCTTCAAGTACCAAACACTCATTAGCTGCCCAATTCACCACCACTGAAGTCAATGGGAGTTTTGCCTTGAATCTCAAAATGAGCAGGAACAGGCATTAGAAGACTATGTGGCCCAGTAACATGGGGACACAACTTTCTTCATCAAAATATGACAATAAAACAATGACTACGAGGATTTCCTTGGAAAGTGCTATTGAGCGGTGGAGAGGTTAGTTGGGCATGAAAATGATCCTCTGTGCATTGTTTATGCTAAGGACCAGAATTGTGCAAGGTGGTTGTCATCTTCAAATACCTTTTATCAATGACAGACACAAACCTAAAGATACCGGAGTCAGTATATGAGCACCAGT
Source organism: Terrapene triunguis (assembly GCF_002925995.2). Classification (NCBI taxonomy): domain Eukaryota; kingdom Metazoa; phylum Chordata; order Testudines; family Emydidae; genus Terrapene; species Terrapene triunguis. Next base: position 13,348,291 of record NW_020664440.1, read on the forward strand.
GGGAATTATAAGGCTTGAATGCATTTCTTTTACACAGCCTAAGACAACAATAAATATAACGTGGACATTGCACTTGGCGAGACCTTATCAGTATGCATTCTATTAGCATTTAAATAGATGAAATTGTACTGAAAGAGAAACAGGGTCTCTGTTGATCATTTTTTCCAATTTCTAATTTAACATTGACTCTTACACTTTCAACAAACATATTGTGAGGCTGAGAAGAATTATGCTGAATTCATATTTTTAAAGGTCTTTTTCCAGCAAAAAGTATCAGGAACAACTTGGGTAAGCCCTACAAAAGGGGACAAAAATCCTAGCTCGGGATCAAACCAGACTGTTTGCACTAGAGTTCAGCCTAAGCTTCAAAGTTCAGTTCAGGACTGGGCTCCAAACTTCCCCAGTATCTATGGGTGACAGGTCTGAGATTTAGATCTGGACATATCTCTGGTGAGGCAGTGAAGTCTAGTGGATAGGGCACTGGACTGGGATTTGAAAGACGTGATTTTCCCCCCCCCCAGCTCTGCCACTGGCCTGCTGTGTGACCTTGGGCAAATCACTTAACCACTGTTTCCCCTCCTGGTCTGTTTACATTGTATGATCTTCCAGGCAGAGACTGTCATAAATTTGTCTTCACTACATTGTTAGCACAAGTATAACTCAGGTTTTGCCCCAGCAATCCACTCTCACTCAAGTAGGCTAACTCAAGTGGAGAAACTTGAGCTACCTGATGCAGTGAAGATAAGCCCTAAATGTTTATACAGTGCCTAACACAGCAGGTCCTGATCTCAGATGTGGCCTCTAGGTGCTACTGTAATAAAAAAAAATATAATTTACCAGGGAATGCCAGGGACATCACAAAACGTCTAGTGCAGGGGTCGGCAACGTTTGGCACGCGGCTTGCCAGGGTAAGCACCCTGGCGGGCCGGGCCAGTTTTATTTACCTGCTGACGCAGCAGGTTCGGCCGATCGCGGCCCCCACTGGCCGCGGTTCGCCGTCTCGGGCCAATGGGGGTGGCGGGAAGCGGCGCAGGCGAGCGATGTGCTGGCCTTTAAATGCTCGATGCACTGATGATTTCTGTATTGACAATGCTAAGATGCAGCAGCTGTCAGAAAGCGTGCTGGACATAGCTACGTAGGACAGTTGGGGATTTTGGGATGTAGGGAAATGAAAGATTTGTATTGAGGAACAGGATCATCAGTTGGATATTTCAGCTAAAGTGACTAGCAGGGATCCTAGTTTTCCATGATTAAAAAAAAATCTGATAAAAAACATAAAAATCCATATTTTTCCATGATTAAAATGAAATGCTGAATTTTAGTTTCCCTAGCCACAATATATATAGGTATCAGTTGAACACAATGTTTTATTGATACAGTTGAACCCCATTTATTTGATCTAATTTGGACCAGGGCCAGATCAGATCATCAAAATTCAGAAAATACGGAGAGCTTCAGCCCCACCACCTGGGGCTGACAGCTCTGGTTCGATTTATACAGAGAGCTAGATAATGGAGGGTAGGCTAAATGGGGTTCTACTGAATATGTTTCTTATTTTTTCACAAAATGTAAAAACTAAAGATTTTCTGTAAAAATGCAAATTCTACGTTTTTCCATAGCAAATGGATTTCTAGGATCCCTGATGATCAGCAGTGAAATAATAAACATAGCCGCTAAATCATCATTGTTAGATTTCAGAGTCAACAACCCATTGAGATGAATGTGGGAGTTCACACCTTTCAGAGCTATTGCTTCAGACAAATTGTCTGTCTGTAAACCCAGAAAGACAGCACTATATCAATTTACTCTCATTTCATCATTGGCTACTTTTCTTTGCAACTATAAGAGCTAGAAACACTTTTTCCAAAATGAAATGTTAAATTCTGGTACACAGTTCTGGGCCATTGAATCAAAGAATCACAGATATCATAGAAATGTAGGACTGCAAGGGACCTTGACAGGTCATCTAGTCCAGTCCCAATCACTGAGCCAGGACTAAATATTATGTAACCATCCAATGAAAGAGATCCCACAGCCTCCCTAGGTAATTTGTTCCAGTGCTTAACTATCCTGATAGGAAGTTTTTACTAATGTTAAACCTAAATCTCCCTTGCTGCAATTTAAGCCCATTGCTTTTTGTCCAGTCCTCAGTGGTTAAGGAGAACAATTTTTCACCCCCCTCTTTATAACAACCTTTTACATACTTGAACACAGCTATCATGTTCTCAGTCTTCTCTTCTCCAGATTAAACAAACCAGTTTTTTCAATCATTCCTTGTAGACAGGGCCGGGTCCAGCTTTTTTGCCGCTGCAAGCGATGAAGCGGAAAAAAAAAAAAAGCCGATTGGCAGCACTTCAGTGGCAGCTGAATTGTGCCGCTCCATTCTTCGGCGGCAATTCGGCAGGTCCTTCGATCCCTCTCTTCCTCTTCAGTGGCACTTCGGCGGCAGCTCAAAGAGGAAGAGAGGGATCCGCCGCCAAATTGCTGCCGAAGACCCGGATGTGCCGCCCCTTTCCATTTGCCACCCCCAGGGCCGGCTCTAGGATTTTTGCCGCCCAAGGCCAAAACAATTTTGGCCGCCCCCTCCCCCCACGTTTTTTAATTACCCCACCCCCGGCCCCGCCTCAACTCCGCCCCAACTCTGCCCCTTCCCTGCCTCCTCCCCCCAGGCTCTCAAGCCTAGGAGGGAGGGGGAGAAGCGGCGCCCGCGCCGCGGCCACTCGGAGTCTCCCCTTCCCTCCCAGGTTTGAGAGCCTGGGAGGGAGGGGGAGACTCCGAGTGGCAGCGGCGTGCGAAACGGCTGTTTTGCGTGCCGCGGCTGCTCGGGATCTCCCCCTCCCTCCCAGGTTGAGAGCCTGGGAGGGAGGGCGAGTAGCGGCGCGCGAGCGGCAGCAGCAGCGGAGGTGAGCTAGGGCGGCCGGGGCACATTTTTAGGGGCAGCATTCTGGCGCCGGCCATGCCGCCCCTAAAAATGTGCCGCCCCAAGCACCAGCTTGTTTTGCTGGTGCCTAGAGCCGGCCCTGGCCACCCCAAGCACCTGCTTCCCTCGCTGGTGCCTGGAGCCGGCCCTGCTTGTAGGCCATGTTTCCTGGACTTTTAATCATTTTAGTTGATCTCTTCTGGATTTACTCCAATTTGTCCACATCTTTCCCATAGTGTGGTGCCCAGCACTGGACACACTACTCCTCCACTTGAGGCCTTATTAGAGCTGAGTAGAATTACTTCTTGTGTCTCACTTACAACACTTCTGCTAATAAATCCCAGAATAATGTTTGGGGTTTTTTGCAACAGTATTACATTGTTGATTCATATTTAGTTTGTGATCCATCAGATCCCCCAGGATCCCCCAGATCCTTTTTTGCAGTACTCCTTCCTAGGCAGTCATTTCACACTTTGTATTGGTGCAACTGATTATTCCTTCCTAAGTGTAGTACTTTGCATTTGTCCTTCTTGAATTTCATCCTATTTATTTCAGACCATTTCTCCAGTTTGTCAAGATCATTTTGAATTCTAATCCTGTCCTCTAAAGCCCTTACAAAGAGCTTTAAATACAGACCTCTTTTCTGTTCACCAGTTATCTCAAAGAGAATTCAGATATCCTGAATGTCTTGGTTATTTAAAACATTTGTTTATTAAGCATATTTCACTCACAAACTATTCACCGTGGTTTTTGCTTTGAGTATTCACTGTTCACACTGCCCACAAAAAATCTTTCAAGTTGACCCCTGAACACATCTAGTGTAAATATTGGTGCCAATATTCCCACCAATATTCTATTTCCATGAAAAAGTCTGTAAACAAAAATTCAGACATTCAAATGTTAGAAAGACGTCCTGAATAGCATGCAAACCACTTTGGGCTTTGTTGTTCAAACACATCTTTGTGAATTCTGGTTTGGCTCTACAGACAAGTTGTCTTCTTCCGCCTGACTGTGTGACTGCTTTGTATTATTGACACACTCACTACAGCAAAGGTCAGTTACTCCAGCTCTAAAACGAAGTTTCAGCCTTGGACCTGATTTGACACTGCCTATACCTTGTGTAGCCATTTACACCCATGCACAAATCAATATAAAGTGGGTTTAAATTGTATCAAATCCAAATTCTCCATCTTTCACTTCCCATTTTAAACATGTATTGCACAGATGTTAATGGCTACCTAAGGTGAAAGGCTGGGGAGAGCCAAGCCCACAGAATCAGGAATAGCCTCCACATCTCTTTAGCTCCAGAGGCCTGTAAATCTTTCAGTGGCCAGAGGTAATCAAAAGCTAATTTCAGCCACTTAGGTCTCTAGGCTTTCTCTATACCCCAGTGAGTAAATTCATCAGGAAAAAAAAACCTAAAGGCATCACACATTTCCATCCTAAGGAGTGAAAAATGTTTAATGTTCTCCGCAGTGAAATAATGCTGGAGAAAGGAGGGACCGAGGGAAAAACACAGCCAATCCAACACCTATGGGACAGGCTAGACTTTTAGGAAGGGTTTTGCTTATTGTACCTGAATTAGGCCTGCCAGAGCTGATTTTTGTGTGTTTGGTTAGTTTGGTTTGGTTTTTTTGAAGTTTTAATTATTTTTCTAAAAATAATATATAGCATGTAAGAGACCATGAATAGTTAAGCTCCTTTTTAAAATATATATAAATAGATATATGGCCAAGTCACCACAATGTCATGTTTTCAATTGAACCAACAAGAACAGCACAATGAAAAATACTGTCCTGACTTCTACCCTTAACTCCCCTGGCTGGATTTCAACCAGTGACCTACATCTGGAAGGCACTATGCTATTATGAATCCCCTGAGCCATCCACTCACTCTCGCTAGGCTCAGCTTTATTGTTTTAAGCAAGCTAAGCTCTAAGCAGGTGATTTTTCCCAAGCACTCCCTTCGTAAAGAGCAGTCCAGTTGTGGAGAGAGTAAGGATTCTTTTCTCTCTCATGTAATTTTCATGTAAAAAGTAATTAAGCCATTTAACTATGGAATATATCCGAATAGCACCCCATTTATGAATATGAACAGATTTTTAAAAGCAAAATATTCCCTCTTTTGTCACTGAATTAAAATGTAAACATATCTCTACTGCACATATGGCCAAGCTTCATATCCCAAGAGGTCTATGCATAATCTAGTTAGTTTCCCCTATCAAGGTTTCAACATGTCCTTTGTTCCCTGCTATCTTCTAAATTATTTCAGTACCGTGCACTGTTAAAAAAGCAAACAAGGTAAAATGAGCTTCTGTAGGCAAAGAATTTGGGCCAATTCTGGCCTCATGCACCTTGGAGGAGTGTTTATATTTTCATTCATTCCTTAAGGTGGCATTTCAAGCTTTGTTACAAATTAACCTAAAGTCATCTTTTAAAGAAACAGGAAACAATAGTGGATTAAAATTGCACAACCTGTACAATTCTTGGTACTTAACTAATTTTGATGAGAATGACTTCAAATTTGGAAGCTTCAGAACAGATAACAGGTTTCTGGCACAATGTTTAAATACCATAATAAATTATATTGATATTAGTGAAATGTATTTAATTGTAGATTTGATTGGACATTCAGAAGGACAGAGCTTGTGGCAAGATATGTCCGGATGTGTAAAGTTATCTTATGATTGATGTATTAAATCACTGTACTAAACAAAAAGCAAGTATGTCTAAAGTACACAACATACTGTCTCTCTACCAACTGTGTGTGCTAGGGAAAGAGACAAGGTTATTTTCCAATTAATTTCAAACCCAGATGAATATGATGGGATAAGTATTACTATTCTTGGCATTCTGTAGCTTTGGAAAGGTTCATGGTGCTTTGAACATGGTTCTGTTATGTATTCTGAGGTACTAGTTCTCCTAGGAAATGAAGTTAGCCCTGAGAGGGACAGAGTGGAGATAAATGAGAAAGAGAGGTAGTGAAAAGTGGAGACAGGCCTAGAAATAGAGAGGAGGGCCTTAGAGCCTATGAACCCACAGAAGCAAAGCAAACACAAAGAGACGAGGCCCGAGGAAGCAGAGAATGCATCAATATACTGACAATTTATACTGGGTTGAGGATTGTATTAGAACATGGTTCAGACTAGCCTGTGTAAATGGGTGTCAGGAGTAAGAGCATGCCGCTGCACCTGCTCAATACTCCCAACTGCCAGTCAGCCGGGCTACCTGACAGATCACCCTGCCTGCCTGGCTGAGGAAGCCAGCGGGCCGGTTCTGAAAGCCCAACAGCAGCTTGCTGGTTGTTCAGTATGCACATCCACAGATTCTCTGCCTCCATGGGCTTGTCTCGCCCCAAGCCCTGCTCTTGCTCTACTGTTCCGGCCTGGACCCTGCCCAGCTTTGTTCTGGTCCTCTCCCAACCTTGCATCCGCATCAGAACCAGCCCTGCTCCTGATGCCTGGAAATCCAGTTCTGACCTTTGGCCCTGGTTCTGACCCTGTCTCACCCCTTGGCTCTGGCATTTGGATGCCAACCACGAGGCCTGACTGTCTATGACCCAGTCCCCTGACAAGAAATCATAGACTTATGTTATAGCATACACCTGTTACAGGATTAGGCACTCCATCATGGCGATGGGTGGGGTATAGGAACATGAATAGAAAAGAATACTTGGGTAATGGTTAAAACACAGTTTTAAATCCTACAGGCCCTGCGGAAAGAAATGTAATTTTTACAGGATCTCTCTGTTAGTCAATGGCAAACACCTGCAGGAAGGGTGACAGTTCATCCAATGCACACAGCTGAAGTCAGTAAGATTTGTGCCTTAGTGTGGTCCCTGGTGCAATAACAGTTGTTGTGCAGATGGGCTCAGCTAATGGCAGACGTGGACAAAGCAGTGGAGAGGAGGAGAAAGGTGACAGGGTGGTTCCAGAGACAAGGCAGCTGTGTAAATCTACATGGCAATTCTCAGCTTGCAGCATGAAGCCTTAGTTGAAAAACCCTGTGTCCACATGATAAAATCCATACTGAATAATTCAACCGTAATTGTTCAGTCATTGTAAACACTCAAGACCAGTAAAAGCAATTAGGGCCAGATTATGGCTGGGGGGGCCTGCACTAGAGGGGAGGGGGCAAGGAATCCACACTCCATACAGGGACAGGCCTCATCTGCAGCTCTTGTTTGCCCTGGAGGCCACCCCTATAGGAGTGAGGAGATAGAAGAGGTAGCCAGCTGTGAAAGGAAGGCCACATTGCGTCCTCTTGCATGGTGCATCAGCAGGTGCACTCCTGTGCGTATCAGGGAGCACGAGGAGGCAGGCACAAACCATGATCTGTCAGATAGTGCAACTCCACACTTCCCCCAACACGGGGCTTTGCCTAAACAGCATTCATGAGCCCTAAGGACCCGATCCAGCAAAGTACAGGTATTTTAAGCATGGATCGGAGGTTTAATTTGCACCCTGGCCTGTTCCACTCTTATATTTTATCTTAACCAAGGAAATCTTTCCTGAGCTGTATATATGCATTTTTGTGCCTCCATTATTCAAATACACGTTAAGGGGGGGGGGGGGGGATTGTGAAAACTTTTTTTTTTTTTAAATCATGGGATTGAAAATATCATTCTTGGTTTTCCTTTAACCAAATTCCTGCCTGGTACATTTTTTTAATGACTAAGTGAGGAGCCCTTCAATAAAAGCAATTTAGGATGGAAATTCTGACTGACCCACTATCATTATGGCAAGAGCAGCTCCACTGTAACACACCAAAATATTTTCATGTTTATCTTTTAAAGTGATCAGTGACACTGACAGGTGTACTCTGAAAGGCAATCCGGGGTAGGGGTTGTTGAACCGCAGAGACACATGTCCTCTATCTGAATCCGAATAATACATCAGAGAAATCGTGGTTACCTTGGTGGATACTGTGAATCTACACATTGCAAAAGCATTTAATCTGCAGGTGACTACTGGCTAGCTTTAAGTCATCACTTCTAGTAATTCAGCCCTTATCTCCATTTTGCAGACCCAGGACTATCCCTTTCCTCCCCTCGTCCCCATCACCACATGCTGAAATCACAGCAAAAGCAAATATTTCTGCAACCTGAACCAAGCCAGAGCTTAAGCCCTCAAGCGCACAAAGAGAACAGTTGCAGACAAATGTTTATCTTGATTTGCACACACCATGCTGCCGAGGCTTTTTAATCAGAGACCATAATTGCTCTTCTTTGTTTGGGAAACTCACAGGGATCAAGTATCAGTCAAGCTAGGAGAGGAAATTATGAGTGGGAAATGACAAAAAAATAAAAAAGCCAACCCCTGCAAAGCTGCAGTTGCTGCTACGTATCAATTAATTTCCCAGTGACTTGGTGTGGTGGTTCCGAGTATTAGCAAGATAGCACTCTGACCTCTCCATATAGTTGAAGTCCCCACATCCTTCTGTTGCTGAGTAAAGAAAACTAAACTATCTTATGGAAGAGGATTACTGAGCTCTTTCAGATATCTTTGATTTGCAATACTTTATTGTACCCCAACCTCCACAACTTAAGTCAGTTTGCTCACCCGCTGTCCAGAGGTGCTGCAGGAGGAAGAATTCAGTCCTGGACTATGGATACAGGTCTGTCGCATCTTACGTGCATTTAACATGCGCGATTTCAGCTTTACGCGGTCGGCAAAAACAAAAACAAAAAAAAGGAGAAAAATAATTTTAATACTGTACCAGTATTGCGGGCGATTCCGCCCACCATTACACTCAATGTAATTTTGACTATACGCGATTTTTGCTTTACGCGCTGACTGCAGAACGTAACCCCAGCGTAAGATGCGACAGACCTGTAATTCCCAAATCCCAGTGTGCCATTTTTGGTTACCCTTATTCCAAAGAGGAAAAATATTAGCCTGTAAGTAGCATTACTCTCAATCGAATGTTGAACACTGAGTCTGGGGAGTACCAAGATGGTTTTAGAAGAGAGCATTTCCGCAAACGGCAGGCAACCTTGTTTAATTTGCTGTTTGCTGCCATTTTTCAGGGCACAGACTGCAGATAAACGATTTTTTCCCCCAAACGATTGATAATGGAGTATAAAGTGACACAAGGGCATACATAGTGGTGCTGTAAGTTCGAAAGCAAGAAAGGAATGTTCACCTTCCTTTTCACTGAAATCCTAGCCCAGTGGCAGGGCCCCAATAGTGCCACATGAATGGCTTGAAAATATAATTTCCGTTACCTGCCAAATTCCAACTGAAAACATTGTTTCAGATACAACAAGGAGTCTGGTGGCACCTTAAAGACTAACAGATTTATTTGGGCATAAGCTTTCATGGGTAAAAACCTCACTTCTTCAGATGCATAGAATGAAAGTTACAGATGCAGGCATTATATACTGACACATGGAGAGCAGGGAGTTACTTCGCAAGTGGAGAACCAGTGTTGACAGGGTCAATTCAATCAGGGTGGATGTAGTCCACTCCCAATAATAGATGAGGAGGTGTCAATTCCAGGAGAGGAAAAGCTGCTTCTGTAATGAGCCAGCCACTCCCAGTCCCTATTCAAGCCCAGATTAATGGTGTTAAATTTGCAAATAAATTTTATTTCTGCTGTTTCTCTTTGAAGTCTGTTTCTGAAGTTTTTTTGTTCAATGATAGTGACTTTTAAATCTGTAATAGAATGACCAGGGAGATTGAAGTGTTCACTTACTGGCTTATGTATGTTACCATTCCTGATGTCCGATTTGTGTCCATTTATTCTTTTGCGGAGGGACTGTCCGGTTTGGCCAATGTACATGGCAGAGGGGCATTGCTGGCACATGATGGCATATATAACATTAGTGGATGTGCAGGTGAATGAGCCCTTGATAGTGTGGCTGATGTGGTTGGGTCCTCTGATGGTGTCGCCAGAGTAGATATGGGAACAGAGTAGGCAATGAGGTTTGCTACAGGGATTGGTTCCTGGGTTGGTGTTTCTGTGGTGTGGTGTGTAGTTGCTGGTGAGTATTTGCTTCAGGTTGGGGGGTTGTCTGTAAGCGAGGACTGGCCTGCCTCCCAAAGTCTGTGAAAGTGAGGGATCATTTTCCAGGATAGGTTGTCGATCGTGGATAATGCGCTGGAGAGGTTTTAGCTGGGGGCTGTATGTGATGGCCAGTGGTGTTCTGTTATTGTCCTTGTTGGGCCTGTCCTGTAGTAGGTGATTTCTGGGTACCCGTCTTGCTCTGTCAATCTGTTTCCTCACTTCCCCAGGTGGGTATTGTAGTTTTACGAATGCTTGATAAAGATCTTGTAGGTATCTTTTGTTTCAGTTGTAAATGAAGATGGATACTAATGTGCAAATCTAGAAAAATCCAGTTCTGGTGTAAATTTCTTTGAAACTGGGTACATTTATGTGCCCAGCTTCCAAACAAACTTTGATTCTGATTCAAACTTCAATCAGCAAGGAAATTCAGAATTCAATCGACAGTCTTTCCTTAATTCTCCCTGTCATGTCAGTCTGTATGGAGCTGGTATGATGTTAGCATGGACTGGATTTCTGCATTTAAACCATTACTGCAAATAGGTCTTTCAGAGGAGAGGTAAAACTAAGATCCTTTTTAATACGTAGTCTTTAAAGAACACATAGATACTTTTCATAAGAGTACAGATGTTAAAGCCAGTATCCTACAGACTAATCCCAACTAATTACATGCTGGCTATATGCATTCATCTTGCAGCTTCAACTGCATGTGATCTTCTTCTACATATCCTGTCCTAAAAATGTTGTTCAGTGTTGAGGTGTGCTGTTAATCACATGCTGCGTTCTATCCCAGATGTGGCTCTCTGTTAATGTGTAGCAATCCCTTATCTATCTTGGAAAGCTGTTCATAAGTACGGTCAAGGAATTGTGCTTATAATACTATCACTTTAAACATTTAAATTTCATTGTAGGTTCTCAATGCAGATTAAATTAACTATTCATTAGAAATACAAATTCTTAATTATCATCATTGCTAGTAGAAGCAGCTATCCAAGTGTTAAAAAATCAGCCATTTTACATTTAAATTCAGTGGCCTGCATCAGAGAATTACTTACATTAGCGATGGGAAAGCCCAACTGCACAGGGTCATTTAATCCACACCCTTGATATAAGAAGTTAGAACAAACATTTTTGAGTACTTTGTGTAGTTTAGTTTTAAATGTTGCAAGCAATGGGGTCTGCACAACTACCACTGGCAGATTACGCTGCAATCTAACAGAAACTGCACCCACAGGAAGGGAGAATGGGCGTCCTCCGGCCTTCTGAAATGGCATCATATCATATTGAACTACAGCATTCTCCTGCTTTAGGCCCCTGATTTTGTAAGGTACTTAAGCATCAATGAGATTATGCCTGTGCCTAAAGTTAAGCACATGCTTAAGTCCTTTCCTGGGTCCAGGCTATAACAAGGAAACTCCACATAAATTCCCGTGGCAAGCCCCTACTTTTGTCAGATGTATAACACTTTCTTGTATAATACACCCTTTGGTTCTCACTGCTGTGTTGTCTGGGTTTTTTTTGTCCATCATATTATATTGCATGCAGCCATGTCTGTTCTAAAAAGAAATGTTCGTCTTTTAGATAGTGCAGCAAGTAATTTATTTGATGAATTTGACCATTCTTTCTTTTCATGAATTTACTGTGAAAAGTTTACAATTTTCTTGAGTTTATTTGCAATTACTTGATAAATGTAACGGCTGTGAACCACATTTGCTAGGTAGCCCAGTCGCAAACAGTTCATTAGAAGTGTTCATTTTGAAAAATTAGAAATTTGAGCTGCTTTTATTACTTTTCATCAAACACTTGGCACTGTGTCTATTCCCTGATTGGATGAGCATAACTCTTAGAATCTGGTTTTTGCTGGGAATCCTCATGTTTATACATGTTCAAACTTTCCTTTCTGCAATATTTCTATTTCTCAAAATTCATCACTTCCATGACCCTTCCTACCAATAAATCAGTTCCCTAGAACACCTGTGGAAAGCAGCCACAAAATGGGGGAGAACACGAATGAAGGGAATTAGGCTGGGATTTTCAAAGCTGGGGGCCTAACTCCCTTAGACTCCTTGCCTTTGAAAATCCCAGCTTTACATTTTAGTGCTCTTTTCTGGCTCAATAAGCAAAGTAATAGTTGTGTATGAAGAGTGTCCTATTTATTGTATGCTATATATTTGGATCCATGCATCTCTGCTGTACTGTATCAAAATCTAACACACGTTTAATTACACTTTTTGGTACAAAGACTTAGGGCTGGTCTACACTGCCGTGCTAGTTCGGCGGCTGGGGATCGAAGTTCCGAGTTCGATTTATCGCGTCTGGTCTGGACGCGATAAATCGAACCAGGAAGTGATCCCCGTCGACTGCGGTACTCCAGCTCAACGAGAGGAGTACCGCGGAGTCGACGGGGAGCCTGCCTGGCCGCGTGTGGACCGCGTCTGAACCGCGGTAAGTTCGAAGTAAGGTATGTCGAATTCAGCTACGTTATTCACGTAGCTGAATTTGCGTACCTTACTTCGACTTGGGGGGTAAGTGTAGACCAAGCCTAATTTCCTGCATGTTTGTACAATGCCTAGCATAAATGGGGCCCTGACTTGGTTGAGGCCTCTAGGTACTACCCACATAAGTGTTCAATAGTCATAATTAGCTCAACAAAAGCAACCTAGCAGAAATGTGGTATTCTTCCATATAATTTACTATTTTCTATAGTATCTTGAGCTGTCTTTGGTTAGTTCACAAGGTGTGTCCCACCCTCAGAAAGAGTAACACTCATCACTCGCATGTCTTTTTATACTTGGTCACACCTGTTGACATTTCTGTCCAAGAAAAGATTATCTAATAGCAAAGGAAAGAGACAGGGAGTCTGCAATGTCTGAAGGAAAAAAGAGAAGGCAAGATGTGTTGCAGCAGGTGCTTCACTAATCCATCGAGACGTGGACAATCAAAGTATATACAATACATGGGTACAGCCTACATATTCTATATGTACTGCAGGCAAGCTCACAATAGATTTTATCCTCAAACTAACTAGAGAGCAAAGTGGAGAGTCAAACAGAGCCCCAGAGAGAAGTGGTTGTCCTTCCAAAGGTGGACAGTCCGCTGACGGGATGTGACTCTGTGTGGTTAAGGTTCTTTTATTTGGGACAATAGAGAAAAAAGAATGTTTGCAAGAGCTGCATCTGCCCAAAAAGCATCCCTGATTTGTGGGCATGACAACTGAATATATAGATTGGACTCCTACCCACTCAGCCAGAAAAAGAAGTACAAGTGTGGGCTTGAAAATGCCAGAGAGCCAGAAATAACATCAGAAAGCTCATGTGCCATGTTCACAGTTAGTAGCTGTAAGCATGTAGCGTGTTCATCATCTGCCTTCATTTTTAGCAAGCTCCTTTTAGCCAATACTAACGTGGCCCTACAAGTGGGCCAACAGCAGGGGATACATTTTAGACAGCACATAACTGGGGTGGGAGATACAACTTTATTAGCAGTGCTAATCAAGACAGTATTAAAACAAGTCCAACCCGTTATCCTTTTATAAATAAGTTTCATTTTTGTCACATTCTTACACTTGTTCTCGGGTGCAAATTTAATGAAATAGCCAAATGAATGTCGTTCTTAGGTACCAGATGCAGTATGATAATACATAACAGTATGTCCAGCTTCCCCACATCAGCCACTTTTTGTAGAAATACCTCCAAAAGTACCTTTGAACAGGTGATGATCCCTTCCCCAGTCCAATGGCTGGAATGTGTTTCAAAGGACCATACAGGAAGTTCACTAAAGGTGGCTAGTGACACACTTATAGGAGATAGTAAAAGTAACATTGGTATGTAACTTCCTGGACAGGAGGGTGTTTGTGGATGTTCCATGTGAGAGGGAGAAAGAACAGCTGTAAACGCCTCAGAACCACGGACAACAGAAATCCAGATCATTATTCTGACCTCTTTGGTACCAAGGAAACAGGACAGGTATACAGTGAAACAGGACCTGTGGTTGCAATACACAGGTTTACTGCAGTTTTCAGTACTTTGTTTATTGTTAGTTCTCCTCTTCTGAGATCATACACCTTGGCTCAAATCAGAAACTGCTACTGCACAAATAGCTAGACATATTATCCAGGTTTTTCTCCATCTTCAGAAACATCAAGTATTGGCCACTGCTGGAGGCAGGGCATCAGGCTTGAGATACCAAGGGTCTGATCCTGTAAAATAAATCTTAATTTGAAGAAAAAAATTGAACGTGGGATTATTGAGCTACATTTATCTGACTCTAGTTTCCCTTAGGGTTGTACGAACCTTGGATGCATAAATGAGAGCTTTCTCCTTGAGCAGGGACATAGGAGTAGGTAGAATGAATTTCCTTGTGAAGCAGCAGCTTTATGTTGTAAATGTGATCCTGCATTTACCTAAGCACACTACAGCAAAATTCACCCAAAGAGCAGGCAAATTTTCTCTGAGTCATGCCTTACAATAAAAAACTGCTCAATGTTATTCCCAATAACTACTCCCTCAATATGTCAGGCAGAGTGTCTGGTAAATACTACGTATAGCTTACTAGCTTCTTAAGTGAACAGCATCAATATATATCCTATAGTAAAGCCATGTAAAGATTTCTGAGGTTGTACATCCTCTTGCAAAGTTTACAATCATCCTCTTTACATTAAAAAATAATGAGCTCATTCTCATTTGCGGGTTCTTAAGAGCACAGAATCCCATGGTCACTCAATACTATGAATGCGCATCTCATAAATAGTAAATGAAAATGGAGCTCTCTCACCTTCACAGAAGCAGGACTGAAAGCTGTCTGGTCCCCCAGGGAAGCATATTTCTTTCAGGAAGCATTCATTTCAGGAGTTCTGAAAATCCTACCAGTCTAAAGGTATTTGAGGGAGAAGGGAGGGTTGATAGGGACACTTACACTGTTTGTTTCATGTCTCCCTTCTCGATACATCAATTGCACTGAAGCTATAATTGTTTTCACGATGGAAAAGTGCCAGTGTTCCTGGTAAGACCAAAGATCAGTCATTTTTATGGGTAAGCAGCACAAATGGTCTATTTCACCAAAGAGTAACTTTGGGAAGTGATAGCAGTTAAGCATAATATAGCAGTTATTGAGATGTGTGCCTAAAGGCATCCATGATTACCGGAATGAGAATTAGAGTACATAGCTTTGTCAAACATGTGGACTTCTATATTTTCCCCATTCTTAATATCCTTGTTCATTTTTCTTTCATAATAAAAACCCCATAGTGCACACGGACCCTCATTTTGAATGGGTGTGTTCTGCCAGTTTTAACCAGTGAAATACATTCAAAAATTAATTTTTAATAATTTGAAAATACACTAAATACATTATTTAAAAACATTAAATGCTTTAATGGTATGTATACATTTGCAATTACATAATGGGCGTCGCTGGGTGATGGTTGGTGCCAATGGGCTGTTGCTGCCTGGGGGTAGCGCTGCTGTTGCCCAGGGCTGGGTGGGGAGCTGGGCTCTGGATCGGAGGCGCCCGGCTCACAGAGGCTGTGCTCAGAGCTGGGGGTCAGGGCTGCGGGGGATGGGGTTGGGGGGTGCCCGGCTCAGAGGGGCTGGGCTCGGAGCTAGGGGTCAGGGCTGTGTGTGTGGGGGGGTGTCAGGGGGTGTCCAGTTCAGAGGGGCTGGGCTCGGAGCTGGGGGTCAGGGCTGTGGGGGGAGTGGGGTCGGGGGGGTGTCCGGCTCAGAGGGGCTGGCCTCGGAGCTAGGGGTCAGGGGGGTGTCCAGCTCAGAGGGGCTGGGCTCGGAGCTGGGGGTCAGGGCTGTAGGAGGGGTCAGGAGGGGGGGTCTGGCTCAGAGGGGCTTACCATGCTGCTTACTCCCGCCTCCCCCCTCTCCCGGAGCCTCAGCACACCGCGTCCAGGAGCGGCCCTGGACAGTGCTTCAGCGGCCTGGCTCCACAGGATCTGAGCTCCCGCCACTCGGAGCCCCGCCCACTTACCACGCGGCTCTGAGCGGGAGGAGTTCAGGCCACACGGCTGCAGCGCTGTCCAGGGCGGCTCCTGGCACTGAGGCGCTAAGGGATGGAGGAAGGTGCCCCTGCATGCATTTTCAAAGCAATAATATGGCCTTATAATTGTGACTCAGCAATTGACTAGTTTTCTGACAAATTAAATTAAACACACACACACGCTCTCTCACACACACACACACACAGAGGTGTAGTTCTGGATGCATAACAGATTTCTCAGTTTGCTGGCAATTCCAAAAAATTGGAAAAATACTGGTTTCCAGTCGAACCAAAAATGACATGTGTTAAACATTTTGAAAATGTGAAAGGTGAAAAAAAATCATTTGAGGTTGAATGAAATGTTGGAATTTTTTTTAAACAAAATCTAAGTGTATATTTCGAATTTGACCATTTTTTAAACATTTTTTGAATGTTTCAATAAAATTAAAGGACATTTCAAACAAAAATTCATTTAGAACAAAAACATAAAACATTTCATTTTCAAAAAAGTCAAAACAAAATGTTTCAATTTGAGGGGAATTTTTTAAAGATTATCCCCCCTCCCTCTTGAGAAGTTGGTGAATTCGTCATGAATTAGCTAAACATTTCAATCATAGAATCATAGAAGATTAGGGTTGGACGAGACCTCAGGAGATCATCTAGTCCAACCCCCTGCTCAAAGCAGGACCAACCCCAACTAAATCATCCCAGCCAGGGCTATGTAAAGCCTGGCTTTAAAAACCTCTGAGGATGGAGATTCCACCACCTCCCTAGGTAACCCATTCCAGTGCTTCACCACCCTCCTAGTGAAATAGTTTTTCCTAATATCCAACCTAAACCTCCCCAACTGCAACTTGAGACCATTGCTCCTTGTTCTGTCATCTGCCACCACTGAGCTCACTGAGAACAGCCGAGCTCCATCCTCTTTGGAACCCCCCTTCAGGTAGTTGAAGGCTGCTATCAAATCCCCTCTCACTCTTCTCTTCTGCAGACTAAGGGTATGTCTTCACTGCCACAATAAAGTGCTGCCGCAGCAGTGCTTTAAAGTGGCTGTGTAGTCACGGCACCAGTGCTGGAAGTGAGCTCTCC